>NC_134315.1:2130462-2434814 GCF_964195595.1 Calonectris borealis | reverse complement strand
ATGCACGTTTCAATATAATTTCCTGGACCAGTTCTGGACCATTTATATTGGCCATAGTGCCACCAGCTGGAAACATCAAATTATTCCATTTTTGTACCCTTTCTGTTTGTTTTCTCTTCTCTCCCTGTGGTGGCTGGATCAGCCTGGCTTGTTTGGCAGTAGCAAAGTGATGGTAAAATTGTCCCAAGTCATTTTTCTCTTGAATTTTTTCCATCCTTGGAAGGTCTTTTTATTACAGCAGAGGACAGGGAAACCTCTTGGAACATGTTAATAGCTATTCAGGCCCCAAAAAAACATCTTTGGGAATTAAACTAACCCTCTTCCTTTGACTGTGAGCTCTTCGTAAGTGAAGTGTGAGGGTCTAGAGGGATATGGTGGCACCACAGGTATTGGAGCTTGTTGTCCCTCCGTGAGTAAATGATCACAGAGACATGAAGATGGTCAAATTTGGCTGGAAGAGAGATTTTTCAGCTAGGTGCAACTGGGAATATTTGCCTGAGTGTTTTCTTGTGCAGCCCCATCTGCCTGTATCCACTGTTCTCTCTTGCTTTATAATTAGCGCTAGCACTGTCGCAAGGACTGATTTGTCATTCTGTCTTTATACAATTTCCAGCATAATGGAGCATTGATACAAGTCACACTTCCATGTAAAACCACTATTTGCAGATCGAGAAAAAGGACAGCGTGCCCTAAATTCCCATTTTGGCCCAGTGGTGAAATGAAGACAACGATTAGAAATAAAAAGACAATAGAGGAAAAACAGAACTAAGAAGATGGTAATTAGCAAAAATGAGAAGCTATAAAATTCAGATAGTTGGTTAGAAAAACTGAAGACATTAGGGAAAGTCCCAGGCTTAAAGAACTGTAGGGCATGTTAAAAACACGAGGGATCTCAGCAATGATATTTAGCTCATTGCTAGTTGAAGAGAAGAAAGTAATAACATGTTCTCCATCCCTCAAGATGTTTTCACCTTCCTCCCCCATTTTTTAAAATAATATGAAAGAATTATTTATATTTCACAAATATGCTTAGCAATAATTATCCAGGAAGATATTAAGAAACTACTAGGAATGCGTTTGTTTAAGTGCATTATAATGCACTTAAAATGTTGGCTGAGGAGAAATCTGCACAAGCGTGTAGTAAGCCCTGCGCCGCCTAACATGAGCTTTTACTCAAAGCAAATATATTACCAGTCATGACAGGGATAGGAAGGATTTTAAACAGACAATTGCAAAGTTACCCATAGAGATTTAAGGAATGCAGACCGTGTTAGGGAATAGGGTTAAGGGGTCTTGGAAAGCAAGCAGCTTACCAGAAATTCCCACCATGGCGCTGTAGCAAAGAGATGAACAGAGACCCTGGAGAAAACAAGAGTTGTAATTAGGAAAGGAGAAATGTTTTCCGCTTCTATGCAAGACACCAGTGAGACTGAGATGTGTAGACCAGCTGGTTGTCTGCTGTCAATTTTAAAAAGGAGTTTGGGGAAAGGTCTGAAGAGTGTCCAAAAAAAAAAAAGTGCAAGAAAAATTACTTGAGAGCTGGAGAAGGTGCCTTGCACTGAGACTTTCTGCAATCCAATCTGCTTAGTTTATCAAAAAAAGAAGATGGAGAGGTGACGGATTTGATTAAGGTGTGTAAGTACTTTCATAGGGAGAAAATTGCGGTTAGCAAAGCAATCTTTAATCTTGTGGAGAAAGGTATATTTATGATTGGAAGTGGAATCCTGACATATTCAAATAGAAATAATTTTTAACAGAGTGATGGACCATTTGAACAAAGTGCCATGGAAAGCACTGCATCTCTCTGTCGCTGAAGGCTTTCAAATCAAGACTGAATTTCTTCCTCAAAGAGGAAGTCACATTCAACTTAAAACTCTCAATACGTTGCCAGCCAGCTGAATTCAATAACAAATAAGAGGTCAGTTTAAATGGTCAGTGATTCTTCTGGCCTTGAAGTTGTTACATCACCAGCACAGGGTTTTGCTGTTTCACAGGCTTTTTATACTATCAGGATTAGGTACAGATGCTTCCCAGTCACCATCTCTCCTAACCACCCCCTCTGACCCCTTGGTGTCACATTGAATAGCTCAGGCAGAGCATTGGGCATCTCAACCACCCCTTGTGAACTCAGTATCAGCTCACTGAGAGATGACTTACCACATCTCAAATCACTCTCATGCTCTGGACTTTCTTTTAATACCATTTTTTTTTCCTTCCATTTACTTTTTTGGTTGTTCGGAAAGGGATCACTGTAAAAATCAACCTCACACAGAGCGTAACAAAAGCTGGTGCACCTCATCCAACATGGTCTTCATCAATCCCATGATTTAGGGTGGAGCCTGTGAGTATTTCTACTAGATTAAATGGATTTGTTGGAAGTGCACTCAAATGGCACATTTCCCAGGACATATATTCTTAGTTGCTGTGAGTACAACATCTACCACAGCCTCGCTGTAGCTTTGAAGGCCTGCCACGATGCAAACAAGAATGGATATATGAAGGTTGTAAAGGGGAAACGCAGAAGCAGAAAACTCTTCCTGCTCAGATGACCGAGTTTTGAGGATAACCTTAAGCAAGTGGCAATTAAAAGAAAATATGTTGTGTGCCTCCCTGCATTCCAGGGAGAGGTCTGCAGAGCATCCTGCCTTGCACGACACCACAGCCCGGGCAAGCGCTTCCCTCGCTGCTTCGCGATCCGCTCTTGGCAGTCCGCCTGGTACCAGGCTCCGGCAGCATCTCTGAGTGCTGATCTCCTGTCCCTTTGGAAAATGTTAAGGAGACCTCTGGGGAGCATCACCCCAACTGAACGCCAAGGAGGCTTAATTACAATACCAATGGTTAGCTGAGCTGCCAGCTGGGACTCAGCGCATGTTGCATCCACAATATGAAAGTCATCTCACTGAAGCAGAAAATAGGAATGTGTTGAGCCATCACATGGCCTTCTATAAAGATAGAAGTGCTACCAGGGGTTTCTAGGCTATTTGTGTGCATCCCCTCATTTCCTAATTTTTTTTTCCCCAGTCCTTTTAGCAATAAATAAATAAATAAATACATAAGCATTCCCATCCCCGTGATAATAGCTGGAGCATCTGTTTAGCCCACAGCCCTTCGCTGGTATTCGCAAGGCTCGGGCTGGCACTGGTGACCGTGATTTAGATTAAAAGGATGTAGAAGGGAATTTAAAATCAATGGGCCAGATCATTAGCTGGTGCAAGTCAGTGAAGACCAGTCGAAGCCAACAGAACTAAAATTATTTAGATTAGGCAGGGAGATCTGACTGTATGCGCAGGAAACCCTGCCCAACCTGTCCTTATTCATACTTCCAAGCTCTTGCTATTTGCTACCCTCTGCAGTAAGAGAGGTTAATTATCATCATCTGGAAGCACTGGAGTGAAATTAAGTAAAGGAGGATTTAGTAGGTATGTCAGAAAGCGTTTCCTTGCTGTGAGCTCTATTAGCATAGCATATTCTCACAAGGAAGGTGAGGGGTGTCTGATGACTTGTATCAGTGAAACTTGGGGTGCTCAAAGTGCTGGGAAAGATGCTCTAAGGAGCAGCACCCCTGCATCCTAGGAAAAAGATCTGAGATCTAGCTGAGCACCGCTGGTTGTTTGATCCCCTGTTTCTGAGTGATCACATTTCCCAACAAAAGTGCTAAGCAGGGCACAGGCTATCTGAATTATTATCCAAGCAAACACTCTCATTCTCAAAATCTGGGAAGTTTTCCAGCTTAATTAACATTAACATTTGTTTTCACTAAGCCGTCTGTCAGTGTGCCACCAGAAGCACTAAATATGAGCTCCGAGTACACACACGGGTAGGTAGCAATTCAGGTGGAGCATGCAGTTTTATTTCCAAGCTTCGTTCCTTACAAGGTTCGTTATTTCTCAGGTCTGTAAATCATCCCTTCTTCGAACTGCAGAACCCTTTCCCTTGACACACAGTCTCATTGAAAGCTAATGACCAAACATCATGTAGCATCCTCGGCTCATCTCTACCCAGACATGAACCCTGATTGCCTTTTGCTGGTACTGATATTGGTTGTAAGGGGAAGGTAAAAAAATAGTTTCAGAGTGGTATTTTGTTCCTGTTCCTTCCACAGCTCCATTTAGATGCACCTTGCTTAAATATCAGTCCTGTGATATTTAGGGTGTTAATTCTTCATCTTCTTGGGCTCTCTTTGCCTTTGGTCAGCTTGTGGCTTTGATGACGATCAGTTCTCGGAGACGATGGGGAAAGAGCGGTCTGATCCACTGCAGAGGTTGGCCAGGCACGTAGCAGGTTGAGAAAAAGGGATACAAGTTGCAGTCGTGGAGGGTGGCACCCAGGATTTCCCGTCTGTGCTGTACGGCGCTGACACAAGCACACCCACCACCCACGCGTTCCCATTGCTGACATCAGCTAAACCCTCTGGGCAATTTTGTGCATCACCACGACAAGCAGCTTTCAGCTTGCATGACTGACACATATCAATGCTGGTCTTACCAACTGTGCTGGTTTTGGCTGGGATAATTTTCTTCATAGTAGCTCGTATGGGGCTATGGTTTGGATTTGTGCTGGAAACAGTGTTGATAACACAGGGATATTTTCGTTACTGCTGAGCAGTGCTTACACAGAGTCAAGTCCTTTTCTGCTCCTCACCCCACCCCACCAGCGAGCAGGCTGGGGGTGCACAAGAAGTTGGGAGGGGACACAGCTGGGACAGCTGACTCCAACTGACCAAAGGGACATTCCATACCATATGACGTCATGCTCAGCACATAAAGCTGGGGGAAGAAGGAGGAAGGGGGGACGCTTGGAGTGATGGCGTTTTTCTTCCCAAGTCACCGTTACACGTGATGGAGCCCTGCCTTCCTGGGGATGGCTGAACACCTGCCTGCTGGTGGGAAGTGGTGAATGAATTCCTTGGTTTGCTTTACTTGTGCGCGCGGCTTTTGCTTTAACTTTTAAACTGTCTTTATCTCAACCCAATGAGTTTTCTCACTTTTACCTTTCTGATTATCTCCCCCATCCCACCGGGGGGGAGTGAGCGAGCGACTGGGTGGGGCTTAGTTGCTGGCTGGGGTTAAACCACGACACCAACCTAGACAACCTTGCAAATGTCGTGTTTCTCCCCTGGATGAACTGCTCGGGGAAGCTGTATGAGACAAACAGGTTATTCCTCATCTCTGAGCTTGCTCCATCTTCTGCTTTGCTCTGTTTAAAAGGAAGATTCATTGCTTCTGTCACCAGCAGCAAATAGGAGCTTCCGCCTACATGGGTGCAAGGACCGATATTCTGGACCAGTCCCTGCTGCCACTGACCCCTTCCCCTGATTATTCTGATTAAAGCACAGCTCCTCTCAAGCATATATAAGCATATATAAGCCAGAGGTTTGGTACATGATTTCAAGGACAGAGTTCTTCTGGTTCCTCAGAGCCAGCCTTTCTATCCTGCTTGAACCTCCTATGCGGAAAAAGCCACATCAACTTGGTCCCATCCATGCCTGTGCCAGGAAATGCAAGAGTAAAGAGCTCAGCTACAGAAACCAGGTGCATCTGACCTGGGTTAACTTCAAGCAGACTCACCTGGGACAGGATTTGGTCAGAGACATTGTACAGATTGGGCGCTCTGAATTTGCTGCTGTATTTCTGTGCGGAGGAGATGGCTCCCCTTGAGATCTTGCGCCTGGTGCTGAATTGGAAGTGGAGCTATCACTCCATCCTCTGCTTGGCAACAGAAGAAAAGGTTGGCATGGCAACCCTCTTCCGACACGTAAAAGGTTGTTATAAAGGGGACAGAGATCAACTGTTGTCATGTCCACTGAGAGAAGTACAAGAAGGAAGGCAGCTTAATTTGAATTAAAATTAAAAAAATAGGGATGGTAAGGAAAACCTTCTAACTACCCAACAGTGAAACCTGGCTCGTGGGGGAGGCCACAGCATCCTCCTCACAGTAAAGTTTGATGACTAGGTAAGATAAAGCTGTCAAAGCTGGTCTATATGCACTCAACCATCTTCAGTGCAGAGCCTTGAATGGGGACATTTCTTGAAGCTGTTTCAGCTGTAGTCTTCAAGGACTCCTCTGATGCTTGAGCTCTTCTGGGCTCTTCCCTGCTTTGCATTAATAAGCAAGAAGCTCTTCGTTTTCCAGTTTCTCCCTGCCTCTGTCACGCTGCCATCAGATGCCATCAAATCTCTGCATCCATGCGTGTAGCGCGATGCTATAATACCATGTCTGGTCCTTGGATCGAGTGCACCCTCAGCAAGTTTGCAGATGACACCAAGCTGAGGGTCGACATGCCTGAGGGACGGGATGCCATCCAGAGGGACCTGGACAAGCTGGAGAAGTGGGCCCGTGTGAACCTCATGAGGTTCAACAAGGCCAACTGCAAGGTCCTGCACCTGGGTCGGGGCAACCCCTGGTATCGATACAGGCTGGGGGAGGAAGGGATGGAGAGCAGCCCTGCCGAGAAGGACTTGGGGTACTGGTGGATGAAAAGCTGGACGTGACCCGACAATGTGCGCTCGCAGCCCAGAAGGCCAACCGTGTCCTGGGCTGCATCCAAAGCAGCGTGGCCAGCAGGTCAAGGGAGGGGATTCTGCCCCTCTGCTCCGCTCTGGTGAGACCCCCCCGCAGTGCTGCGTCCAGCTCGGGGGTCCTCAGCACAGGACAGACATGGACCTGTTGGAGCGGGTCCAGAGGAGGCCACCAAAATGATCAGGGGGATGGAACAGCTCTGCCATGAGGAAAGGCTGAGAGAGTTGGGGTTGTTCAGCCTGGAGAAGAGAAGGCGCTAGGGAGACCTTATTGCGGCCTTTCAGTACTTAAAGGGGCTTGTAAGAAAGATGGGAAAAACTTTTTAGTAGGGCCTGTTGGGACAGGACAAGGGGAATGGTTTTAAACTAAAAGAGGGGAGATTCAGACTAGGTATAAGGAAGAAATTTTTTATGCTGAGGGTGGTGAGACACTGGCCCAGGTTGCCCAGAGAGGTGGTAGATGCCCCATCCCTGGGAACATTCGAGGTCAGGTTGGACAGGGCTCTGAGCAACCTGATCTAGTTGGAGATGTCCCTGCCCATGGCAGGGGGGTTGGACTAGGTGACCTTTAAAGGTCCCTTCCAACCCAAACCATCTTGTGATTCTATGATTTATTAATCTTTTTCTAACTTTGTTTTTCAAATATCCGATGAACAACTAAACTTTCCCCAATTTTCCCAGTTGAATTCACCTTGTTTGCCAACTTCTAAACCGATTCAGGACCTGTCTTTCTTGCACCCTGTCCTTCCTTCTTTCTCCTTCTCCTCTTACCCTGAGACTACTGACCCTAACTACACTCCATCTGGCTGCTTCAGAAAAATAAAATATTTCTACTTTACAGTGTCCAATTTCTGAATCAGAAATTCAGCTTTGTACCAGCTGGATCTTCTGAGGATTCAGATAGGGCAACATAAGAGATGACAGCTGAAAGATCCAACCCTAAATGAATGCATACTAAAGGAATGGGAATCTTAGGGAAAATTAACCCTTTTATCAATCCGTTTGGAATCTCAATGGGTGCTGAACCAACCTTGTCTCTGTCTTCTAGCTAAAATATCTGGACTGGACAACAATAATCCAGAAAAAGAAGGGGTCATCTCCCTGTGGCTGCAGAGCATCCTTGCTGCTGAATGCATTCCAGATGCCCACAAAGAAATGTGGAGAAACAGTGCAGGGACACTCTAGTAACCAAATTCAACTCAGCATATGCATTCCTTCTGCCCTGTTCTGCGAGTCAAGCTCTGCATGAAACTGTATCTCCCTGTTAACTTGGACCACACACCCTTAAACTGGGGTTTTCCAGACAACAGGTTTGGAGTCCATTATATCTGTTCTTAGCCCATTTCATATCTTTTCTTAGTCCATGATTATACCTGTTCTTAGTCCATTTCAGGGTTTCCTGGATGAGGCAGTTTCTTATACGCTGGATTCTGACAACAGAAATTCGGAGAGCATCACAGCTAGTCCTTGGCCTCGGTGACACTTCTCCAGGGTAAGCTGTCTAACAGAATGGAGAACAGCACACATTGGGAACTCAATTATTAGGAGACCATGGTGGGGTAAGGAGAAATCTAAGACTAGAAATATCACACCAGAAGGAGCAATAAGAAACATGACTACAAAGAATTAACTCTGGACCTTTAGGTCTTTAACATAAAACACTCAGTTGGTAGCAATCCTTTTCAGTAGGATCAAGTAAGGATCAAGATGGTGCTTGCTATGAGGGAGGAGGATAGAACTGGCCCTTCATTCCAGTTTATTCTTTAACTTTGCCTGGTAAAAAAGTAAAACAAAGCCCACGAAACCGCAAGACAGAATCTCAATGTCTCCACAAAATAAATAATAAAACCAAGCAAACCTCAAGCCTCTCCGATCCCAGCACAGAATCTCAGCCTGCTATAAACACTGCTGGATTTAAATATCAAGTATATGCAATGCACCACCACCAACAAAATATAATCCACGTTATTTCATATGACAATGCACAGAGTACAAAAATAGAAAGGCCCGCTCCATTAAGCTTGCATCTCAAACTGCACTGAAATTATAATCAACAGCTTCTTCAGGGCAAAGGAAGAGAAAATAAAGGAAGGCAGAAGGAAAAAAAAATACACAGAGGCTTTTTCCGTGGCACTCAGAAGAACTCCATTCCAGCCTTCTTCTGGCTCCCTAGATAAGTGCTCCAGTGTGGTCACTGGAGCCAGGCTTTGCTGAATTCTGGAGTCTTTACCAAACCATTCTCCTTTTCCAGCACATGGAGCTGCAAGCCAGGAGCAAGGCAGGATCCATCAGCAGGGTCCACACAGCTCCCTCTGATCCACTGCCCTCCTTCCCTGTCCTGTCTCAGCTTTCTTGATGTTGAGACAAGCCACAAGGAAAGCCAAGACTGAATCCTACACGGATCCATCAGTGGATCAGGTTTAGTGTGGGAGGTGTTAGGACGTGTTTAGGGTGGAGGAGCCTGACCTTCAGTCCAGGTCCCTGCTCTGCTTACTGTCCATTCAGGTGTCTCCTCTCTTGTTCTGAGGCCATAATAAGATGACATTGGGCCCTTTTGATTGCTTTCCAGCAAGATTTTTCAATAGACATCGGAGTATCATGCAGAATATTTCCATCTTATTTTATTTTTTTTTTTTTTTTACTAGCCAGACTGGTTGAGGTCAAAATTTTGTGGAAAATCAAACCAATGAACCAACAAGCATAAAGTTAAAAATGCCAATTTTATTAGTTTTTCCTGGCATGACCTCATCCCTGGGATGTAGAAACAGGGGCTAACTTCTCTGAGCAAGGAAAACAAGAAAAGTTTAGAAAAATCAGCCTTTCCAGTGCTGCTCTCTTTGGAGCATGTCTATAATCCCCCAAATCCTTCTTCAGATTCCCCAGGTTCCCTGCAGCTACAGAATCTGATTTCTGTTATTATTTTTTTTTCATCATTGATTTATGTAAATTAAATAGCAAGAAATACCAGCACTCCAGCCAAAAGGAGAAATGCCGGTTTTACAGACTCAATATTTCACACAGATTATTCATTCTTCCTTGTGAGCAACTTCTTTTTTTCCCCTCACATTATATTTTTACTGATAACATTAAATGCTGGATGTAGGCAATATCTTTGATAGATGGACAATTTACAACACACACAGAGAACCTTGACAGGATTGTTTTTCGTTTCTTTATCATCTTGTTCATAAATTACAACTGTTCCAAAAAGGGGGCTCAGCAATGAGAAATCAGGGCCATGTTTGAGGGGTGAAACCATGGTCTATCTGTAACATATGACCCGTCAAGCTGCATTTGATGCATATATCTCCTGAATACACTAAAGCGGTTTGCTTATGGCCTGAGGGTTGTATATAGCCTCGTAGGGCAGTTAATTTTTTTTTTGTAGTGCCCTCCTGAGTGCTTTCCTTTTTCGGGATAGCTTGGGAAGGGACAAAAGGGGGGGAAGCTGACAGGATGAATTCATGCAAGAACAACCATACCAGTGCAGACCAAAAGCTCGTCTAGCCCAACTGCAACAACAGAGTCTTGTAGCCCGGTATTGGCCAGCTGTTGCCACCCAAAGAGACCTCGGGAGGGTTTAACAGGCTGGTGCACTTTGCTAGACTCCAGTGATGTGCTTCACAAAATGCTGGGCTTTTTGCCATCGTTCTGGGATGGTTTCAATCCATTGCAAGCCCACATCTCACATGTTCTGCCCACTTTTCCCCGTTAGGCCACCATAGGGAAGGTGCCATCTGCATACCTGCTGTAGGAAGGAGCACAGCTTTCCCCTGCCATCAGAACAGCAAGTGTTGTAGGGCTCCCTTGACTTGCACGCAAGGAGATGGGGTTGGGTCCCTCAGTAGCTGTCATGACGCTCATGCAAGGAAGGAGATTGCTGACAGTAGTCACACCAGCCAGACACAATTTTGAGACTGGCTCTGGGACTTCTCCACTTTTTGCCCTTGAGAGTTGTAACCAAGGAGTCCCCTTGCCCTCTCTCCCCCAACTCCCTTCAAATTCAAGACAGATACCACTGGCAGAGACCACAGATGGGGAGTGTAACCTTCCTTGCTAGGATGACAAGGGAGCATGTTCAAGGCCTTCCTGTAGAGTGGAAAGGCACCTGGAAAGAACAGAGCTGGGTGAAAGCCAAGAAGGAAGGGTACAGATGGACTTTGAGTTTCCTTCTTCTTCTTCTGGAATAAAAGGATTCTGTTTCTTCCTCTGGGTGATAGTAGCAACAGAGTCGGACACTTAGCGAATCGCTACAAGTGAGGGGATGAGAGTGAAATGCCAGGCATAGAGTTGTAATGGTGTGAACTGAAAACACATGGCATTTTTTCAGAAACTCTTAACCCACCCTGGTAAGCTGCTGCTGTGTAAATGCAAACTTCTCACCTTGAAGTTAGTCACATGAAGACACATTCAAAACATACAAGGAAATGGCCTGGGTTGGACCATTCTCTCTGATGAACGAGAAAGTTGTTCATCACTGTTGTACCTCAGCAATGGCATCCAGGGCTTCCCAAGTTCTGGGAGGAAGGCACCATCTGATCACACAGGAGCCCTGGAAAAGGAGAAGACAACTTCCATGACCTGCTAACCCTGGCTTGCAGTTTTAGGTCACAGACTGTTTCTAGAGGATCATTTCAGAAGACAGTGCGACGTGTGTTAGTGGTAAATTGTTTACGAGCTATATTAATCTTACTCTTCAAGCATCTGTAGTCATTTTCTGCTGGTTGTAAGCAGCATTTCTCTGCATAATTGTATACTACCCCCCAGGGTCTGTTACAAACAGATCTTCTGTTTAAAATAGAGTTGTTAATCTGATTTCCTTTTTTTATTTTTCAAGATGTAGGTCAATGCACACCTGCTATAAAACTGTATGTAAAATTACAGCAGGTACCTTCATGCTGTCTGAAGTGATGGTTCCTGCCTGGCTACTGGCTCCTGGATCATGATTGTGAAGCTGTTACAAGTTAGGATAAAAACAATGCCAACACTGACAGCTTTGGCACAGGTTTCCTACAAAACAATTGCCTGATTGCTCTATCTCTAAACCTCCTTCCACATGGCTACTCCTATGGATGGGTAATCTGCCTCCAGCTGGGACCGGAGATCTGCTTTGCAGACCAAATCTTCAGGAAGACAGAGCCTGCACAGATTTGCTGGTTAATGAAGATGCACTGGTTTCACCCAGCTGGCAACAATGGTACTTAAACTGAATCCTGGAGCTGGAGTAAAGAAGGAAGTTTCCTCTTCTGTTCCTAACCCCTTGTCCAACGTGCAGGGTCTGCTGCAATTCCTTTTGCCTTCTTCTGCAGGGTAGCCCAGAGTCTATGACTTTATTTCCAATCTGAGCCTGGAGAAGGGCCTTCCTCTCTGAGAACTTTGCTCTTTTTCACAAGATAGATTGTCCTAACAAAATATACTGCTTCTGTCTACAAACTTGGCCTTGCTAAAGAAATCAAGGCTTTCTGTCATGACCATGATGATACTCTGGCTCTCTTATTGCCTCTTCCTGCAGCACATTTGAGTTTCTTTGGACTTTTCTTTTCTACTTGTCCTTACCACGAGCCATGTAGAAGCATTTTGCAGCTTGTGGAATTAATGATCTGTCGATCCTCCTGGACTGGCCACATATCGATGAGTTGCCCACAGGTCTGCAGGTGGACACAGCACAGCACAGGTCCCTCCTGTGCTGTGAATTTTTTAGAGTACCATAATCACGTTATTCCGGAGTTATCTTATTCCTGAAGGGAATCACAGATTGTGAGCAAATTGAGGAAGGTATAGTCTGTCTACATGAAGGAGATACTTGTACATATTCTCTGCTTATGAACTTTCCACAGATTGATCTTGCTTTCTTACAAACCATAGAATCATACAATCATTTAGGATAGAAGGGACCTTTTGAGATCATCTTGTCCACCCCTCCTGCTCAAGCAGAGTCACCTAAAGCAGCTTGCCCAGGACTGTGTCCAATCATGTTTTGAGTATCTCCACAGATAGAGACTCTACAACCTCTCTGGGCAACCTGTCCCAGTGTTTCACCACCCTTACAGTAAAAAAAGCTTTTCCTGTGTTCAGATTGCATTTCGTGTTTTTTAATTGGCATCCATTGCCTCTTGGCTTGTCACGGGGCATCACCAAGAAGAGTCTGGCTCTCTTGTCTTCATCAGCTACCATCAGGTATTTATACACATTGCCTGCATCATTCCATTTATACTCCGTTTATGCATAAATGCCATTCATAATTCATGAAGCAGCACACTTCAAAAGTGATATGAAGGAAGACACTGCCCCAGACAACAAAGAGTTCACAGCAGTTGGCTGAGATTTTCAAATCTGCTCAGAGAGGGACAAACATAAGCCCCAGAAGCAATATCAGAAACGTTGCCACCATTGCAGCCATTTAATTCACCTACACACCACGTTTGATTGAGCTGAGGAGGTAGCTTCCGACACTGACAATGGTGATTCATGGCAGGAGACTGCCTGAAATCCAGGACCTGGGCAGAAGACACCAGTGGTCTGGACGGGGTCAAGTCAAAGTAGTCACTGTCTCAGCTTTACATTCATTCTACTGTTGTACTGTTGTTCCCATCATGTTCATCCTCAGGCTTGTTTCCACCTCTGTATACCAAATTGATAAGTGATTCTGCTAGATCAGGGACCCTGGGCTTACTCCCCTGGGATCACAGTGGGTGAAGCTGCTTTGCCACCTGCCATCCACAAATGGGTTTTCCTGACCTTGAGATCCTTAAATACACTGTGTCAAAGTAGACAAACTTAACACGGACCTTCTATTTGTAACTTACCCATCTGATGCTTTCCATGTCGAAGACCCATTTTAATGTTTCACTTACAGATAACATGTCCTTTAGCACAGATCTCCACTGAGCTGTAGACTGCGGTTGATGTTCAGTTTCTCCTGAACGAATCTAACTCCAAATGAACAACTACAAGGCGTGTTACCAAGAAAAAGGTTGCCTCTGAGTCTCACAGCCCCATCAGATGCTTCTGTTGCCCCTTTCTCCCACAGAGCTCATGCTCCAGCATGAACCAGAGCCATAATTCATTCAGAAGCAAAAGACCTTAATTTCATTAGTGCTAAATCCCTGGTAGAAGCAAACCCAGTAGACAAAAGAGGAGCTGAGAATTGAGAAGCCAGAGATCAGCCTTCGTGGTGACTCACGGGACTCATGACAACACATGAGCGCACAATAAAATGTCACACCATGAAAAATCCTCATTGTCTGGCCATAAATCCTTTTCCCAGCTGGGCCGTCTCCCTGTCTTCTGCCTTGCTAAAGGCCACAGAGCTGTTCAGACTCACTTGTAGAGGTCCCTGAACAATGTGGATTTCAGGAAGGGAGCCAATACCATCCCAGGCTAGGGTTTGGGAGGTCATTCTTTGGCTCTGACAGGATCTGGATTGACATTTCTTTGGTGCTAGGGCTGAGAAGCAGAGTATTAGCCAGCTGGAGAGGCAGAGCAGATGCCTGACTACATGATACAACAGTGAGGAGGAGGAAGTGTGGTCTGTAGTCACTGCCCCAATGATGTTCATCACTCTTTCTTGTCTTCCATGACAAAGTGGAGTAGCTTCATTGTCAGCAACAGGGAGCTCCCGATGTTGGAGTATCCTGTTACCGTGTTGTTGGAGCACTCATGGGGGACAAGGAGACTCACATCCCTGCAGACAAAGGAGATAAACATCACTGATCTCATGCTGTTGGTAGATGCTGTAGCTACCAACCAATTGCAGTAGGAAAGAAGGTGCCTCTCCCTTGACCAGCTGTAGTCTCTGCAAGGCCTGTTTTGGAAGGTGGGATCTCCTGCTGAAACAGGAAAAGCTCTGCCTATTTTGGGGATTCCATTAAGAGTGGCTGGTGCTTAGGACTCGGGCCAGTCTGGACATGCCTAAGAGCAAACATATAGACAGCATATGATAGGAATCATGTCCTCTAACTTTGGACCTTCTGTCTAATCCACAGAGAAAGAAGTGTTTCTTGAGGCTTAGTCATCCCACCTGATCTATATCCAATGGTCGAAAAGAGAGTGCAGACATCTGCTTTGGAATGGACACATGGCTTTTGCACAACTAAAGGTAAGGGAGGTGAATCCTTCCATGTGAACTAGTTCCAGAAAACAAGCAGTCTACAAGATCAGCTATGAGCCAAGCAGACCATCGCGATTCTGGATCATGGATGTGGGCAGTTAGAGATGGAAGTTGAATGTAAGCATTTTTTCTTATTTTAGATCTAGCTGTATCACATGTGTCTCTCAGGGCCAGCTGGAAAATTTCCATGAGCATGTTGCCTTCACTGGCTGTCAGCAGCAATTGTGGTGCCTGCATCTGAGATGCCTTGTGCTGACGGAGAACACGAGAGCAGGTAAACCCTGGGTCCGACAGACCCTACATATAGCCTAGGATAAGCATTCCATAAAGGTCAACTCGTTTGTTGCCGCTGACTTCAATACAAGAAGGAACACGGCCTTTTGCAGCCCATTTTAAGTCAAAACAGAAAAGACAATTTGGGAGTTGTTTTTCCATGTCAAAAATGAGGGCATTAGTCAGCAATGTGGTGATAACGTGACCATCCTCCTCTTCAGAGCAAAGAGCAAGGCAAGTGGTGAAAGAGACACTGTCACCTGGCAAGAGCTGAATTCTAAGCAAACTCAGCTCTGCTCCCTGCCTGGCAAAGCAATATTTTAGAGCATTCATGGCTCTCTTTGGAATAATGTAATCAGTTCAGATGTTGTCTCCCTGGGCACATAAAACACATTCTTCCCTGCAACGATGTGTGTTGAGACTGGACAGATGTCCCCAAGCTGTGCATTCATACTGGACAGATGGACAGCTACCTCCAGCCACACACGTGCAAAGGAAACTGTTTGTGTACAAGGTATAGCTTTGGTAAGGATTGCTACCAACAGGCATGTGCAGTTAACAAGTTTGCTGCTTCTCCTGTTGAAATCACCAGAAGATTTTTCATTGTTGTTGTAGAAACCAACATCAGGCCATGAAAGACAGGTTTTTCCTTTGGATGATTGCAGCCTAACAGAAAGCTGTTTTGTTCCATCCCTGTGGGTTGGAACAGCCCTCGGTTACACAGCTGGGGTCCTAGAGAAGATTGCACTTCCATTTTATGGAGAAGCAGTCCTAAAATAGTCCAGGGAACAACTGGAGAATGGGGGATTCCCATCTCACCCCAGATGTTTCCCATAATCAGTCCTTGCTCTGGCTGACTGGTTGCATCCAGCTGCCCAGAAGCCGTGCGTTTGGATGAAAATTGCATTGTCCATCTGAATGTTTGGTAGCCAAAAATTTTGGAGATGCAGCACTGAACAGTACAATGCCACAACCTTCCTCTGGTGCAAGCTCCTGTCCTTGTCTCTAGGAAGGGCGAATGTCATCTATCCAAGTGTCTTAAGACAGGGCTCCTAAAAAAAACCACAAATAGACCCAGAGTTCAGAGCTAAATAGAGCTGTTTCTTTTTTTTTTTTTTCCATATAGCAAATAAAACTGATTTCTCTTTAACAGCATCCCACAGTGGAAAAGTCACCAGGGTCTGTGTTGAATGGATCATTCTTGAAACTGGCCATGGACCTTTCAGTCAAACAGGTTTCTGAGAAGGGCTTTTTCATGCCATTTAAGTCTGGTGTGGGAAAACTTTTGATTTATATGACACAAGAATGAAATGTCTCATTTTGTGTCTGACCTTAATTATATTTTTTATATGAAGTAATGACTTCATTGTGATTTTGGTCTCAAGTGACATTTTTCTTTCCTGTGGACATTACATTAGGAACGTGGGACCTCCAGACTTGAAGCTGCATTCTGAGCTGACTTTGCTGAAGAATTTTGTCTCTCATAACGCAAAAGGCATCTCTTCACTGCCTAAGTTGCGTGATGCATTGTGAGAATCAATGGTTGATCGTGATATGGGAGATGTAGTTCAGCCAAGAAACAAAGCCAATAGCACATAGGTGGTAGTGGGCAAAACGACATTACAAGAAATGTGTCAAAACGAGAAAACACTGATTAACAAAGGATGTGACTTCCAGCAGAATACTAGGGAATGTGGTAATGAACTCAAGATAAGGTGAATTGATTTTGAAGTTTATCTAAAATTGTCCTTTGGGTTAAAATTCCTGAAGCTAAACAGTCTGGCATGTCTAGATCTCTTGGAATTACTAGGCTGCAGAAAATGGAGTTTGAGTGTCAATGTTTTTGGCCCTGATTGCAAGAAAAAGCCAATGTTGGTATTTTCATGGGGAGGGGGATGAATTCCCCATTCTATTCTGCTCAAATTAACCTTGCCATTTGAGAATGGGTGCAGGATCCCTCAGTTAAGGAAAGAGGGTGGTTGTAACCACTGGAGGTGGAAGGTTGAAGCATCTGTCGCCCACGGTTGCCCTTCCTCCACCCACTCTTTTTGTTATGCCTCTGTCTCAGAAAATACATCACCTCACTCCAGCTCTCAGCCAGCGGATCTTGTTATCCTTTTGTGAGACAAACTGAAGAGCTCTCTCATTTCAAATTACTGTTCCCAAGCAGGTACTTACAGACAATGATAAATTACCCCTTAACCTTTTCTCTGTAACACCAGGCAGCATATGCCTCCCATCCTTAGACGTGTGTCCTCCCCCTGCTCCTGCCATCCCCGTCCCCAAACCTTCAGTTGTTCCTGTGCCTCTTCCCTGAACCGTCTCAAATTAAACAGCATCCTTCTGGAGCAGAGACAAAGTGAACCAAATACAGGGGTGCAGAGGTACCCAGCCAAATGCAAAGCTTCCTGTGTCCACCTGGGTCTTGCTGAGCTGATGCTTGCTCTGCTCCTTGTTGGCAGCAGACACTTGCCGAGTGCTCTTGCTCATCACGATTGCAACGCAATTTGGTTTAAGACCCCTCTACAATTCCTCTCCAAATCACACTAATCTCTCCTTTCCCCAAAAGGGTACCCCAACACCTAAAATACTCCCTCTCCTCATGCTGCCTACCTTCAAGGGAAACATTAATGGGAATGACCCAAGGACCCTTATTGTTACAGCGATCAAGCAGCACTGGGTTGGGAAAAGTTGATTCTAACTCACGGCAGGACAGCTGGTCTAGAAGATTCCTAATTCCTAAGATACTATGAGATTTCAGCCCTCAGACACTATATAAATGGAAGGGAGCTCTGTAAAGAGGTAGAGGTTTCCCCCTGTGATTATGGAGGCTGCAGAAACCTCAACAGGTTTCAGCCCTATCCAACATAGCGTGGAGTTATTTATAACAACCTGCTCTGGTAGCATGTCCTCTCTCTTTTCTCTAGTCCAGGCAAACACAGACAATCCTTCCAGCTGTTCTTCTGACATACCTGCTATTCACCTACTGCTACCAGGGACGGGCAAGCAACATCCACTGGTACCTCATCAATCATCTCCAAATGACACACCATAACGTGTAGGAAGCTTAAATCAGTGGTTGCCAGAGAGCAGGATGCTGTTGGGGTAGATGAGGCTGTTCTACTTATCTATTACATCTGACAGCTGGACCAGTGCCAGGAGAGCATGGTTTCATGATGTGTTTCTAAATTACAGTTGGACTGTGACATACTCCATCAGCGTTAATTCTATCCACGAGACATTCAGAGTGAGGAGAAAGGTCTCTTTCAGTCTGCGAGTGTATTGATCTGAGTGCACGGGACCCTTGGTGGGAATGAAAAAAAGTGCTGGCATTTATGAAAGGGAAAGAGGCTGCATTGTATTTGGTGGCTGGGAGAAGAAGAAAAGGCTGCTTGTCAAATTCAATGAGCGGTTTCATATGTAGGGAACTGTTTATGGCCCTTTCTAATTGCTGTAATATTCCTGCTGCAGCCACAACTCTTCTTCTAGCTGCTTCACTTGCTCTGACAAATCAGCTGCCAGGAGAAGAGAAAACAGTAAAGTAAATAATTTAAGCAATGAAAGAAAGGGTGACCAATCCTGCTGATTTCTCAGTCTCTGCTCTCTGCTTGCAGAAGGTATCCAAATGACATGCAAGGACTAGCTATGCCCTGTCAAGTACTGGCCTATTGACTTCTAGCTGTGGCCAATCTGCTACACACACCTGGAGGGAAAGACCGCCTCCTTTCCGTACAGTGTGTCTCATAAATTGTTGTTTTTCATCCATACGAGCTGGCAGCAAATGTCCTCTTGGGTCCCGCTTGTTATTGAAGCATGAGGGGCAGGTTGTCCTTGGTTAAGCTTCAGAGCAGGAAACATACTTTGGGGCATAGGGTTCAGCATCACCTTGAAAACCATGCGCAACCTCAGAAGCGAGGTCCTGGTCCAATGCCTTTCTTTCAGAATAGGTTTCTCTGGGAATCGTGTTTGTTTATTGATTAGCAAAGGTCCCATGAACCTCACCCGCAGTCAGAGCTCTTCCCTGCTGTGCTCTCACCATAACACAAGATGTGGTTCCAGGGGGAAAGAACTCATATTCGTTGTCAAATCTCCTTCATAATCTATAAACGCTCACAAAATAGTTTCTGACAGGTCTAGGGACTCATTCTAGGTGTCTAAGGCTAGCTTCTGTCAGTTTGGAAATCAAAATTTGACAAAGATGTAGTTAGTTAGTGGGACTCATTGTTTTGGACTGGTAGCGTCTGAGGCATGGATGGACGTCTACAACAAATATATATGGATAGGGGTGACTGATGAGCATGAACCCTTTCTTCAGACAGCAGGCAGACCCGGCTGCTCGGCCTCTGGCAAACCAGCAGATCACTGCTGCAAGCAGTGGGGCAGCTGTCCTCCAGCATCCGTTTGGCAGTTACAACAGGTTACAACACCACAAAGTGCTATTTCCACTCCCTGATTGGACTTCCCTCTTTTGGAAGAAAAAAAACCCTCTTTCCTTGAGTATATTTTACTACTTCCCAACATCTGGCAATTGTTGGATGCTCAAGTATATCACCACTTTATCCTAACGAAGAAAACTCCTCAGCACTTGAACCTTTGAAGAAAAATTGCAAGCCCATTTCTTGTTATACAAAAATGCACAAAAGGTTTGTTATATTGGTGGTTTGACAGAGAAGAGCTCTCAGGAAGCAGACACAGTGCTCTCATTATACTGAGCAGACTGACTGGAGTGCCTAGGTGGGAGTACAAATGCCTTTGAACTTGCCTGGTTGCTAATGACACACGCTTGGCCTATTGTGCTTAACTAGGGTATTGTCTGCAAATTGCTGCTAGTGCTCTTTTGTCATAGGCAGGAAAGATAACCCGTCTTTCCTACAGCAAAACATACAAGTGTTGACACGATCTGATCTCTCTATAGTATGAATCATGAGGGTTTGGCTGGACAACATCCTTGCAATACAGAATGGAAGAAGAAGGGATAATTTCAATATATTCCAAGCATCCGTTGCATTCTCACAATAGGCATTTCCTTCTTTCCCCTCCTCCCCTTTTTGACGCCAAGGGGAGCAGGCTTAAGAAGCGGCTAAGCCCTTTGGGACATCCCACCTGCAGAGCTGAGAAGCAGCTGTTTCATTCTTTAAAGGCTCTGAGGTGCTCTTCTCCCTACAGGTTTTTTGAGGATCTGAGTTTTACATTGCATCGGCATTGCCCAATGAGCGAATTCTCTGCTGCTCGGTCCCTTGATTGTCCACATGGTGCATATATTAGTCCGTTCTCAACTCCCTTCAGGAGTGAGAAAACTCTGGCACTAAACCTGAGCACTCTTCTGGGGATATTTAACCCCAGGGAGAACGTCCTATAAGCAATAGGATTTGCTCCAGACCCCAGTCCTCAGCACTATCCCATCAAGATTTGGACCCCTTGAACTCCCTTTACCCCCACGCCTTCACACCACAAGGCAGGTAACACATATCTTAGAGTCATGCAATAAGGCCGGTTACAACACAGGCATTGCTTTATTTTGGGTTCTTTGATCTGAAAACACACACATTCAAAAATAATGATTGCTTGCTGGCTAGAGGGGTCTGGAGGAGAGGAACCTCTCCAGGGGGCTAGCCTCAGCAGCGTGGACATGAATTGCTGTGCACCAGGTGGTTGGAAGGACGGAGATTGCTCCCTGGTTGGAGGATTTCAACACTGCTTGTGTATCTGTAGATTCTCCGGAGCAACTTTCCAGAGGCACCTAGGAGTCTGAAGACAGATACCTATATATATTCTCTAAAACAGGTGTTTTTGCAAATCCCAGTAGGCATCGCTGCATCTTTAGGCACCTGAGTGCTTTCAGAAATTTGTGTTTCATCTTCACCAGTGGAAAAGGAGTTTTAGCACCTCCAGACTGTACAGAGCTGCAGGGATGATACATACGAATTGCTCATATATATGAGTCACTCAACTATCATGAGTTTCTTGCAACTTATTCAGAGTTGGAGACAACAGCTGTGCTCTTAGAGCAGTTCAGTTGCTTTAATCTTTGTCCTTTCCCCCGAGCTGTCAACGGAGAAGTCATCTGGGATCTTCCAGCCAATTACCGTGGGATATTAGAAACTGCTGGATGAAATCTTCTCATCCATGCTTGGATGGAAGGAGGGACTAGAGGCCATGGGTTCCCAGTTACAATACCCCAGTGCCAATGGTCCCTTCTGCCCATATATATGGGGGGGTCTAGCTTGACCTATGGGCCACCCAGAAAACTGGGTTGGTCTTGTTCCCTTTCAGGGAAAAGGTCCAAATGAAGGAGGAGAGCGGTCCTTCTACCCACCCTTCATGCAGCAGCTTGTGAAATTGATTAGCAAACACACACTGAGAAGAAAATAAGAAGATTAAGAAATGGAATCACCATTTCATAATAGAATGGTTGGCTTGATGAGGGGGAAAAGAAAAATTAAAAATTATAGGGTCCCTCAGCAGCATGCTATCTCCAGTGGAATATCAGAAGAGGGCTAAAAAACTTGGAGAAAGACTGAGATTTAATATTGTTGTCTCCAATGTGCAAAGAGGCAAGGACAAGTACGTTGCAACTTTCTCTGCAAATCCCAGCTCTTAGGTGAGCTCTGACACGACAACAGAGGAGAAGAGATGTCTCTATGCCCTGGAACTGGGGGATAGATGCCCTTCTCTCCAGATCAGACGAGTTGTTATGATTGACTTCCTGCCTGTATCAGGTGTTTATAATATTTTCAGGAATCTGAACTCCTCTTCAGCCTTGTGGGGAGTAGGGTTCATCTCCCCCAACCTGAGACATGCAGTCTGCAAATGCCACCGCCTGAGTTGATCACTTTTGGCTCACCTGGCAGTCAGCAGCAAGAAATTAGCACTCCCAGCGGGTCATCTGTTTCGGCTAATTTTGGTGGGATGAATCATGCCATTGAAGTGCCATTGACTGTAAAGAGAGCTGAGGATGAATATTGCTAATGGAGATGTCGCTGTGAGTACTGTGCTGTGTAAGGTCAAGAGAAAGACAATCAGCATAAAGCACCTATTCTGCAAACGCCGGCTCCTTGTTTCCCTATGGATAGAAATAATCTCTGGCACCTATGGGATGTGATCTTACATGCTATAGCTACCTCTTTCCCTTGCACGGAGAGGCCAGGTCTAGCAGCGCTTTGGAGTAGGTGATAGGAATTACTCCTTACAGTCACGACTGCATTAGGCACAGGAGCAGCACGTGGATCTGGATCACCCCAGAGCATCTGCTCTGTGTAGGGGTTTCCTTATGGAGTGCAGCTCCTTTACTGCTGCCCTGATGCAGCAGAGTTGTAAGAGTGACACAGATAAATCATGCTGTGTGCCTGCTACTCCCACTCGGGGGGTTGTTCCTCTTGGGAGGTCCCCAGCACCCCAGAACCAGTGAAGGCAACCCCCAAGGTGTCTGTGGTCTCTGCTGGAGGGACAGTGGGGCAGAAAGAGATGACCTAAAGATTCTGTTGTCTCTTTGATACAGATATTGGTCTGGACTTCAACCCCACCCTCCCTCCCTTCAACTTCACAAGTAGGGTGTGTGTCAAAAGAAAAAAAAAAGAGAGAAAAAAAAAATAATCAGATGCGAGGAAGTTAATGCTCCCTGTCTTCCCGAAAATACCACTCTGCTGGAGAGTGAAGGGAAGGATTGTTTGGGTCCTCGCAATCCAAGGCGCTGGATGGAGTGTGGCACAAACAATCCTTTTAAAACTAGACATGACCTGGTCTGCTCACCCCTCTCTCCCAGTGCAGGGCTTGACATTTCAGGCCAGCCACGTGACATGCTGCATGAGATCACTCTGCATCTGACCCAGAGTGCTTGGTTAGAGAAATACTCGCCCATCTATTCCCAGTAACACTGCGGTGTTCATTTTGTAAGGCATCAATTGCAGCAAATTAGCTGCCAGTCACACAGGGAAATACTGCTGCTACTGAAAACTTCCCATTTAGCAGTGCAAAACTCATCATTAATGTTATCACTAACATTATTTTTTATTATTTTTAATTTATCCCTGTGAGGCATTGAGGTCAGGATCAGGGTTCAGCTGTTGTTTGACTTTCCAAAACACAGTGGTGAGTAACACCCCCTGCCTGGTCAAGCTTACAGCCTTGATCTGCTTTGCTGGAAGTCTCAAAGGGATTACGGTCAGATCGAGAAGATGAGCGTTGACCTCCTTTTCCCTTTTTCCTTACTCTTTGTCGCAATCCTTTCTTCAACCAAGTGCTTGCATCCACAGCGAAAGGTAAGAACTACTCTGGCTGTAGACCAGCTACCTCTGCAATGGCCACCTCCAACCACAAGCTAGCCATGGACAGTTGCCCAGAGTAGGAATAAAACTCCAGAGAACTGAGTTATTTCATTTGTTGTTGGCAGCAATTACACCCATGGCCAACCAGGGCCATCAGGGCTGAGGCACTGAAGGGCTGCAGCAGCTCCAACAGAGTTGGGACCTCTTGTGCTAACACTCAACACCTGAGGCAACGTTCAGTCTTTGCCCTCCCACTTTTAGCCTTTCTCAGAGGTGAATAATTCACAGCACACATGGTGGTCAATGTGGATAAGAGAATCTGTTGGATGATAACTAGCTTATCCTGAGGGATGGGTACTAAAATGTTGTCTTCTACCACACATTTGTGTTTTCCGAGTTCAAGGAGATAAAACCTTCTATTTGACTCTGGAAAGAGAGAGGCATTGTAATTTTAAGGAAAAAAAAAAAAACACAACAGATTAAAAAAAGGAAACCCTAGTTACATGTCAGGGTTTCACTGGTGGTCAGACACAAGTCATAATTTCAACAAGCAAAGAACAAAACTAAAAACACAGCGAGAACCTTTCCAAGTGAATTTGGTGTATGCTGCATTAATTCTGCATATTAACACAGACGGGGAAGCTGTAAACAATATTTACACCCTCACACCACTACCAGCCAACGATGATGGCCCATGGTAGCCCCAAATCAAACAAAGCCTCGCAGTGCTGAAGTCTGCGGTGGCTGAAGAGCATCATTGTGTTTGGTGGGATGGAAAGAGGAATGAGAACTGGTTGCTAATGCAGTTTATCAATAGGTTGGCTCAGTACAGTGAGGTTGAGGGAGATGTTCTGATGACACATTCTTCACCCTAAGGACAACGTGGTTATTAAGGGCCCAGTTGAAAAAACTGTCTTGAAGGTTCACCTATCCTGCAGTGGAACATCTTGTGGAAGAGGATACGATACCATAAAGCAGTGGAAAAAAATGGAATTTCTGTTCTGGGGGAAGTTAGGATGTTTCTTGTTTGCTCCTGTTCTGAGTAAGGATGCAAACCTGAAGTACTAAAAAAAAAAAGAAAAAACCTAAGCAAAACTCCTAATTACTCTTTTTTTTCCTAGAAATGACAAAATGTTTCACCTCAGCCTCTCCAGTGAAGTGAAAAGAGCTGACATGCCAAATTGAAGCTCTGTGTGTGTTTGTTGAAATTATCCCAAATGTCACTTCTTTCGTATACCTATCATGGTTCCAGGACTGGGTTTCTCGGCCAGGGCCCATTTTTTAGGTCTACCTGTGGTTAAGTTCATGTTACATATAATGCAACCAGTCAACGGCCCAGATTTGCATACGTGTGTGTGTGTCTCCATGCAGGAGTGCAGGGAACACGGGCTTTGTCCTCATCCCAGGTGTATTTTACATATATGTACCTATTGCCATAGGTTTTCAGGTTCGGGTCAGATCAAAGCCAGGGCTTCCTCTGGTTGCATCCCAGGCAAACTCTTGTTGAAACAAAGGGGAATTTTGCAAGCTAAAATTACTTTACAAAAAATGAGTGGGTTTGACTGAATTTCCTTTCCAGCTGTCCTGTCTGGCACCAGAGCGCTGCCAGCTCTGGCTGATGGTGCAACATCAGCGTGAAACATCTGAAACATCAAGAATTTGAGTCATTTTGTGTCCTTTTTTAAAGGGGATGCTACTACAGACAGAGAAAGAAGATAGAAGATAGGGTGACTTTGGAGAGTAAATGAGGTATGCTGGTTTGTCCCTGTCTCTGACCACTTGTTGGACTATTAATGACCTTCCTTCCTCCAGGGGATTTGCGCACTGAAATGAATTGCTGGTAGTTCTTTCCTTCACCACACTTATTTGTTATTTTAGACTGAGCTATAAATATTTACCTCCTTTTTTATTCCACCTGAGGAACTTCCAGCTCTCTGATTGTAGATGTGGCTGTTTATTCATAACAGCACAGTACGACCAGGGCGCTCTCAGCTCACCAAGTCCAGCCCCTGGTTGGCCCAGGTGACCTCAGAAGCTGCTCAGTTATGTCCTTCTCCCCATCCCAGCCACCCATGTTCTTGGCTGTATACCACATTCTTTGTCTTCCTACTGCACCGACCTTCTCCAGAGTGGAGTTGCAGCCTTGCTCCATCTTGGTCTCTGCTGCCCTATTCAAAATCTTCTATCTCCAGCCTTAGCTACTCCAGAAAGCACTGACATGACTATCAGTCAATCCTGAGTGCATCTGTGGAAGTTCTACAAGTCCTTTTTGGCATCACCAGATGTTTCTGAGATGCCCAGGAACTGATTTTAGTGAAAGAGGCAAAGAGAGGAGTGTGTTTGTCTGAACTGTGGTGGGTGAGACCAAGACATAAGGTTGACAGAGCAGCTCTCAAGTTTCTTCATTCCCAACCATGACACCCCTCACAGTGGAAGGACCCTCCTGCCCAGTCTCATGGTGGACGAGGTGACATGGTTTTGGGTGGCCTTTTTTCATCTCTTGGGGATGCTGGGACTTGCAAGGAATCATTTCTCTGAACAAAGTGCAAAACCACAGCTTCTCCCTTTCTTGTGACTGCACACACCAGACACAGCTTGTCAGGACATCAGATCAGGCTGGCCAGCCCCATCTGACCTGTGAACCTAGAAGGGGTGAGAAAAGACCTTGTCATTTCATTGATGATATGGAGGGCTGGCTGTGATGAGTAGAACTCTGTTGTGGTGACCCACACGATGCAGAAGACCCAAGATCTGTGTCAGTGCATGGCTGTCCTTCCAGATCCATTTTGCCCTTTCTTGGCTGCTGAGGAGCCCAAGGGTGAAGTGTTGCTGGCAGTGAACAGTACAGATTCCCTTCTCTCCAGAGAGGCCAGGACCCCACTCAGAGCATGATACCTAGCAGAGACAAGCTTCAGTGCTTGGACAGGGCTTTGTGGTTTAATTCTCAGTTGAGTATTCAGTAGATGTGTGTATGGGGGGGTGGGGCTGCAGTCTTAGATTCCCAAAGCAAGACCTGGAGATGTTTGCAAACCATCATGGGACAGGATGCTCCAGACCATAGCTCGCTGCTGAAGACTGGTGATCTCTGGAGCCTGGTGCTGCAAGGACAGGAGCTCAGCGCACACTGATGTGCAGCATCACCCAAGTGCCAGGGCCCACTTACGCTGGGGCTCATGGACATATGATTTTGGGAAGGATGAGAGGAGAAGCCGACAGCTGGAGGACCACACAAGCGTGCTCTTAGCACGGTGGTGACGGCTGCTGCCAATGAGCCGGTGTGAAACAGCCTGTCTGCTTGAAGAGGCTGTTGGAGTTTGCAGGGAGGAGAAGGGAAGAGGGTAATGAAAGCAGCGTTTGGTGAGGCAGCACATGTGCAAATTTCAAGTGTCTCCTTGTGCCTGCAGGGCTGGTATGCTGCTCGTTGAACCAGGCTGCTAATTTCCAAATTGATACTTATTCTAATCCCATCCCTGAAGGCGCCATTATGGTGCATTCAGTAATGGGCTATTATTTGGGCTTGTTGCAGGGGGGGCAGGAGAATGAAAGGAGGGGGGAGGTTTTTTGGAAAAGCACGCCTGATGTTGGAACAAATCAGCATCGCGATGCTCCTTCCCCAATTTGCAAAGTGATTAGACTGCTTTAGAGCTATTCGCTCTCCTTTGGTTTGTCTACAGCCTTGTTTTGGGGAGGAATTTTACGGAATTTTACTGCCTCATATAACACTTATCCCCGCAATCAATATTGATTTTAACATAACATTTTGTTTTAAGACTCCTTTTGTTGTTTTGCATTCACTCTGCATGATAATAAGGTTTATAAAATCCATGATATTTTCTCGTTTCATCAAATCTTATTGGGATAATTACCTTGCTCTGTTGACAGATAGTTGTGCCTGAATTATATAAAGAACGCTATTGTTATCAGCCTTTCTTCTGTCTCTCGAAGAATGCTTTCCTGCTTTGCATTGGGTGTATGAATAGAGAGTAAATAGCAATATTTATTGTAATCAGTGTAACCTTAGTTATTTTTTTGCCTCATGGAAAAGAAACCCCCAAATGCCACCCAGTGCTTTCAGGTAGAGTGACCTTTACTGTAAATAGGAAACCAAACAAATGAGAAAGAATAATGGCTAAGCCTTCAGGACAGAGCACGCACTACATGTCTGTCTTCTCTACCCGTCTACACCCAACAGAGTGCAGAAACGACTGACCAGATCTGGAGACGCCAAGGGAAGAATGCCTCTGCGAAAACCCTTCCCAATGAAATGAAAATATGTCTAGGAGTTTTGATCCTTCTGCTTTCAGCACACGCCTGCTAGACAGAGCATTTTGATCCTGTCTTGTCATGCTTTGGCTACAATTACAGTGATGTCTATTGTCAATTTTGGTACCACTTACATCAGCCAAAGCCTGGTGAGGTGCCCCACCCCTGCATTGTGCTGCCATTTTCCTATTTGTGATATCAAGATGTGTCCCAGGCTCCTTTTTGGTGCCTTCCAGGAGCTGGACATGAAGTCTCGTGTCACCCTCCAGGCCAGATAGAAGGTTGTAGAAGTAAGGAACTGGGTCCTGAGCTGCGTCTGTTTGAGATCTGCACACAAAAATACATTTCAAACCCATGATAGGAAAAGGAAAGGCTAGGACATGTGCACGGGGAGTAGAGATGAGACTACCATAGGCCTAGGAGAGTTGCAAGATGAGATGAGAAACCAGGAGGAGGACTGTGTCTAACAGCCTGAAATTTTAGAGAGAGAGCTATCTGGGGCCAGGAGCTAAAGGAGCACCAAGCTCACTGCACACTGTGACATGATGCATTAGTCAAACACATAATTATTTTTTGTTTCTCTCCTTTCTCAGGGTTGATGCCTCCAGGCGGTCATCTCATGAATCAGACTACCAAAGCCACTGCTCGTGGGAATCTCTCCTGCAAATGTAGCCCACAGTAAAGATTAGTGCTTCCTTTTCAACTTCTTGAGAGCTTGCATCCCCTACAAATTATCCCTGTTGTCTGTCACAGAGTACGTTGAACCTACAGCCAGCCTTGATTTCTGGACTTCCAGAGACACAGTGGGGTAGAAATGTAAAAGATAAAACTGTCTTGTTTTGGGATATTCCCCAGCAAACAGTACTTTTCTTAATCCCTCACAGGATGCTTTATTGTATGTCTATGCTTTAGTTGGTTGTTCCCAGGCATTTGCTTCTCAGTTATTAAACACAGATCACTCTTAAGTGTACAGCCCCTGCACAAAACCAGCCAGTGTGAGACCAGGACTGACTACCACATAGCCCAAAGGTTTCCAGATGTTACAAGGAAGAGCTGAGCAATTCTCTGGGACTAGTCTTTGGAGGCCTGGGCTCCCCTCGCTGAGGCTCTGATTTGCCCCTGCGGTGCTGGGTGTTACCAGCTGCAATCAGAATCAAGCAGACTGGATTCAAGTGCAGTATGTGTTACATGAACTTTGCAAGAGACTTGCTCTGGAAAAAGCTCAGAGCAGAGACAGGAAGGAGAAAGGCTGTGTGGATTTGTCCTCTTTTAAAGAAAATAGCCGTCCTGGCAGACTCTGATGTCTGAGCTGCAGGGGACCTGCAGACAGGCAGAGGCACAGCCATGGTGAACCAGATAAAACAGCAATACAGTTGCTTCCTGGGACAGTCATTAGATCATGAGTTCTAAGTTTCTCATCTCTGTCAAGACTGTCTGTGCATTTTCTATCAGGGAAACAGCAATGTCCAAGAGGGAATAAACACTGAATTGTCGTCCCAGGCAGGCACACAAAAAGGGAGAACAAATATCACTTCCCCTAGATACTAGAAAGAGGAAGGCAGCAGCCACAAGGCATTGAGTTTGTATAGGCACAAGACACCAAACACACAACAGATGGTCTAGGGAGAGGGAAAGAACAACTCAAGATGTCTGAAAGCATCCCAGGTAGCATTAACCAGATGAAAGTCCAACATGCAGTCTAACCTGGTGTCTGGGCTCCCTTTGGAGTCAATGAGGACTGACTGGCATCTCTAGCAGGCAGTTGACCTCACTCCTCTGAGGTGCTTCAATATTAGCACATAAAAAGGACAGAACCCATTCTCTGGCCCTAGGGGAAAGTGGCATGACATGGCTCAGGACCAGGCCAGACTCTGCTCCCTTCTCTCTCTCCCTTAAAAAAGAGTGGCTGTGTCCGTTGTGCCCTCTAGGAAGAGCCCCTGGCCTGTGGTGGCCCCTTACCTGTTCCCAGCCTTGTTGAGGCTGTGCATGAGCTGGAGGGCTGGCTGAATGAAGCTGGCCCTCTTTGGTTTGCTAGGTAGGACTGGCTCACCTCCTGCAGACCCTAAATAGCTTGGACTAGACTCCTGCATTTCATGAGTGAGCAGTAGATGTACCGAACCCTATCTTTTTCTCACTAAATGGGTCAGTTTGGGTATTTAACATAAAAATGCTATGGCTGGAAGGTAAAATACCCTATTTAGATATTGACTTTCAGCTTTCCTAGTCATAGCAGGATCCCAACACACTGGGGATTCCCTCTGTCTCACCTCATATCATGTGAAACTCCTTGAAAAAAAAGACTCCATATGCTTTTAATTTGTTTTGCAGGTTTTGGGGGATCGGCTGAACATTTCTGATCCCTGATTCATGACCCCTGGGACTGTGGGGGACAGACTCCATAGGTGGTCTTTTCCATCCGTGTGTCCCAGCACTCTTAGGTGAAGCATTGCAGAGTTCTCCTTGTTATGCCCAGCCAGATGGAAAGAGACGTAGGACACAGCAAAGCTCTTGCAAGTACTTTAGGCACCGAGCGATTTCTGAACACCTGGTCTTTTACTCACAGCGGACTGCAACCAAGACTAGAAATAACTCAAAGCTGCACAGCTGAGTGGAGAATTGTGTCCATCAGAACCCATCACCACTCTTTTCTACAAAGCCAGAGCTGGGAAGCTTAGCATGTCTTGTGCGAACAGCTTGACATGTCTGAGTGACTAGGAGCCGCAGACCCATCCAATGTGCAACCCCACGTTATCATTGGATTTGTTACCTTTCCTCACAGCTGGGAACTCTGGATAGGAGTTTCTTTTAGCTGCATTTAAACAGGCGCAGATGGCAAAGCCAGCTGCTTGTTCTTTTGTTCTCGTTGGCACCACAGCAGCTGCTGTCGGTCAATTAACAGTTATTGCGGTATGGCTGCTGGTTTTCTCAGGTTGGCAGCCCCCCCCACCATGTAACAGCCAGGCCTGAGTTAGAGTGAAGCACCAGAGGCCAGACGAGAGCTGGGTCTTGGATGGCAAATCCTGCAAAGCACTCCGGGCTTTGGTGACAGCAGATGGCTTCTGTTGCTGATGTTTTCCAAACCACAGTGATGCTGTAACTGGATGGTTCGAGTGATAATGATTCACCAAGTTCTTCCTTAACAGGGAAGTAAAACAAGCCGGAGGGTCATGCTGCCCTGGTCCCACAGTCCCAGGTCCAGAGGGACCTCAACAGATTGGAGAAATGGGCCAACAGGCACTTCATGAAGTTCAACAAGGAAAAGTGCAAAGTCCTGCACCTGGGGAGGAACAACCCCGGGCACCAGTATGTGCTGGAGGTCATCCAGCTGGAAAACAGCTTGGCAGAAAAGGCTTGGTGGACACCAAGTTGACCAGCAACATGCCCTTGCTGCAAAGAAGGCAAATGGTATCCTGGGTTGCATTAGACAAAGTACTGCCAACAGGTTGAGGGAGGTGATCCTTCCCCTCTACTCAGCACTGGTGAGGCCACACCTGGAGCACTGTGTCCAGTTCTGGGCTCCCCAGTACAAGAGAGACATGGGTGGACTGGAGAGAGTCCAGCAAAGGACCACAAGGATGATGAAGGGATTGGAGCATTTCATACATGAGGAGGGGCTGAGAGAGCTGGAACTGTTCAGCCTGGAGAAGACAAGTCTCAGGGTAATCTTTTTAATGCATATAAATACCTGAAGAGAGGGTACAAAGAGGACGGAGCCAGGTTCTTTCCAGTGGTGCCCGGTGACAGGACCAAAGGCAACAGGCACAAACTGAAACAAAGGAGGGTCTGTCTGAATGTTAGGAAACACTTTTTTACACTGAGGATGCCACAGGTTACCCAGGACAGTTGTGGAGACTCCATCTTCGGAGATCTTCAAAAGTCATCTGGACACAGTCTTGGGTAACCAGCTCTAGGTGGCCCTGCTTGAGCAGAAGGCTGGACCAGATGACCTCCAGAGGTTCCTTCCAACCTCAAGGATTCTGTGATTCTGTGAAGCCATAGTAAACAGCTTGTATATCCAAGACTAAGTTCTGTGTCCTACAAAGGACCAAAGCAACATTACTAAGCGCAGACTTACTGGTGGTCCCAGGAAGTTCTGGCTCACCTCTTGCAGCCACATGTTGTTCTTCGAGAAATTACCTTTTTTGGTGACTCTGTAGAGGCAGGCTTTAAGGGGAGGGTCAGGAGAGAGAGAGAGATGGGGGAGAACACCCACACTGCGTTATGAGTCAGCGTTTAGATCCTTCAATATCAAATACAAGGTGAATGGTTCGGTGTTTCAGGGATTCAAGGGCTCAGGCCCATGGCAACAGCCACCATAATATTTGCCAAATGCTACCATGCTGATGACAATCGTCACAGAGGAGAAGAGAGCTACTGAGTTGTTGATTTACCAGGTTGTGATATGGTCTGGTACCACAATGGTCCTTAGAGAAGGTGAGAGGGATTAGACCTTCCTCAGAGAAGACAGTCCAGGTGTCTCATGGTGCATACATTTCATTAACCCATCCTTGTGATCTGATTTTCTTTCCTTTGTCACAACCAAGAACCAATTTAAACTTTTTCTTGAAAATGCAAACTATTTTACATGGGTTTTTTGTGTGGAATTTATTTGTGACCGTCTTGTGGAACAAAAGCCGGGGGGGGGGAAGCAACTCAACTTGATGAAGAAGGCTCAGGTGGTAGATACCAAAAGCAAACTTTACTGGTATCCAGTGGCAATCCCTAGCATGCTGGAAGCTCCTTAGCTTAGTGAAGTGTCGCTGTGGCATGGAGACACCTCCTGAACTCTGCAGGGAAGTCACTGAACAAAGGTCAAAGACAACTCCAAAACATCCTCCACTAAATGTCACTGCATTCCTACATGATGGCATTTTAATGAGCACCAACTGTTTGCTTTTTGTCAAGATTTCCAAATAAGTGAGAACAATATGACACTGGAAGGAAAAGAATCATATTTAGGCCATTTCATAATGTCTATAAATCTTCTTTCCTCCGAAAGTTAATAACTGCAATTAGGAGCAGAAGGAGAGAGTTAAGCTCCGATAGCTGTCAGAAAAGTGTTCTGTAAACTTCTAGAGAATTTAAGGAGGTCTGTAACTCACCACTAACAGGCGCTGGGCTAAGGAAAGGGTTAACAGAAAGCCACAGACACTGATTTTAATGTCCCATCAATTCGCTTTTCCCTGTGCTCTGGAGGACTTTCCATAATCACACAGACACTGGATTGGAAACCTTCTTGCTGAAGCCTGCCTGTCAGCAGACGGACAAGGGGAGCCCTCTGGAAGAGTCAACAGTGGGTTGAGGGCCAAGACAGTAGTCTCCTTGGTTTAAATGAGCATCCCAGCTGGCTGACCTTTGGGGATGTTGTCTTGTCCATAACCTGAAGGTCACCACCCACTCCCAACCTGCACAGAACTGTGAAACAACCTGCACTTACAAAGCCAGAAACTTCTGCCCATTCTTGGCTTTTGACACCCTAATGATAGAGTTTACCATTCTAGCTACTTCCCATAGCATTGCTGAGAGCAATATTCCAGTGTTGTTGCATAGGACAATGGCTTCGTGCCCTTGGTATGCTTGGTCATCTTCCCCCGAGACAGTAACAGTGTCAAAGGCGTTGCATATCCCTTGGGAATGCTGGCCCAGAGCTGGTTGCAGTGTGCCTGTTGGGAAGACATCACTCATGAAGGTCCTCATGATACTTGTAGTAACAGAACAGAGAAGAGAGCCTGTGTGGACCTGCTGATGCACATGGTACCAGGGATGGAGCAGGTCTACGTGTTCTTTTTGCAATGTTCCTTGTCACCTCTCTTCTGCATCTCAGTCATGGCTTTGTTGGGGACTTCTTGAGAACAACATCATGTATGGCTGCTCTTCACCTGAAAGGTGAAACATTTGGCCAAAGTTTGGCTGTTCATGGTTGGAACAGAGAGCCCAAGAGATCATGCAAATCTGGGCTGGCTGTCACTGGTACCAGGAAAAAAGAGTGAGGACAGCAGCCGATGCTACTGGAAGAAGTTACTTTCTATTCCCCATCAGTAGCTACCATCTCACATACACCCACAGCCCATCCCCAGTGGAGTCCAGCTTTGCAGACTGGGGCAATGGTCAACAAGATTTTGGTATCCTGACTATTTGTGTGCACCTCTGCTGTGTTGTACCCACACAAAGACAAAGCAAAATCATAGACACTGGAGTTGTCCTTGTTGCAAAATCCCTCCTCCTTTAACAGAGAAAGCTTCTCTGAAATCATATAGGATTTGAAGACACTTGCACACAGCAAAATAGTTCTAACTTGACCCATTTTAAGGCAGTAGAGCACACGCATAGACACACTACGCAACCACACCCATACCTATTCATGACATCCGTCAAAGAGGCAAAGTCCTTTGCTCCATGATGGAATGACTCCTCCATGCGCTACAAGGCATCTGGATTTGATTTTTCCTATCATTTTATGTGTGAGAGAGAAAAAAATCACAAAGCAAAGTTGAGTGGCTTGCTGAAGGTCATGGTGTTCAAATGCTTAACAGGACCTTTTACCTGGGGTTTAATTCCCAGTCCTGTACATTGGCCTCTTGAAGAACAGGCAGGATTTAAAAAATACCCAAGGTAAGAGGAGATCTGAAATCCAGGCAATACATCTCTAGAATTTAAATCTAGCCCTAGGACAATACAAGCAATTATTTTGCTACATTGTAGGAGATGTGTGCTGTGAGGGAGCCCACTATATGTGCTCATTTGAGGGACTTACCTCCATACAGAGCTGGAGCGAAGCAATTGTGGGAAACTCAGGAAACACAGCAGTCTGAGAGCAGATACCAGCCCGTTGCCCACTTCCAACCCAAACGTTACCCAAACACAAGCCCAGTGAAAGTCTGTTCTATAGCCAGGGACTGAAACCATCTCCTTTCCCCTTAGAAACAAAATAAAACAAACAAAAAAAAGCCCTCCCTCTTCTTGCAGTTGAAAATCTGCCAGTTTGTAAGTGCTAACTATTATTTCAATTTCTCTCTTCAGTGGCTAGAAAGTGCTAATATTTTTGGCTCTGTCCCAGCTGACCTGACCTCTCTGACATCCTATATCACATGAAAACCCTCCTGTAGATCTACGCTGGCGATAGTGTCATAAAAAGCATAGAAGTGGAGGGAGGCGAGGGACTGGGGAGGGAAGGGAAAGGAATGATTAAACAAAGCAATAGCCAGGCACCCACATAAAAATCTATCTAGGTGATGAAGCTGCAATAAATGTGGCACATCAGAGCTTTCATATAAATGGTCAGGGTAAAATATATTTTTATATATATATGAAAGAGTAGTTTAAAAATTACTCTGAGCCCACATCCCCCCCCACCAAAAGAAAAAAAAAAATGTCCGAAGTGTAGCACGTTATTGATTTTTTATAAGTCAGGGCCAAATTTATTGGAGAGAAAAGTTCATTATTTAGTAATCCCACAGCTCAATCTGCTTTGCTGGCCATTAACCCTCAACAGTTCCCATGATAAACTCCCCGTGAACTCTCTCCATGTGTTGCCTCAATGAACTGCAGATGAATTTTGCTGAGTGCTCGTTCAGCCTCGCCTGGATATTCATTGTGCTTTTTGCTGACACAGATCTCAACTCACCTGGGTGCCATAGCAGTGTCTGTACCCACCTCGGCTCCCACACAATGCCACTTCCAAGGAATCACCCTCCAAGCCTTCATCACTCATTTATCAACCCTCTGTGGGTCCCATCCATGCTGACTAAGAGCAGAAGAAAATAAAGAGTGAGCAACCACATGCATATGCATTAAATGCACCGACTCCCTTAATTCTCCCACAATTCTTAATTGAATTGGTATCAACGATTCACAAAGTATAAATACGTGGGAAAAGGAGCTTTTTCACAAGCATCTTGGCATCACTGGTGCTTGATGGTCATGTGTGAATTCACGTGCATAGGTAAAACACAACTACGTGCAACTCTGCATTGGCACCGGTTACTCTGAACATACGCATCAACACGAAGCTCCGTGGTGGGGTGCTGTTGCAGCCCTATGCAAGGGCCCCAACATTTTTCTGACCCAGTTCTATATATCAAGTAACATGGGAAATGCTGTGGCACAAGAGTCAAGACAAAATAGCGATAAATGCTACTTTTCTTATCCAATGGCATTTTATATCCACCTTGCACAGGCAGAAAGTTCTGCTCTGGGTAAAGGTTTGCTGGGAATAAGGCAAGGGAAGCAGAATTATAAAAACCAGTATTGTGAAATTATGAGGGGAGGCAAAATATATTTGCCTTGTATGTGAAATCTATCTTGGTAAGTCATTTGATAGAGTAGATGAATTGCTCATCCGAGGCAGGTTGAAATACAGAGTGTGAAGGAAAGAAATAATTGAAACCAGCCATCGTAAACATTCAGGGTAAGGGAAATCATGCATTCAGGAAAGGTCCTAATCATCTGCTGACCATGAGGCAGGTTACAAAACACAGGGTAGCGTCATGGAGAAGGAGCTATTGCTTCACTTACCACTTCACTCCAACTCTCGTAAATCAGTGCTCTTTCAGCATTCCCACTTCTCAGAGACACCAGGCACTGATCCCTCTCGCGCTGATGTAATGCTTTTGGCTTGATGGAGAACCCCTTGAGTTTGTTTGACCCAGAGATGGGGAACGCAGCACCAGCGAGGAGAACAAATACAGGTGGACAGTCAAATTATCATTAATCATTGAGTTATAGCTAATCAGGTGAGATACAGGTTACATTAGGACAAGAGCACACACCAGCCAGTTACAGTGTCTCTGCTGACCGGTGGTAATTTATTAATTTGTGTTGATGGATTTTGGTGGGATGCTTTTCAGCAGGGCATCTCAACCATCACTAAGTTGCAGGACAGTTACTAGATGTACACAAGCCCTACTTTGAGAGCTGTACAGGAAAATTTTTGTACGGGAAGCTGGCTGGCATGTGATTCCTTACTCTGCCAATGCAGCAAGAAATTGCACCATGGGCTTAATGGATGCAGACTTTATCCAGTAAGGCAAACACCTTTGCTAGGGTCTCAATCACCGTCGCCTTCACCAAAGCTGCCTCTTTGCTTTTCATTACGACAGTATGGGGCTGTGACCCCTCCTGGTCAATGATATATGTGCTTGTCAATAGGTGTCAAGCCACCTGCATCCAAGTGGGATAAAGAAAGTTTATCACTTGATGTTACTGAGCTGGTGCTTTGTTAGGTGTTACCAGCTTACCCAAAGGTTCATCAGATGGTGTCATTCCCCAGTCCACCCATCTCCATGCATCTATAGGATAAGCCACAAGCAAGAAGTAACAACTTGAGTTGATCATATTATTTCCAGAAAAAAACCATCTAGAGTGAAAATGACATCATATACTTCAGATGGCCAACCATAATCAATTTATTTTGTAAATAATCTGTGTCTTAAAAATGCATTATCTCCACTGACTCTCAAGACCTAGGTGGTTTTAAAGTCACATTTCTGAGGCGGTTCAGATGTTCCCTCTCTCCTTTGGGGAAGCAGGGGTTTGAGGCAGGAAGGGCAAGAAAATCCCGTTAATGGGGAACCTTCCAGTCTGGGGACATGCATCTCACAACACACAGAAGACCATCTAAATCTGGCCAACTGAACAGATCTAGAGGGTTTAAAAGCCTCTTCTCCCACCCTCATCCTTCCTGTCCCATGGCTTGTGTGGAGGGGAAGGGAACAAAACAGAGCCAGAGAGAAACACCGCCACCAAATAGCCTCTGTCCTTTAATAAAGCATCATGTCATGTGTGAAAACAAATCACTTTTCCCCAGGGCAATGAACTCACTTCATAAGCACCTGCCACGAGGTTTCTCAGGTTTAAAAAATAGCAGAGCTTGGTGTTTGGAGGTTATTTATTTATGTGTTGGTTAATTCTGAGTCCTGTACTCGTATGAGAAAAGCCTCCGGGAAAAACTGGGTAAGAACAGGTATTTCAGCTGCTCTCTGTGACAAGCTGGTGCTTTATGCAGCCAACACGCACATGGAGGCAAAGCTCCTTGGCAGAAACCAGCTAATAAACATGGTACCTCCTGTGCATTGTCCCTTCAGGCGGCTGCAAAATGAGGGGCAGGAGTGTCCCAGGGAGGAGGACACATGGGACCAGGACCCTTCCTGCCCCGGTGCACCCGAGCAAACATTTCCAACTTCCCCCTGTGCTGGGATGGAGGGATAACTGCATGGCCTGATACCTGCATGGAACTCTTCATGGCTGTAGAAAATAAAGAACTCTAAGCTGTGGCTGCTATTTCAGATAAATCCAAGAAAGAAGCAGGTAAAACCCAAGAAGTTCAGTCTGGCTATAAAAACGAATAGCACTGGGGCTGGGTTTTCCTAAAAGCAGCATTTATTGTTGGCAAGGCTGTTGCTTATGCCTCAGGCTTGCCAAAGACATCTGGTCTTTTGCACCGTGCTCACAGCACCGATACAACCCTCTTCTCCAACGGCTTGGATGCAGCCTGGGATACGGGAGGTAACAGAGCGTCTCAGATGCGATGGGTACCGAGGAAAGCCTTTGACATCAGTGAGGCTGACACTCAAGCTGGACCAGGGCCCCACTTCATGTGTCCTGGCTTGACAAGTTAACAGAGCTTTGCCAATTTGCAGAGACACTTCAGACTTCCAGGACCACGCGTCGCTTTATCCAGGTCACTTGTTTTTTAGGCCTGACAGGGACCAACGCAGCTTTTCCTCTGCCCTCAAGCACTGGCTGTGTTTGCAGCCGTCTCCCAGAAGTAAAGCAAAAAGTTTTAAATCCTCTTTTTGCTGCCAGGGTCAGGGAGGTGAAAAAAAGTTCTGAAAAGTGCCCAGGAATTAGGAAAGGGTACACAAACTTGTTTTAAGGGGGACTGTGGCTGATGAGCTTTTCAAAGGAGAGATCTGTTTGCTTTTTGGACTTTTGGGCAGAGGGACCATAGCATCCAACGGTTGGGAGTGGATCCTGGACATGATTTAGTGAGGAGTAAGGCACACATTTTTACCTAAAGGAGATACTTAGTCATTGACCAAAATAATTTAACACTATCTCAACATTTGTAGAGCAAGATGTGTCTTATTGGGTTAAGCCAGGCCAAAGGCAGATCTGATCACCAAGGGAGCTTTCTTTGGTTTGCAGGTGTTCAGCCCAAAATCATGTGTGTTATTCAGCATGTTTGGTGAAAACTACTTTTCCTTTTTCCAGGACACAATGTTGTGCTTGTAGAAGCTTTTTACCAGCCCTTCAACTTGTGTCAGTTTTTAAAGAATGAGCAAATCAGCACACCTGTGTCTCATAGGAGCAGACTGGCAGCCTTTAAATCTCCTTCAACAGCAGCTAGGGAACTGAGATTAAATGGCATGAAAAGCCATGATTTGTGGCCCTTGCAACATCTGTGATTTATGGTCCACACACACAGAAAAAGACTCTTTTCCATCCCACCCCTTATTAAGCACTTCCATTGACTGCTAGTTAAATTTTGTCTGGGAATTGCTCAGAATAAACATTTAAATCTCCAACAGCATATTGAATAACATCTTTCCAAGAAGCATAAATAAAACAGATCCACGTCTTTAGCCATCTGCAGGCAATCACAGTCTGCTTATGTTTCAAGCTCTGGTCCAGTGAACTTCAAGAGGAAATGTTTTGGAGAGATGCATCAGACATAAAAGTTCCTCCACAACCCATCAGTGCTGATATGAACTGGAGATGACAATGCTGTCTTGTGGTTGATGCAAAAGCCATCACACCTTCAGGGGAAGAAAAGCTGTGGCTGGAAGGCAAACAGTTTATAGTTACTTGGCTGTGTTTATCCATGGAGAAACAAAGGTCCAAAGAACATTGGTCCCCAGGGTCTTTTTAGCAATGGTTTGGTGTTTCACTGCAGCTCCCACTCCAGAGAAGGGTCTCCCATTTTTACCTTTCAGCCTACATAAAAAGAGAGCCCATTCCCATGGCACCTTGATGCTCCCCTCCCAACAGGGGAGGAAGCCCTCCACACAGCTTCCAGCAGGACACATAGCCGGAGCACAGTCATGGCCTCCAAGGACATGGTCCAAGCATGAAGGCCCCCCAAGGTTGCCTCAGGTGCATTGGGCAGGCACATCCTTGAAGTACCACCACCCTACAGACAACAGTGCTTCTCTGTCTCAAGTGGCAGTTGCTCGTGTCTTCTGGTTTAAATCCTTATATTGTTTATGTTTTAACTACACCTCATGCCATGTCATAGTTTGCTGCCTGTGGCCTGCAGACTCTCTGAGGGTATCAGAAGTTACTTCAAAAGGCAGTTAGAAAGCCCATTTACTGTCAGTCTTTTACCCCTTAAACTGTATTCACATGCCTTGGTGGGTTTTCTTCATCAGCAGCAAGGGGTGAATCAAAGAAGGCTTGTGAAGAAATTAGGGAATGAAAATATCATATATTATGATGGAGCACCTTTTCATGATGCATTCCCTAAATCGTGTTTGGTGTCCAAAGCATCACTGTGAGGTTTTTTTATGATTGTGGGCATGAGATAAAGAACATCTTGGTGGTTAATCTCATGCACACAGGTTAAAATACATCTCAGAGCAGATCCTGATTTCCAGACCAGTGAACAGCCAGCAAAACACAGCCTCTTCCCAGCCCGTCTTGGGGGACCAGAGACTAGCATGGTACTGCTGCAAAAAAAAATAATAAAAAAATACAAAGCAACTCGAGAGAATCCTTATACTGAAAATGTTTAGATATACACTGCATGGCACAGTATTTGTATCCATAGCCTTTGACCAACTGATTTTGGCTCATAAAATATCTCAAAATCCCATAAAGTGTCTTAAAATCCTGTGTCGTCATTGTCAGTTAAATGTAGATTCTTTCCCTCCTCCACCCAGCTGGGCAGTAACCAGCACGGCAAATCTGGGCTGCTCCAATGTGGGAGCACACCACAGCCTTTTTTCACATTGGCAAGTTTGTTAATACTGTGGAGACTAAAATGACATGGACATTGGCTTCTTGGAGATGGCTTGAAAATAATTTACAGATATATTTGTATGTTTTCCAGGAACAAGTGGACAATCTAGAAAGTTCTGTGACAAAATCTCCATTTTTTTATCATAGGTTTTCTGTTGTCAACAGACTGACTATGTGTGGGTGGGTGCTACAGAAAGAGAGAGGACAAAAATTGCTGTGCTTTCACCACAGTTTTTCCAAGTTTGTGATTTTCTTGTTTTATTTTTCTTTCGCGTTGACAAATGAATCCTAGGTTATGGAAAATTTACAGAAAAATAAGTATTTCACCTTTCCGTCTGACTTTTTTGGCTGAGAGTAGAATTGCTGTGCTGGAGTTGATATGGACCGTGACTGACTGGTTTGCATGGAGGGTGGAGAGATAAAAGTGTCATCCTTACAGTCACCCACTGCAGCAAGTGCCCTAGACCTTAGAGCAAGGGGGAGTTCATATGTCTACTAAGCCCCACCACCATTCGCACAAGCCTCTTGTTATTATCTTGTTATCTGAAGTTCCAATAAATTTCTTGCATACAGGCTATTTGATAACTCTTCTGCACTAGTGACCTTGTGAGCATATTGACTTTATAGGAATTGATAGGACCACACTGGTGCATCTCTAAGAAAGTCCTTCAGAAAACCGTTCCAGGTCTCTGGGGGCTCCCACTTGAGGGTTTCCACTTCTAAGGTCCAGGAAAGCTGTTGAGGAAGGGAGTAAGCTGCATTTGCAGTCATGGCTTACTATAGATGGAGTGGGCTGACACAGAAGAAGAAGCTGAGTGAAAATGATAAGAGTTGGGCTGGAGACACATGAAGTTGATGAGGGGTTTCACAGACTTGTGGAAAATGAGTTAGGATAATCCATATCTATCTCATTTTGGAAAAATACTTGTCTGGACTGATCTCCTGCTCCCAGAGATGGATTTCCCACCCTTTCTCTAAGAATTTTGCTCCAGCCCTCTCCTTTGTCTACTCTAAAGCCCCAAATTAATGTTTTTCTAAATACTTTGCCAAGAACATTTCATGCTTCTGTAATATCTGGCTCCAACTCAGTCAAAAATATGATGTGAATAGCTTTTCTGATGATGTTATGTTATAGGCTTTACTCCTCTTGTTGGATTGAATGAAGAAGCAAAGAGAAAATGCAAACTGGGGAAGAAAATGAAAGCGATGGAGTATCTCCAAAGCTCAAAACAAATTAAAAAAATGTTTGGGTTTGAGTTCTGGGCATACATTCAGGATGGCTCTGATTTTATTTAGACAGGGTGACCCATTTCTGTGTTTATTAGGATCACTACACTAATGAAGGCTTAAAGAGAAATGCCGCAAGAACAAATGCTGGGAAAGTCTTTTATGCATCTAATGACACTTAATTTCCATAGTAAATGCCTAATGTTTAACGAGTATTTTATTCTTTCCCAATTTACATATTTATAGTTAACTTTGGTAGCTGCTCACAAGTAATTAGCCGTCTGTTTAAAAGGAGCCTGTGAACTATACAACCACATGCTCATTACAGTGATAGTAACAAAAAAGACCCAAAAAACTTGGGCACTTCTTTTAGGGAAATATTTGATTACAGGTAGTTGAAAGAAAGTCAGCAAAAAAAAGAGCAAGGGATTACATAATAAGCAAAACACAAGGGGGAAAAAAATGGGATAAAATTACAGTAAGTCTGAATCTGAAGGGAATTTCCCCAGTTATGATAATATTTCCTCTGAGGAGAAAGGTCCCAAACTGGCCAAACTGCTGCAAGACACCAGATTATGTGATGTGTTGGTTGTCGTTCGGCCATGTTTATGCAGCTTTGTCCAGAAACAAAATAGGGAGAAGCCCTGGAATTCGAGGTGCATCTTTGCTCATCAAAAGGCACCTCACAGATGCAAAATAGCTGACAACAAGGCAATGACATAAAGAAATCACCTAAATTCAGAGGTTAAGGGGGTTCTTGTCACTGGCCATAAAGCCTTGCAGAAAATCATAAAATCTAGCTTTTTTATTTGCATTCAGTGATCACTGTGACTAAATAAGAATGAAAACTAAGAGTTAAAACCAAGTGTAAAGAAGGTGCTTTGGAGAAACATTTGCTGAAACACACCCTGAAAGTTACTGCTGATCAACAACGTTCAAAGAAAGGCCAAGTCTGTGGCTAGGAATGGAATTGAGTTTCCAGGCAGATATTAACAAAGTCATTTGTGTGCTGGCCCATAACCTTGCTACCAAACATAATAATTGGGTGTTTAACCTTTATGTTGATAGCATAAACTAGTCATGCTCTTCTTTTTCTCAAGCATTGCCTATGGCTGAAGTCTGCGGAAAATGGCAAATACAATTTATATATATGTGTATAAAGTCTGGATGCGCATTTAAGCCGGGTATCCGTCATCCAGCATAAGACCAATGAATCAGATTCCTCTTAACTCCTACTAATCATCACTGATATCAACAGAGTCAGATGATGGTAACCGAGTTTAGCACATGAGCTTGTGTTCCCCAGTAGTCTGGTTTGTGTGTTAAGCTTCCCATCTGGGTTAGTGTCATTACAGCTCTGAGAGATTGGACAAAACTGGCCTTGGAGGTATTTTGTTCACAGGAGAAACGGCAAGAAAGACCACACTAAGGGTCAATAGATCTCATAGGGTATATTTTGTCTTCTCTCGAATTCCCCCTTGACCATCCTGTTCAACCACTGCCACTTTTGGAGGGTATGTTACCCTGAGCAAGCACAGGGACGGCTTACTAAAGCACCTCAATTGCTCCAGCGGTTGGAAGACTTTTGTGCTTCCCAACACTCCTGGATACCTTCAGCATGAGAGTTTATGCACGTTGGATCTGCTGCAGAGCTGAATTACATCAGCAGGAGTTTTTGTATTCATTCCAATAGGCTTTGATATTTCCCCATGTTGTTTCTAGCAGTGCTGTGCTTCCCTGCTCCATGGTCACGTTCCACATTTTCCATGGACAGAGAGTGCACAAGAGGTCAATCCTGACCTTTCTGGAGCTGTAAGGGACATCACGTTGAGGAGGTGGAGGGCAGCACTTACAAGTGGTTATGATGGATGGGAGGAGGTAAACCTTCCTCTTCCAGAGGTCTTCACTCTTCCATGGGCCCTTCTTCTGAATAGTAGCCTCTCTCAAGTTCTCGAGAAATTCTCAAGAAATGTAAATACATTGTGCTACATTTTCTAACCGTCAGTTGCACCATACCAGGGTAGTTTAGGAGACTGTGAAGCCACTGACCTTGCAGATCGATGACCTCTTGTTGTCTGTAATTTCAGGTTTTTGGAATTCACAGCAAAAATAATGTTCCAAATTCATCTAGCATTTGACCTAAATTCATCTAGCAGGGAGATTCAGCAGGCCTTTTTCCAATGCTCTGCAGCATGTTCTATTTTCCATTTCTATCAGGCTCATGCTCTCACACAGTGACGGGATCTTCAAATAAGACACATGACAAAGTCCGGTATCTGGTTGGCTGAAGCAGGCGGGCACAGAGGCAGGAGCACTAGGGTAGGTGTAGTAGAGTACAAGAGAGCAGAAAGGGTGGGCAAACAGAAAGCCCAACAGTATCCAGAACAATCAGGACATCATCGAGTAACTTCTTGTCACAGCTGATCCTCCCTCTATGTGGGCATTGACCATGTGAAGACATCACCAGAGGCCACGGCTGCTTGGATGAAGGCCATTCAAGACAAATCTTTCATCATGTCAAGCAGGGTCACAGTCGTGCAAATAGGGTCCACAAGGAAGACCAAGCCACTTTTCCCATGGACCTCCAGATTATAGCACAGCTTAGAGAAAGAAAAGGAGAATTTGCATCAGGAAGGCAGAAGAGCTCTTGGAAGTGACAGCATGCCACTCACATTTCTCAAACTTTTTAGTTTGCTGCATTGTGGGGTCTTTACTGGAGGCATTAAGTTGGTGACTTTATAAAGATCTAAAGGGAGAAGTTGAGGAAAGTACAAATGAGTTTCACCTTGGTTTTAATGACTATAATTTTCTCTCGTAACGGTAATTTCAGTAATTAATGGCTGCATTCTTCTATTGTTGCAGTATTTGGAGATGACACAAAATGAGCAAGTGTTTTTGTTTCAGTGACAAAAGGAGAAGATTAGCTGGTTGAATGCTGATAGGAAATGTTTGGTGGGAGGAATAAGCAAGGAAGGACTGATAACAAGTTTAGTGGTATTGTTTCTTTGCTGTATAATTTCTATTTTACTGGAAGGGAACTGCAGCAAGAGCAATGATCTGATGAGATGCTGAAAATCCTTTCTCCTCCAAGGAGCTCAGTGGTTTCAGTACCTGGATGGACACCTTAGGACAGCTACACCCATCACACAATACGCAAAAAGCGCTTTCTCAATTGGGAGCATGCCATGGGGCTGATTTGAAAGGTCTTGGTTCAAATCTCAGCTCTTCCCAGATTTCACAGCTGATCACTTAAACTCTCTGCCTGGCCACCATTCCATTAGTGAAAAGAACAGTCTATTCTTTCCTGCTTCCATGGAAGGTCCCCAGAAGGGCTTGTGGTCTTCCTGTGGTTTGAACTAAAACTTGGCCAATGGGAATCCCTGCACAGGTGTTTTTTGTGGTTTGGTTTTTTTTTTTTTTTAATCTCAAATGAAATCTCCAACATAGTTCAATAGTAATAAGAAGAATAACAATTAATAATCATCATCATCATCATCATATACATGTCAGCTTCCTGGATTTCCAGTGATGCAGGAGTTATACGCCCCATGGCAGCTAGCACTTCCCAAAGACACTATCTGAAATAAGTTTCTGGTATCAAGCCACGACTGAGCAGGCAGGTATCCCCTACGCAGATGGCCTGGCTAGCGCTGCTCACATGAGGACCGACTTCCTCTTTTCCCCATAGAGGTCTGTAGTTACAAAGTCTTAATGAGCAATTGGGCTTTGCTGTCACACCCTCTTCAGAGGGTTATTTAGGTGAACAGCCAACTTGACAAGAGTTACCTTCTGCATTCAGCTGGCTGGAGACTTGCTAGATGTTTCCAATCAAAATTAACTTGTCTCCAAAGACTATCTCATGACTTTGTTTCTGAGGCTAGAGGGCAGGGAGATAATGAAATCCAGACTTCACTTGCAACCTTCCCAGAAAGAAACAATGATTTCATACATACCTGGCCCAGAATGGGGCCATCAACTCACAGAGGTCCCTCTGGAAGCACAATGAGATTTTCTGCATGTAATATATTCACCACCACATTTCACTGGGAGAGGTTGAGTTTCACCTCATGACGGTGATTTTTTTTCCCCTTTTTCCTTGCCAACTGGTTTCTGTTTGTTCATCGCCCTCCACTCATGCTTTGCCAACGAGGGAGGATGTTCATGACTGTGTGTCATTTCTGTTCCCATTCTGGGACTAGGGACTTGACTCAATGTTTTTTGTGCCTTCCATTGATGCTGCTTAAAACCAACTCCAGTATCTTACACTGCCAAAGTGCACCTGTCAGAAAGGTTACAGAAGCCTGTCCAGATATTTGTGCCATGTTTTTGGCTCGCTCTTCCCGTCTTTTACTGCCATATGTTTGTTAGCTGCAGAAGGAGAAGCATTTGAGCACTGCTTTAGCAGCAGAACTTTTTTCCCAGGGCTCAGAGACTAGACTCAGTCAGTAGCTAAGAAATCAACCATGAGGACTTCCCCACCTTAAAAATAAGTTCTTTGGTTTGGTTTTAAAATTTTGAAACCCTAAAAAAAAAAGATGTGTCCTAAATGAGGAGGCTGATCTATACTTTGCCTTCTGCAAAGTGCTGCTTTCCTGTACATGGTAGTCCCTGCACCGCACCTGCTGGGATGGAAACTTAGGAATGCTTCTAGCCATTCCCACGCAAAATAAACCTTTTTAATGCAAGCTGGTGCTGGAAGTGGTTTGAGCCAATACGACTGATCTTCCACCAAGGCAGGCAGGTCCACATGCTGCTGGTGCCCAGCTCCCTCCCTCTGATTCCTGGTGTTCAACCATTAAACAGAGAGATTTACCAAGCAGTTCTGTCTCTCTCTCTTACTGTAGAGAAAAGGGTGCTTTCACAGCAGCCTTCCACGTCTCTATTTACTGCAATCTAGCCAGGGAGCATTTTTTTTCAGCCATAATGCTTTTGCAGCATGGGAGGGCCACAGGAACTACATGGCATCCTAGCCATAGCAAATGGCATGAAGCTGGGTTTCTGTTAGCTAATGAGAGGTCTTCCTTAGGTTGGACCATTTCTGACTGGGCAACTCATCCTGGCTCCCAGCAGTGATCTGCCAGGGCTGCCTCTTCCCAACACTCACAGTTGGCTACTGTCATGGTGGGAAAATGCTCTCCAGCCCCATTTCACTCAATTCCACCTTGTTTGCTCTAGTCACAGGCCCTGCTCTTCCTCTTCCAAGCCAGCAATTGAGCTGTACTCTTCCAAAAACACAAAGCAGCTGCACGGCTGAAATCTCCCTGGGGGTGCCAGTTCCCTACTTGCTTGGAGAAGGTCTCTGCTCCTGCCTGCCGTGGGCTGTTGCTTGCTTTGCCTTCCCATGACCCTTGATCCCAACTCTTTGTTTTGAGATTGACCAGATGAAAACCAGTCATTAAATCAACCAAGTCAGTGGTATCTTCTGCTGAAGATGGAGTTACATGAATCCAGGAACAGGATACTGGCTTGCACCAAGGGGGGAATTTGAAGTGAGAGGAGGGGACTGCACATGTTAACTACAGAGCTGATTTATCTCAAGTCCTTTCTGCACTACATGAACTCCTTTCTGCTTTCCAGAGGTTGTTCTTCCCCTTGGACTGGTGAGATTGGAAATCCAAGCCAGAGGGTGGAGATCGTATTGAAGTCGCTTATATACTGCTTCCATCTGGCTTTCTGCTTCTGTTGTGTTTGATCCATCACTCTCAGGGATGAGTCTGGGGCCCTCACCTTGGTGATATCTCACCCCACAGAGACAAGGTTGGAGACATTTTACAAAGGGATTTATAAGAGTGCACTTCATCCAGTGTTTTAGTACAGCCAGATCTGGAGCAGAGCACGTGTTTGGCAGCACCAGGGCATCGGGAAAGGAAAGCAATGAAGAAGGTGCCACATGCCTATTTGTTAACAGCAGTGCTGGCTTACTTCCTTGCTTTCCTGACCTAGTTACTCCATCCTGCTCTGCATCATCCTACAAAAATATTTTGGAAGGGGCCTCGTGTTGAACTGCCAAGACCTGGCTCAGAGCATCGCCCTGGAGACTGCTAAGTGGGCAGAAGCAGGAGTGGGGCAGCACGTGCAGGAGTGAAAGGAAGGAGCAGGGAGCTTTGCAGAGGAGAGAGGGAAGGTAAAAATGCCCTAATCCAGCATGTCTCTATGGACAGCATACAAAGAAGGTGCAAACATGAGAAGTGGCACCAGTGTGTGATTTGGGCAAAGGGACACGGCCATTAACCCACTGTGCAGGACCAGGTGTTACTGCAAGGCAACGGGACACGCGGCCACACTGATGCGAGAAAAGATCTGGTTTAAATAACCTATTCTTTCCCTTTCCTTTTTCAAGACTACTTTATATAAACATGTAAAATCATCTTTCAGATCTGGTTTAGAGCACAGGGCCCCAAGTGTTCAGCCAATGCAACTGGGGTCTAGCCACAGAGCGGGGAAAGATGGGCAGTGACGGCAGGGTGGTGAAGACAAATCTCAAACCGTTTCCATCCCCACAATATGACAGCAACTGTAGTTCCCCATAGCAGACATGGGAGAAAAAAAGTGTGGTTTAGCTCAAGCTTTTAAAAACAGTTCTTCCACAATCAAAATATGCAAAAAACCAAAAAGGCATTCAATTGTGGGTTGAACCAAACCTGGAATAACCCCTTTGTCTCCTTGTCTCAGCTTTTTCTAAAAATAAAGGCTAACGGAGGTCAATTTTGAAAGCCCACTTCAAACCTCCAAAAAGGAAGTATTTTGTGCTGAAATTGGCAATCAAAAACCATTTCACATCCTCCAAAAAAAAAATCCCAAACTCTTTGTTACATGCTTTTAACCAAAATGTTTTGCTAAGTCCAGCCAGAATGAACAAGCATTTCTGGTCAGCCTGAATAGATTTTTTTTTTCTTTCTAGGGACATAAAATATTCTACCAAATGTATGCATTTATTTATTATGCATTTTGGCTGTAAATACAAATGCTGCTTTATGCCCACAAAATGCACAAGCTATCATTTAAAAAAATATTTATATTAACACTGGAAGTTGGGCGTACTGCCTAGCAGAGAAAATAATGTCAATTACCCACACAAATAGCTTTCCAAATCTCTCAGTGCCTGCTTTCTGCATGAGCAGTTAGATTCATAGAAATTAGAGATGGGAAAAGATCTTATTAGCGTATGTCATCTACCTCACTGCTAGCAAAGGTTTGTCCCCCACTGTGTGTTTTCTAGTTAGGTTTGCCCAACCTAGATTTAAAATGATCAGGGTCTCTAGCCTGGCTTTTTTTATATATATATCTTCATTAGCAAGCAGAAATATTGAAATTCTGCTGTGGAAAACAGTGACTTGGAGTCTGGCGTCTGTATAAAAGACTCTTACCTGTAGTCAACATGCAAGAACTGAGAGGAAGCACCCCCCTGGGCTCAGGTAATGGGCCCTGGAGATGATGTTTCCATCACCCTTTGATGGCCTGGCAGCACCATGATGGACAGGGATGGAAGCTTTGTTAGACAGCGTTGCTTCTCTTCTTCCAGCCTTTGCTCCCTCTGCACTGCTTCGTTACTGACAAAACGCTTTCCCGATGGGAGCCCACAGAGCAATTTCTATCTGTGGGGTCTGACTATGTCCCTGCCCAGCCTCTCTCTTGCAGCCCGGATGGTTTTATAGGCAGACGGGTGCTGTCTGTGAAATGTTGCTTTGATGTGGGCTGGACTCTGTGACCTGCTGAGGTCCCCAGCTGAGCTGTTCCCATGGTGCATTGGCCTCCAGGGGCATCACATCCAGATGGAAAGCAAAAATGTCCGGAACAGGGCACCCAACCTCCACCAGCTCATGGGCAATTTTCAACATGAAAGCCACATGTAATTTCCTGGGGTCCCCAGGGAACATCTGAGATCTGCACTAGCCATGGCTCCCGGAGCTCCTCTGCCCTGAAAGGCACTTTTTAACATGGACCAGAACACCTCAAGGAGACTACAAAGTTCTGGGAAATCCCAAGTCAACATCTTGGGCTACTTGTGTAGTTGCTCAGCAAAAGGGGACAAGGCATCTCGCTTGTCCCACTCCCATGGCAACCTTCAGCTGCTCCATGGGTTGGTTTCTGGTGTAACTCCCCTGCTGATACTCAGTCTAGAGCGAGGGAGCTTTATACATATGGAAGTATGGTCACTGCTGACACGGGGACTTGCAGGAAGGTCCCAAATCTGGGATGTGGCTGCAGCAGCTGCTGAAGGCTGCTCCACAGTGCACGGGGCACTAACTGCACACCCAGACGGACGCAGCCCGCTGCCTCTAGCAGCCCTGTTCCTTTTCCACCTTGGAGTAGCCCTGCCAGCCCAACAACCTGCAAGCAAGACACTGCAGGTTGCAACGTCTGAGAGGTAAAGGAAGCACAAGATGATGGTGCAGTCTCCAGTCCTGGGACTTTCTCGTCCAAGCGCAGCTCGATGGGTGCCAAGTGGAGAAGAGGGGGAGTGTGCTAAAGCTTTGTTTACCTGCCAACTCTCTCCAGGATCTCAGCAATCAGCTTTTGAATTTGATAGCAACTGCATGCCTGTGGCTCACGTCCAGCCAAAACAACTTTGACAGTGAAACCCTGTCATATTCCTTTTAAAGGTCACCGTAAGCAAGCTAGGCTCCTTCTATCAACTTATCAGTTCTTTACTCAAACCAGCTTAAAGAGAAACTTCCCATGGTGAATTATAGTTTAACAGCATGTTATTCTGTGATAAGCACAATCCATGGGGCCCAAGACACTCTCTGCTCCGGAAATCGCTGATAACAACGCGCCTCTTTGGTGAGGCACGAAGTTATCTGCCATAATCCTAATGCACCTTCTCCTCCATCTAGACACTGAGCACATAAGCAACTGCTGGGGCAAACAAGATTTTCTGGGCAGGATTTCTGGTTTTGGCCATAAAATTAGCTAATTCATTGCTGGTTTTAGGCAGAGGTACCTGGGTGTTCTTCAAAGCATATCTTGTTATCTCAGTCCTGACAAGGCTCTGATTTGTCTGTGTGTACCCCACTCCAGTCCTCCAAGTTCAGCATCCACACATGTCATGTGTGGGTCATCTCTGCTGTCCCACAGACCAGGTGTGGGTCAGTTCAACTGTTAACAGCAGTAAACCTCAGGCAGAATTAAACTTTCCTGGAAGTTGTTCTTCCAAGCTCCTGTTTTCAGTGGCTGCAGACATTGCCGAACTGGAACAGTTCAACCTGAATTTTTTGGCATAATGGGTATGCAGCCCAGGCTGTGTGGTCTTGGAAAGCTTTCACAGATATATGGCAGATATCTCTCATTAGAGAATATTCGGGTTGTTAAAAATAAAATGATAACAACAGTGATCCTTCCTGCACGGTGTGGGTAGGGATTCCCAGCGTGCTTTTTCTGGGAAGCAGGAAACTGGCTTGCACCAGTACCAAGGGTGAAAATGCTTTGAAAACATGTAGGCTACGTTTTGCTGCCGGCTCTCAGTGCAATGGAAACAGCTGATTTCAGACAGAGCCGGATCTGCTACTCAGAAAGCGAACTATCTCTTACACTTCCTTCCCAGTCTTGTCCCCAGGGCATCTCACTGCCAGCCAGAAATGACAGAACAGATTTCCAAGCCACAGAAAAGCCCCAAAAGCACATCACTAATGTAAGCAAGATGGTGACTTGCACCCAACCCGGAACAGAAGGCTGACCCAGTGCTCCCTGAGGGGAGAACAGCCTTCTCTGCCTCTCTCCGCTGCTAAATCTGGGTCCCCACCAGCAGCACCCTCATAGGAGGGTGGAGGTTGGCAAAACCACTTCTGATATCATTTGTGCTAGATGGACCACATGTACATGGTGGTTGGGAGGGTGATGCGATGATGCCCCCTTTTCCTTACTGCATTGCTGGAAATCCTCTCGGACACAACCGTGCCTGCCCCATGGTTCAGGCAACCAGTTATGTCCTTTTCCCAGACATCAGGCTTTTCACACAAGAGGGGTTTTGTGCCTTCAGGTGTATAAAGGTATTCTGAAGCCCCTGTCCATGCCAGGAAGTGTTTCATCCTAGAGACATAAGAACTGACCAGCTGTCCCCAGCTCAGTTCCAGGACTGCTGCAAGCTGGGTTGGGTGTCAGTCTGAGACCCTCCAATTACAAGGTTTGTGCAGCTGAAAATCATACCTGGTCACAGAGATGCCTTCTGATCCAGGTTGAACCTCAAAAGCAGGGTACCAGAGCAGTGGCATGCCTGATGGAGAGTAAGTGGGATCTTTTGCCAGTCCGGTAAGCCTGAACCCAACCTCCACAAGAAAGGGGCAACGACATAGTTTCAGGGAGACGATAGTTTGTCAGGTCCCTCACAACTTCAGCTGAAGCTTGCTGCTTCCCCTACCTTTTGCAAGCGCCTGTCCAAAAGGCATTCTCAGATCTCACGCAATCAGTGTCAGTTTGGACTAATGCTGATAGTCCTAATAACGTCACTCTAGATTTGAATTCAAAGCAGGCAAATCTTGCATGTCCTGCCTCTCGGATGGGGCTGGCTGGGAGTGCAGGGAACCCACCCTGGCAGTGGTGCTCCTTTCAGCCTCTCTGAAACCATCTCACCAATACTCACAAGATTTCAAGTTGTCTATGCAAAGACTCTTATGCAGTATCACTGGCTAATCCTCCGTTAAAAAGATGTAGATTCCATCATGTCAGTGTAAATATAGAGCAACAGTACTGATCCAGTGACTCCAGATTTTTGTGGATGCAGCAGGGGCAGAATTCATCCCTTCACTGGTTTGACTGGACCTCACCTGATCTACACTCAGTCCATAACCTGCACAGGCTATCGGAAGTATCATTTGGCTTCTTCCATATCACACATCTCATTACCCTTCACACTTCTACAGGCTGCTGCTCGTGGTCCTACATTACCCAGCCACGCACAATGCTGCAGAAGATTATAACTGCACCTCACCACAGGGAACGTTACAGCTCCTGTCAAATGAGTCATCTGTTCTTAAAGCTTTTGTTACCAAAATATGGTGCGAGAGTGGTTGACAGAGAGCTGGAGTCCTTCCCTGGCCCCTTCACACGGTTGCAGTGTGCTTCACCTCCTGCTGTCAGGGAGCATCTCTGGGGCCAAAGGACTGTTCACTCTCTAGGAACATTTATTTCTTAACCTTGCTGTAGACACAGAGACATAGGGCTTTACTTGCTCCATCAGAAGGAGGGGTTGGATCACCAGGGAGCAGAACCGGTGTGGATGTGACAACTGTGATATTTAAAAAAAACAAACAACAAAACCTGTTTCTGTTCCCTAAAACCCCGGCTCTCCTGCCCGGATCCTAATTCCTTGTAGCACCACCAGTGCCCTCAGCAAGGACAACATGTGTCCCTTCCTCCACATCACAGGCTTGGCTTAACCATGATCCAGCTCTTCTCAGAAATATTAGAAGCCTGAACAGCTCCTGTACTTCAGAGACAGAAATAAATACAGCAGATCTAATCCTAGGACCTATTCCAAGCTCCCTTTGTCCCTTTTCTGCTGGGAAACCTTGGGGAAATCAAGTCCTTTCCTCTTCTCCCCTCAGCACCTACTCTGACACAGACAAACCTCGGTTGAGGTTTTGGGGCTCTTCTGTAGGTGAGTCCCAAGCCCCTCAGAAATGCTGATAAACTCAGCATGACCCTGAGGAATGAATCATACAGAGATTCAGAGATTTACTCAGTGATGGGCAGATATTGCAACCAGCTGCCCTTAGCTCAAAACTGGCAACTCCTCTACAAGGTCACTTTTGTCCTGCTGAATGTCCCTGCATACCCCATGTCCCTTTGACACCTTGGCAAGGCTGGAGAAGCAAACTTGTCCCTTCCCACCTCCTGATCATCTTTCCCTAATGTCTCACTTATTTGCCATTGTTTATATTCCTCTCCAATTAATTCCTATCCCTCACTTGGTTTCACTTTTTAATTCTCTTCTTCCTTTGTAATAATTTCTAGTCTTACTATAGCAACAGTAATTGATCAAGGAACTCACGGATAGGAGCATTTTTTTTTAATAATTCATTTTATTGCCACTCTTCATTTCCTATTCTCTTGCTGTACTGCCTCTCTGATGTAACCCAGGAGTGGATTTTCTCATTTCCAATCCCCTGCTTGCAGCCAAGTTTCATAAGTCTGAGAAGGAAAATTAAATTAATAATAATAATACTACTACTAATAATAACAACAACAGTGGATAAAGATGAAACTGTAGCAGCCTGAAGGCAGGTAAGTGGTCGTTAACGCTAGCTAGCACTGAGAGCTGATGTCGTGCCATGGACTGATCCAGAGGTTCATAAACATGAACATGCTCTGTTGGATTCCAGAGGAGTATTTATTAAAGCCTCCAAATTTTAGGGACCTGAGCTTTTCTGCATAGTCAAGTCCCCCAAGACCTAATGGGAGAGATTTGGGCCAGTGTCCAAATGTCTGTTCCAAGACATGGAAACCAGGGGCTTGGTCCACGGGCTTGCCATTGGGCTTCGCGCAGTAGAGGGGAACTGGTGACCCCCAACCACCCAGTCCTTCTCCAACGCATCATCTTCCTTCAAAATATCTTCTAAACATCTGCACTGACCTACAAGTTAGGAGACAACCCTCCAACATGGAAATATTTGCCATCAGCCCATAAATGGACTGAGACCAGGAGGCTTCTTGCATCTGACCACAACGCAGAATAAACCTGTCCACAGCTCCTTCCAGATGCAGTGCCTTTAAATGCCTTTCTGCAGCCGTATCTGAGCGTTGTTGGACATCCTTTTCCCCCCTTCTTCCTGCAAGAGCTACTAACAGGGTTAATACCTGAGTGGAAAGGAGCCTGGAAACATTTCTGAGAATATCGCAGGTATCTCTGTTTTTTATGGCTTCTATTATTATGCCCATTATTCTGCTCAAATGTGGTTATTGGCTCATTAGTATTTAAATCAGCTGATAATACGTGGAGAGATATTCCTTCTGACACAGGCTTTACAGCTGGTCTCCGTAGTGTGGAGGTTATAATGGTGCCAGTTGATGCCATTTATGTCAAACAAGCTTTGATTTTTAGCCTGCAGTAGTGATAGAGCAGGGCCATGCAATTTGGTAAGATTAGCATTTTGCCGTCCACAAAGGGAGGATTACGGAGCTTATTGTGGACTGCGAAAATGAGTTGTGAGGGAGCAACACCCGGCGGTTTGCTTTCTTTATGGCCAATATAGCCCTGTGGCAGCGTCGAGGAAGGAGCAGAGGGGATGTGTTTTAAGCAGCTTTGATAGCTGCAGACTCCTGGCCACTGCCACTTTGTAGGCTGGATAATGAGCCAAATCTCACAACTCGTGTAAAAAAAAAGGGGGGGGAGGCAGAATAAGGAGAGGAGAGCAGAAAGTGGGGAGATGGGGTTGTTTAGCAAGGGAAGGATGAGAGCTGAGACGGGCAGAGAAGATGGTTGTCCTCTCCCCCCACACACATACGTACCCTCTGCTTAGACACTTGCTTTGGCCCTTTGCAAGAAGAAAATAAAATAGCAGAATTACAGACTTCCATTGTCCTTGGAGATCTTGCTTGTGATTTCACCACCTTTTGCATGGACTTGGGAACTTTCAGGCCTTTGCTTTGGAAATTAAAAAATTAGCCTAGTTTTCTCTACCTGGCAGGTAGTTACAGCCCCAGGTGGCTTCTTATTTAAGCGATGAATGCACACACATATATTGGAGGTACATAAATGTACAGATTAGATGTCTGGCTCTGTGCAAGTCTGTCAGATACATGGTTTAGTGTGAGGATTCTTCTGGGGAGGATGGGGACTCCGTAGACTTCGTCTGGGGGACATCTCTTGTTGAATTCCACAACTCCAAATCCCATGCTCATGGTGTACTAAGGGGGTTCAGTATTGCTCCCTATCTACCCTTCCCCAAGCAGACAAAGGACTTGGGAGTTTACCTGCTATCCAGCTGGACATTTGGCCCAGGAGCCCCAAATGTCCTGAGACTGGATGACACAAAAATGCTGGAGATGCCCATGGGTCCTCACTGAGAGAAAGACCTCAAAGAGCACAAGCCCTCCTGTGCCCTCTGACATGCAGCAGGGTTGTTCCCACACATCGGAACAGCCACTGGCACTAATTGGACTTGGGACTCCTTGGGTTAGGAATCAAGAATTGCCTTCAGCAGCATTGGTGTCTCTCATGAAGACCACTCAGATGATGAACCAGTTGTGCACAGGAGCTCGGGCATGTTCCTCTTAAATTTTTCCAGTGCAAGTGGGAGAGCAGCAGTGAGTGATGGTGCTAAACAGAGCCCTAATTTCACCCGACTGCTACCCAAAATTTCTAGCATTTCTTTACCTCTCCTACACTAGGGATGTAAAGCATCTCTTCCTACACCATGCACAGGGCTGGAGGTGAAAACCCAACACCACCCCTGTGCTGGAGGAAGGTTTCCTCTCTCTCCAGTGTCATTCCCCGCAAGATATATATTCGTGGGGATGCTTGTGCCTGGGAAGGTGCCAGGATCCCAGGGTGAACTACCTACCTGCTTCTCCAGCTAATGAATCTGCCTCGTTATGTATGTCACATCCAGCCATTAGCTGCAAGCGCTTTAACAGGCTCCCTAAAAGGAGCACACACGTTCTCAGATTCCTCCTCTCTCCCAGCTGGGGAAAAGAGATGCGTGTATGCGTAGGGTTAATAGAGGAAAGCAGCTCTGTATTTTCTCCAGTGGTGCGGCTCCATGAAGAAAAAAAGAAAACCAGCAACAACAAAAAGTTAACAAAAAAATTAGCAAAAAAAAAGACCTCCCAAAAAACCCAACCTCAAACCCTCTGTGCAATTCTTCATTTCAAAACACAAGCTCATTGTTTTCTTGTGCAGCTCTTACTGTGATAACACAACTTCATTTCGCCTATCCCAGGATGGTGAAATGGGCTGAATGGGCTATCTACTCTGAAAAAACCCACCGCTAATAAAATTAGTATTAAGGAAAGAGGACTATTTTGTTGCTGTCACCAGTGCCTGGAGGCATCGTGCTTTTCCAGGCCTTGGCAGCAGAGAGCTGTGCTGCTGTGGTCACAGAGCCACTCGCACGTCTTCATTTTATTCTTGCAGGGAAAGCAGTTGTCACAACTAATTACAACTGTGGTGAAGGAGGTGGTCTCCAGCCATTGAAAGCACTTCTGGAAAGAGCTTCCACACTGGGAAGGATGATCAGGTGTCTGGGCATCTGCCTAAGGATTCGGGAGATGGATGTTCATGTCCCAGACACCCTACAGCTTTCTTGGATGACCTTGGCCAAGCCAGGTGCAGACTGCCAATGGTGCTGAGCAATGCGATTCCTCTTGACAATCCGGTCTGTGGCCCCTCAGCATCTTACCTGTTTGTGAAATGGAGAGGGTGGTCCTCTGGTCTCCCAGGGCAGGAGATTTCCCATTTTCTGTCAAGAAAATTTCCCACCTGTCCTCTACATTTCTGACAGTTTGGTGGCTCTACCCCAGGGAACATAAATGTCAGCGGAGACCACAGTGGGAAAAGCAAGACCAAAGGGATGATCCATCTCTTCTCTTGCACCTGAAGCCTGTCCAAAGCAGGGGTGGCACCGGGAGGAGTCCTCACCTCTCAGAGATGTGTGAGAGGGAAACAAGCACAGCCTCTTCCAAGCACCCTCCCTGCTTTGAACAGAGGAGCGAACGTATCCCAGCCCTGGAGCGGCAGAAGGATGGTACCAACCTCGCGCATTCAGCAGCTGTTTTTCCTGAGGCTGGAAGGCAGCTATCAGTCAAAATTAACACTGCGTGAATGCCTGTGGTAAGGGTTTGTCACTGCCGAACAATAACAGGATAGGAAAGGAGAAAACTTAACTGGAGAGAACAGCCTCATGTAGGGGATGAGGGCAAAGGGGGTTTTCACCTCTCTTCTTAGTTGGGGTTTGGGAACATCTGTGTTTAAACCCCTGCTCTGCCACAGGTTTACTGTATTAGCATGGACCAGAGTCTTACAGATAGATCGAGGTCTTGTAGCTTCTGTTCCAGAGCATGAGACCCATACGCTATGCCAGGGGATGTGGAGTATTTGTCCACCCATGTCACAGAGATAGCTGGGAGCAAGTCTTGGGGAGAGGTCTTCTGAGTGTGGATGCACCCACGCATCTGGAAGCACTTCTCTCCTGCTTCCTGGCTCCAGGTTGAAATAACAGTTGGGTACCTCATTCCAGTTCAGATCAAGGGTCACATCATTCAGGGTCTGGCTGACTCTGGATCGACCAAAAGCATCCCTAGAGAAAGAAAACAGGGTGACAGAAGTGAGAAGAGTTGGCTGGCTTCACTGCAGTTCCCTGCAAAGAGATGTTCCTCACCTCCTTGCCATCACCAGACTAATGCTGTAATGAGCGTACATCGTCCTGAAGGTGCCACAAAATCTGAGTGAACCCAAGCAGTGGCTGCAGGGCCATTCTCATGGGAGCTGTGCTGTTTAGCTATGACAGGGAGGGGACAGAGACATCTCTGATGCTTTGGGCTGCACAGAAAATCAGACTGAGAGTTCCTCTGTGTTCTGTTCTTCAAACTAATGCATGCGTCTGAATCTCCTTTTTTTTTTTCATTTTAATCTGGCTGGGTTTTTTCCCTTCTGAACTCAGCAGAACATGTTCCCCCCCTGGGCTGTAAGATCTCAGTCCAACATTTCAAAGCTCTTTCCTCTCTCTGGACAGAGCCTTAGCAAACAATATTGATGATCTAAGTTTCTCTTCAAAACGAAAGATGAATATGCTCCCTGGTGCTCTTGTGTACGGTGTGAAAGCAATCCCCGCAGAGAAGGGTTTGCAAATGAAAAGTGACAGGCACTTCCCATGATGGCATCGCTTCCCTAATCGCCTTCGGCAGCCCCCCTGCTTCTGCTTCCCCTACTTATTCTGCTAGGACAGGTGTGGCCCCACAGTCTTCCCATTTCCAGGGCTGGAGGAGGCCAGCAGTATTTTGGGGTCTGAGACAGAGTTTTGTGAATACCAGATTTTTCCCAGTAAAACCCAAGCCCAGTGATGCTCATTTTGCTGTCCCCTGCACAGCAAAGGGGACCCTCCCCATCCAGAAAGGGGGTCACTGCTGGGTGATGTCCTCCACCACCCCCATTCCTCCCACTTTCTCCCATAGGTCTCTCTGGTCAAACCGTGTTGGGCATGGTGTGATAGGCATATATCAAATATGGTAAAAGGGATTTGAATGAGCAAAACCAATGGCTTAGAAGGCGCTTTCACATCTCACCATGAGACTGGAGGTGCCTCCATCGCCAGGCAGCAGAGACCTTCCTTCTGCCGTGGATGGAGGCAGTTCTGGGCACACGAAGGGTAGAGGCTACAGCCACAGACCAAGGAGCATCCCTCTAAGGAGCCCCAGAGGTGAATCGCAGTCTTCCTGCAGAGTGAAACATCACTGCATCAGTCAAAATAAAAAATGGAAAAAAAAAAAAAATGCCCAAAGCAAATCAGCAATCAGCTTTCAGGCTGGAAACCTATGCATTTTCATAAGAAAAGCTCCTGCTCCTCCTAATTCCTCGTGATTCTATTTGCAGCCTTTTCTACGTTGTGAGAAATAAGCTGTTCCATTTTAATTGGGAGAACTGCAGCAATTACTTGTTTAAATGCATTTTGGGCCCACCCTGAGTAAAACCCAAAGAATGGAACAAAATTAAAAATGCAGCATTACCCTGCCCCTCCCTTCAAATCAGAGAAAAAAAATCATTTCCAGATGCACAGTGATAGGATATTATTTTTTTCCTATCTCAAAGGGAAGGTTTTTGTTTGTTGCTCCCCCCCACACCTCATTTTACTTGTAATCACTGCATTTTGTTAAATTTTGAAAGGGGGCAGCACTGGAAAATGAAAAATCAAAATATTCCAGGTAACAAAATTATTAAAATTGAACTGCTGTGACTATTCTACAGAATAATTTTTAAAAGCCCCCCCCCCCAAAATAAAAAAATCCTCAAAGTGGCTTTTGACCAAATGACTGGAAAATTAGTTCACTGAGAGTTTCACTCAAGACAAATCTGCATTTTGCAGCATAATAAACTATTTGACCAAACATCATTTCATGTGCTAGAGTGGCCTCTCTGCCACATATCAATACGAAGGCTTTAAGAAAGAGCATGCCCAGCTGGATGCACTGTTAATGGGTCAATTTGCTGCTCATTTTCCATTATCATATGGTATGGGAGACAAGCTTCTCCGTGTTAACTGGGAACCCTGCAGGGACAATGGGTTTCAACGGGTTTTATTCCCCCCACCATCCCTGAACTTGCCTTTGCCTCCCGTTGTTCCAGGAAATCTTTCTGAGCTCATGTTGCGTGCGCTTATGTTCTCACAGGAGTGTGTAGTAGAGAGGGTTGGTGCATCAGGTCTGAAGGTCTGCAACCTCACTTAACCTCGCAACCGGCCCCATCCACGACCCACCACGCTGCAGCATCCAAGACCTTCTATGCAATCGACTCCCTCCTGCAAGGAGAGGATGAAACAGCTGTGGCCACAGACATTTTTCCTGTAAAAGGGCCAGGGAGCACACCGAAGGCTTGATGGACCTGGGGACAGGAGGTGAGATGCAGCCTAGAGGGAGGGACAGAGCTGCAGTGGGGTGGGGGGTTTCCCTTCGAGGAGGCATGAGCAGCTCATCTCCAGCCTCCCACCCAGCGCAGGCGGGGTGGGTGAGATGCAGCAAACGAGCTCATTTGCCAACAAGCAGGAGCCTTTGCCCACATTCGCACAGAAAGATAAAGCGGATAAAGTAATGGGTATTTACTCTTCTCCGCCTGTGTACACAACAGAATTGTGTTTCTTTTAATGGGAGCTCTATTCTAATTGCAGTCATTACCAAAGTGAGACTTTAAGCTCAACACCATCTTTCTATTACCTCTGTGTGTGATGTGCTGCATTTCTGGTCTGCTCTCTTAAATATCCCCCTTCTTTGACACGATCTGGGCCACTGTCCGGATAACCCTCCCAAACGCATCCCCTCTGAAGTCTCCCCAGAGCCAGACATGTTCACAGCTCCGCAGGATCCAAAAGATCCTGGTGACGTTTCATTAATGGAGCTCATCTACCCGCGGATCCAATTTTGTCTGCTCATCAATGCAGTCGGCATGTCGTGTGAGCAGCATATGCCACAGCAGATGGCACGGACTCAATTCCAGCGAACAGCTCTGGAGTGAAATCACTCATCTTCTCTCCCCTGCTTTGGATAGACCAGGGGTGTTGCTGGGAGAGAGGTTTGAGCTGAAAGGGGAGAAGGAGCAATGATGGAAAACTAGCTGAACTCTGGGTCAGTATCTCCATCCCCTGGACCCTGTGAAGGACCCACAGTTGAGCAGCCCCAGATTTTGCTCTGCAGCAGGTCACCAGCTGCTACACTGCTCCCAGCAGCCAGCAATGATGCCTTTTCTCCTGGTCAGCCCCACAGAGGAGGATCTTGAGGGCTTACATAGGAGGTGGGGAGGTATTTAAACCCCAGCACTGGACACAACAAGTTGTGGTGTCCTTAATTGCTAATCTCTGCTCCTGCCTGCCTGTGCCATGTTGTCTGATGGTCCTTGGTGCTTGGGTTGTGCTTTCTCCTTACTCTGCCTACATTACCCTTCCTGCAGAATTAAAGACTCCCTGACCATGAGTTCTGAGAGTGGACATTTCAAGAGACATCCCAGTTTCCCTCCCTCTTCTGCTTGCTGACTGGGTACCTGTGGGATAGCTTGGGCTTATTGTTGCTCCACACCAGAGCTTTAAACGCAAGCACAGTCCTGTCCAGAGCCCCAACGGCAGTCATGTGCTCTTGACTGTTTGGCTTTGTTGGTCAGCGGGAAGGAAGTTCAGGAGATGGACTTTAAAAATAAACTAATCAGTAAAATGGACTGGGCCATTGAATTCTGTAAGTGTCCTCCTTGTGTGACTGTGTGTGGCTTGGTCCAACCACCTCCTACGATCCAAAGTCATTGAATGAAAATGGTGTCTGGCATATGTAACAGGTATGTAACACCTCTTTGGTGTAGCCGTTGATGACCTGCCTTTGAGCACCTCAGAGCTTCCTCAGCCTTCCTTTCTAGCAGTGCTTTGCCTCCAGTGCTGAAGAGTTAAGCTGGTTTGGGCTGCATACCTACGTATCGTCATGCTGGGCTTTCTGCTTTCCCAAGTGGATGGTCTTCATTTGGAATGTAGTTTCCCAAGCAAAGTTTTCCCATGAACTTTCTCCAATCATCCATTGATTAAAGAGCTTGGTCACAGCTCCTACCCAGCCCTCCAACGTTCTGCACTGAAGTCTGTGTGTGCTCCATCCCCAACAGGCATGTGCAGTGCCACATGAAGCACAAACTCATCCCTGCATCCCATTTTCATAGACTCATAGAATCATTTAGGTTGGCAAGGACCTTTAAGATCATCAAGCAAACCTCACACTGCCAAGTCCACCACTAAACCATGTCCCTAAGCTCCACGACTACTCGTCCTTTAAATACCTCCAGGGATGGTGACTCCACCACTTCCCTGGGCAGCCTCTTCCAATGCTTGACAACCCTTTCGGTGAAGACATTCAAACTTACTGAGGGTGCACTCGATCCCTTCGTCCAGATCATTGATAAAGATATTAAACAGAACTGCCCCCAAAACTGAGCCCTGTGGAACACCACTTGTGACCGGCCGCCAAGTGGAGTTAACTTCATTCACCACAACTCTTTGGATCCGGCCGTCCAGCCAGTTTTTACCCAGCAAAGAGTACGCCCGTCCAAGCCATGAGCAGACAGTTTCTCCAGGAGAATGCTGTGGGAAACAGCGTCAAAGGCTTTACTAAAGTCTAGGTGGACAACATCCACAGCCTTTCCCTCATCCACTAAGCGGGTCACCTTGTCCTAGAAGGAGATCAGGTTAGTCAAGCAGGACCTGCCTTTCATAAACCCATGCTGACTAGGCCTGGTCACCTGGTTGTCCTGTATGTGCCACGTGATGACACTCAAGATGGTCTGCTCCATAACCTTACCCGGCACCAAGGTCAGGCTGACAGGCCTGTAGTTCCCCAGATCCTTCTGGCCCTTCTTGTAGATGGGCGTCACATTTGCTAACCTCCAGCCAACTGGGACCTCACCAGTTAGCCAGGACTACCGATAAAGGATTGAAAGTGGTTTGGTGAGCACTCCCGCCAGCTCCCACAGTACCCTTGGGTGGATCCCATCTGGCCCCATAGACTTGTGTGTGACTAAGTGGTGTAGCAGGTCACTAACCATTTCCCCTTGGATTATGGGGGCTTCATTCTCCTCCCCGTCCCTGTCGTCCAGCTCAGGGGGCTGGGTACCCAGAGAACAACTGGTCTTGCTATTGAAGACTGAGGCAAAGAAGGTGTTAAGTACCTCAGCCTTTTCCTCATCCTATGTCACTGTGTTTCCCCCCACATCCAATAAAGAATGGAGATTCTCCTTAGCTCTCCTTTTGTTGTTAATGCATTTATAGAAACATTTTTTATTGTCTTTTACGGCAGTAGCCAGATTAAGTTCTAGTTGGGCTTTGGCCCTTCTAATTTTCCCCCTGCATAACCTCATGACACCCTTGTAGTCCTCCTGAGTTGCCTGCCCCTTATTCCAAAGCTCATAAACTCTCTTTTTCCCCGGAGTTCCAGCCAAAGCTCTCTGTTCAGCCAGGCCGGTCTTCTTCCCCGCCGGCTCGTCTTTCGGCACATGGGGACGGCCTGCTCCTGCGTCTTTTAAGATTTTCTTCTTGAAGAATGTCCAGCCTTCCTGGACTCCTTTGCCCTTCAGGACTGCCTCCCAAGGGTCTCTGCGAACCAGGCTCCTAAACAGGCCAAAGTCTGCCCTCAGGGAGTCCAAAGGAGCAGTTCTTTCTAACCCCCCTCCTTACTTCTCCAAGAATCGAAAACTGTATAATTTCGTGATCGCTGTGCCCAAGTCGGCCTCCAACCATCACATCACCCACAAGTCCTCCTCTTTTCACAAACAACAGGTCCTTCCCTAGTTGGCTCCCTCACCAGCTGTGTCAGGAAGGTCTCTTCCACACACTCCAGGAACCTACTGGACTGTTTCCTCTCTGCTGTACTGTATTTCCAGCAGACATCTGGTAAGTTGAAGTCCCCCACGAGAACAAGGGCTAGCAATCGTGAGACTCCCAGCTGCTTATAGACTATTTCAGCTGCCTCTTCACCCTGGGTGGGTAGTCTATAACAGACTCCCACCATGATATCTGCCTTGTTGGCCTTTCCTTTGATTCTTACCCATGAACACTCAAACCTATCGTCACCATCATTAAGCTCTAGACAATCAAAACACTCCCTGACGTACAGGGCTACCCCACCACCTCTCCTGTGGCACCATGGCTGGTGTGTCTTCATGTCACTTGGTAGTGGGAGAGAATAGCTCATTTCCTGAAAGCATTATAGCTGCAATATCATGGCATTTGGACCTACCCCATCCTGCATATTGGTTGCGTCAACTAATTTGGGAGCCTTTCTGTGCTCCTGGTTTGAGTCTCTGTTCCAGCGACCTCCGTACTTCTGCACTCTGCAAAGAGCAAAGACACACCTGGTTTTGCACAAGGTTTTCCTCTCATTCCACTCGGTCCTTCTTCACCTTCATACTGCAGGAGATTGCACCCCCTCTTACACCCCCAGTTGGTACCTCCGCATGTCAGCTGAGAGAGGAGTAAGGATCTTGCTCCTAGAGCAAAACCTACAGCAAAGCACAACACAGCCCTTGAGCGAGTTCTGTAGATAAACTTTTCTCTGATTCCTGGGGTTTGTAGATCAGATCATTAACATTCTCTACTATCCTGGTCAAAGATTTGGGTGGTGATCAGACAATAGTTCAATGCATTCAATTTACAATGCAATTACATTTTAATACGTTGTGACCCTTGAGGCAGGACCTGCCACCTGTCAGCTGAGATCCAGCAGCTGACCTAATCTCAACCATGGATGGACGTGCTGCAGCTGAGTAGGTGGCAGTGTAGTAAAAAATCATCTACGGTAATTGCCCAGCCAGACCCTTGCTGTCTGACCTTGGCAACTAGTGGGAACCAGATGCCTCAATTTCCCTTTTGGTATAATAGAGGTCTTACTTCTGGCCTCCTGAAGATGCTGCAGAGCCTTGGAAAGTCCTTTGGCTCCCCTCCCACCAGCCTGGCAGGGATATAAGACTCTTTGGGGGAAGGGGAAAGTCAGCAAAAGCAAAATGTTATTTATCCTCGTCTCCCCCTGCGCTGAGCTGGGCTGAGAGCAGCTCCAAACGAGCTTCGCCCAGCTCTGACTGCAATTGAAAGACCGCCACTGGCTGCGACCATTTAAAAAAAAAAAAAAAAATCATCCATAATCCCTGATGACAAATTCCAGAGAGGGTCGAATTCCTTTATGAGGATGAGGCGAGAGGTTTTATGATCACACTGCCTTATTATACCCGGCTCCCTGTAGTGTCATATGCATCCTAAGAACCAATTTACTATGTATCTCCCTCTCTCTCCAGCAACATCGGGAACAAAACAACTTCTAAATATCCTTCCACAGCCATAGCTGGTGTTTTTTCAGTAAACATTTGCTTAGTGGCATTCAGGGACCCAATCCTTGCAGAAAGGCCAAAGCATCCAAGCCTCACTGAGGAGATAAGTGGGTTTTTGTGGTCCTTTCCTGGGAATAAAGGCTGAATGGCTCATTTTCTTTGTGATAGAAAAGGGTGCAGTCTCCTGAGCATGCTGGCTACAGCAAGGATTACATGAGGCTTTTGCTTTACTTTTCTCAAGTGACTTCCATCAGCAGAAGTGAAGAGTCTCTGGCTTAAAGGGAGAGAGCCAATTGCTCCTGCAAGGTGATGATCACCTGGAGAGAACCCTCCCATGCGTTTTTCTCATAATATGATTTTTTTTGGTATTTTGGGGGTGCTTTTTTTCTTAAACATGCATGTTACATTATCTGTTCCTTGAGACAGAGAAGTTAATGTCACCTGAAAGAATAACAGCGGGACTCCATCTAGGCACTGTACTTGGTCAAACACTGGAACAGGCTTCCTAGAGAGGTGGTCCATGCCCCAAGCTTGTCAGTGTTTAAGAGGTGTTTGGACAATGCCCTTAACAACATGCTTTAACTTCTGGTCAGCCCTGAACTGGTCAGGCAGTCGAACTAGATGATCATTGTAGGTCCTTTCCAACTGAAAATATTCTATTTTCTATTCTATTCTATTCTATTCTATTCTATTCTATTCTATTCTATTCTATTCTACTTTTGCTCCCCCTGTGGCTGGGGGATGTTGGGCTGCAATGACAGTGGCAGCCTCTGCACTCACTATTAGATGCTTCAGTGTCTTTACAGGTGGTAGCAGCATCCAGACATCCCCAAGATAGCTGGATCCATGTTGTTTAAGGAGTGCACACAAGGTAATGACCCCACTGAGGACATGGCTAATCAGCACGAATACAGCATACTGCAAATGAGGGTGCTCTGTCTTGTTACAGAGCTCATGGCTCCACTTCGCATCTCCATGTTGGTGCTTTCCAAGGGAGCTGAGGGCTGCAAACCTGTGGAAAGTCTGTCCCTGAAGGTCCCAATAGCTTGTGCTTAGGGGAGAGCTTTAAGAAGAGGCTGGGTGTGGAATGATACCTTTTTGCATAAAAACTTTCCGATTAGGGACTTTCTGAGCCAGATTGCATTCATTGTGCTGCTTTTCATTGCTCTTGCACATTATTCTTCCCTAGATGTCTTCAGCCCATAGGAAGCAGCAGTGCTGAGCTGTTTAGACACTGGAAACTGCTATGTCAGCACACCTTTGATGTAATCCTGACTATGGATGTATAGAGGGTTGTTACGACAGGCTCTGGGGGACTAAGTAGTGGAAGGTAACGAGGAGGTTTTTCCTTTCCAGGCTCTTAAGGAGAGGGTAGGTCACTTGAAGTCAAACACAACTGTCCCAAAGCACTTCAATGCAGCAAATTCAGTTCATCTGTGAACTAGCCACCAAGTCAATGCTGAGAAACGATGGGAGCACCAGCAAAAGCAAGAGCCGTGTGGAAAAGCACCAACCAAAAGTTATCTTTTATGCCAACGACCTTTATTTTCATCATGTAGCCCCATACTTGGAGCTTGCCAGCTAATTTTCCTTGAAAAGGGGAGAAACAACGTATGGGGAAAGAGGATTCTTCCTGGGATCTCCTTTGCCAGGAGGGCAGTAAACTCTGAGCTCTTAAACCAGCCTGGAAGGATACATTTCACTTGCTTTTTGTATTCCCTCCCTTTGGTTTTATTTATTTGTTTTATCTCCCCTTTTCCTTTCTTGTAGTGCTCTCAGTCTCCTCTTTCTTCCTTTCCTTCCTTCTTTTCTAATTCATGCTTTCAAAGACATCCTTGGCAGAGAGGAGGGGGAGAGGGGAGACAACCCCATGGAAAATTCCCTCTTCTTTACTTCCAAGCTTGTTCAGAAAAGAAGCAGAGGTGGGAGAGAGAGAAAAAACACACGGCGTTAAAAACCCTGGAAATACGCTCCTGCTGCTTTCCTGAATGTCAGGGGAGCGTTATCTGGCCTTGCACGCCAGGAAGGAGAACTTGCGCCTTGTGAAGTGTAATAAGGAACACAGAGCCTAATGGAAAAATCGTTTGCTTGTGGCATTTAATTAAATATGTAAATTTATGAACGGCCCTGAAATAATCAAATTAAAAGGCAGAGCTGTCGTGAATTTTGATTTGATTTCCTCCACGGGCTTTCCCTCCATCCTCCCCCACCCCCTTTCCCTTTAATCAAAGAGGTGGCATGTGGGGTGGCTGAGTTCCTGTCCTCAGGGTTTCCCCAGAGGGGACACAGAAGGTGTTTTTATTCCCTGCACATCAGCCGCTGGTCCAAGGAGATGGCAGATGGGTGCGTGCTCTTTTGCTACAAGGGATCCAGTGCACAGAGCATGGAGACGCAAGTGGTTCTCACCAGCTGGTCCTGGAGCTTGGTGGGGTGGCACCACATCCCTGGAGATCTGATACAACAACCGGTCCCTTACAATTTCAGGGTCCACAAATCTGCCCATCCACAAACCCATCCTGCATCTGGAGAACTGGCATTGCCTTGTGCCCTCTGCTATTCCTTGCAGACAGCACAGTCACATCACCTCTTACCTGATGTACAGCCATGGAGAAGAAAACCCTCCAGTGAGGAGGCTTCAGTCCCTTCCTGTGCTCCAAACTCTACCTTGAATTCGCATCCTGGCACCGCGATTCACATTATTTAATACTACCATGACATCAGGACTTCTGATGTGATGAACCCACAGCTTCAACCTTTTCCCACAGAATGAGAGATTTGGGACATTGGGACCTGTGGCATAGCATGCATTTCTCTAGGGGCCCATCGTTGCTCAGCGTGAATTGCTGGCCACCTTCCAAAAAGCCACCATCTATCTTCAGAGCTGGGATGCTCAGGGAGGCAACTTTGTCAGACCCAGGCTACTAAATTGGTCCTTTTGACTTGCAGCTGACCAGGCAGAATCTGGAGCTGCCTCCACCTTCCCATGCCCAGCTCAGCTTTTGGGTCTGATGCGTGGGCTATAGGGTTTACAGTGAACAGTTCCCGCTGATCCTTTTATCCTTGCACATTCCCAGTTGGTGTAGTGCATCAAAGACTCTTTCTCAACGCAAACTTCAAGACAATCTGTGTTTATTTCTGACCTGTTATCTGCCAAGCAACTGCAATGGGTTCAGGTGACAGAGCAGAATTGCTTTTCCTCAGCTCACCGTGGTCGTCAGCCTGCTTCCTAGGGTCCATCCAGGCAGAAGTGCAGAACTGAATGGGCTTCTGTGGGCAACACCAGCCAAAACCGGAGAGGGCAGAGAGCAGTAGGGAAGGTTAGAGGCATTCCAGGGACAGCAGAGCCCCATTGCAGACAAAAATGAGTACTGAGCTCCAGAGAAAAGAATAGCATAGAAAAGGAAAAAACAGGGTAAGAGAAGGTGGAGTTTGTGATGAAAAGGTCATACGTTGATGTTTTGTACATGCCAGCAGTAAGATTGAAGCGATGTCCATGATGACATGGCCATGGCTTTCTCCATCACAGCAAACCTTGCAGAGGGCACAGAGGTCTGACCCTTTCTATGATTTTTTACCGAATGTCAGCTCTCAGCTGGAGTGGCAGATGTGCCTGTAAGGTGGCCTCATTCCCCCAAACACCCCTCTGTCACCCCAGCAGTGCCACCTCTGCATGTGGATTGTGAGCTAGCAATGAGGAAAATCCTGAGATTTGAGAAAGTTTCTTTTAAAAGACTCCAGTGTTCCATTAAAATACCTTGCTTTTTCACCGAGTGACTGCAAGACATCTCTGCAACATGTTCATCAGCATTTCCACCAGCTCCAAGCTTTTCCCCCTCGGGTTGCAATGACAAACCCAAATCAGGGGGTCACTTCACAGGGGTCACCCCAGGTTTCCAGGGAGCAAAATTGAGCCCTTTGTTTGTCTGTGTTATTAGGAAAAGTTGGACCTCTTTTCCTGCCTTCCCAGGCTGCTTTAGATCTGGGGTGAATAGGTCTTGGGGTGCAAAATCCATCTCGATTTGGCACTGACAGCTGAGACGTTATGCGGGAACAACCCCCCGAGTAAGCGATGCGCCTCGCTTTCCGCTTACAGCTCCTTGCGGGAGATGCTGCGGGTGGATTGCCGACTCCCCAGGTACGCCACTGATTATCCGTTCGGTTTATTTATACGTCTGTCTGAAGCGGGGAGAAGAAATCTGTCATGTGTCATGCAAGGACACATTTATCCTGCTGAGATGCTGCACTGATACACTTGGAAAACAGCGAGCGGTGAAGGGGTGTCCTTTCTTTCAGCCCACTCCTATCGCTGGTTCTCTGAAGAGACCAGGGACAGCTCCAGCTGTGCAAATGAAATTCAAGAGACTTAATAACATTTTAATGCATGCTTTTAGCATTGAGGGTTGGGTTTTTTCCCTCCCTTCTTGCTTTCCCTTTGATGGTTATAAATGGAGGGGATGTCATTTGCTTGTACAGCTGCAAGGCCAGGTCTTTGGAGAAGGTAGGGAGGATGAGGGAGGTGATTTTACTAGGAACTTGAAAGAAGGCATAAAACAGTAATATGCAGGTGTGTTGATTTCCCAGAGAGCTCTAATCAGCTAATAATCTCATCTGTCAGCCTGTCTCAGCAGTGATAAAAGTCTTCATGGCTCCTGGGAGGAAACTGCACTGCCCATTATCCCAGCCCCAACGCTGGGTTGTTGCTGGAGAAGACAAACCTGGTCATGTGCATCTGCCCAGGAGCTGCCAGTGGGGAATTGTCTACCCGAGGGCTTTACCTTCACATGGTCTTGATCTCCAGGAAAGGTGAAGGACTGTTGAGGTTATGGGAGATGGCTGTGAAGCAGAGCTCACCATTCCTTTGTCTACAGGACAGCCAACATCTACTGCCCAAATATTCCCAGGAGTTGCAGTGTCCCTGAATCTGTGGTCAAGACTGAAAACCCCAGACTGTAAGGTTCAAAGTTTCTCCAGGTGGTGCCTTCCTGTGGTGGCTGATGGTTGGTAGTACAACGGTCCTTACTGTTGTCCTGTCCCATAGAAGCACTTTTGGGAACTCCAGAGGTGTGTGCTACACTCTTGATGGAACATTGCCATTGAGGATGGACAGTCTTTGCAGTCTTCCTGTTGTGAGCACAGAATCACAGAAGGGTTGAATTCACAGGTGACATATTCACAGGGATTCGTGTTATATCGGCTTCATTATCACCTTTTGGATACCAGGGTGACAGTGCTCAGTGCTAGTTGTCTTTGTTAGGACAAAGCATGAGTTCTTAGTTTGCAAGCCGAGGCACAGCATTACCTGGGCATCTCGTTTACCATGTTTTTTTCCCCTAGGAGATGTTCATTCCCCATGGAAGAGGAAGGGTAGACTGAGCTGGTAATGGACAAATGACACAAGAAAATTCCTGGATGCATCTATAACTGTGGCATCCATATCTGCTCTCCCCTGGGCAGACAAACCCACAGCTCACAGGGTGGTTTTGAGCTTCTGGCCTTTCCACCCAGGGCACCTGAGGCTGTGTTACCTGCACAGCCTCTCTGATCCAGCCACAGAGCAGTGAGAGAAAGGAGCTGGAGGTTTTCTGTGCTCTCCTTCCCCTCCTGGGCCAGAAACGTGACCAGCCCCATATCAACAGAGATTGTCTATCTCTTCATCCTCCTGGCTAGGCCAGAAAGCAGGGAAGTCTTCTGAACATCTTCAAGTATCTGGGCTAAACACAGCAAAAACAACACAAGCAAAGAAACTGTTTCTTCCTACATGTCAAGGAATGGAGCAGACACAGGTGACCGTGACCCATATCCTAGAACTCACTATGCCCATAGTGAGCTTGGCCCATCCAAAGACAACAGACAAGAGTCTGGAGTGATGTTAAGGCGAAAATGCTGGGTTTGTGTAATCCATAGTTAGGTTCCTGCTGCAACTCACTTGGGGGATGCTGTACCCTCCCAGTGGAGCGAGCTCTCTGGAGGTGGCATCCCTGTGATAACGCAGCCGTGCTGGAAATGTTGTACAGCTGGCTGAAGTGGGATCTGACTTACTACGGGGGGAATAACTGCAGCAGGAATTATCATGGGATGGCCTGTTAGCATAATGAGCACATCTTTCTCTTTAATGAATCAGCAGAATTACTGTTTGGAAATCTGTCATTATTTAAAAATTTACTACCAAGAAAATGTTTGCTTTTGCAGCACGGGGGTTGAGCCAAAGGTGTCGTGTAAGGAGTAGCATACAGCGAGGCAAAGAGCCATGGCAGAGCAGACACGGGGCAAGTGGTTGGGTGCTTCTAGTTTGGAGGGTGCAATCAAGCAAAACCTCTGGTACACCCATGCACGCAGACATGGAATAGAGCCCAAATGCCACCAAACTTTTCCCAAGCCATCTTCACCCATTTTCTCATCACAACAATGGAACCAAATAGGTTGCAAATATTTTTCATTCTCAGAACCAACCAATCTGTTCAGGGTAGGGCACAGGTTCCCTGCCCCAAACATCACCCTCCAGCCCTCAGCAAAAAGTCAGTGCTACCTCTGGGCTATTCTGCTAAGCAAAGATTTGCAAAAGCTTCCAGAGATGATAGGAAGAGTGTTTTTCTGATGCAGGGGGACCACAGGAGTGGTCCACACCTTGGACATAAGCCTCACTGCCCTTGGCATCCTTCAGCCTGTCTTTGAACTGGCTGAGGACAGCAGAGCATAGCCAGGGACCTGTCAGTTCTCCAGGGATCTCTGATCATGAAAGACAGCAAAGTTTTATGAACAAATTGAATTCCTCTCCATAATACAGCCCAGGCCCTTCCAACTGAACTAAATGGAGTATCTCTGCAGGTCTGTACCTAGAACATCAGGCTAGAAACACTTTCTCTATCCTTTAGATACAATTGACCCTCACGCAAACACACATTTTCCCCTGCACAGGACTCTCTTACTCGGAGAGTACATGTTATGCATGATTATATCCCCTCCTCCAAATAAAATGTCTTCACTCAGTCAGGCCCTTCTACTCTCCCCTGCACAGTTCATTTTCTTTCCAGAGCTCTTGCTGGTTCTGTTTGTTTGGAGAATTGCTGGATGGTTCCATCAGGGAAAAACGACACCGCTCACATCCCATGAACTCAGTGCAGAAGCGCTTTGAAAATGCAAACAGTCAGGACAGCCTGCCAGGAAGGGCCTTTGTTTGACTCTGCAGCCAGATTTCTGAATTTCTCTAAGTTCAGCCCAGGGGTTGGCTCACAACATTGCTGTATGTTACTGGTTTGCTGCTGTTGTTGCTGTTTATTCTCCTCCCGCCCTGCTGCTCTCACATTTGGGAGCTGCTGCACAAAATGCGTGGGTCTGGCCCCAGAGAAATTCTGTGGGATGTGTTGAAGCTGAGGAAATGTTCAGTGTTTGACTAAAGCAAAGTGTGAACCTGTAAGGCATCTTCATCTGCCTGTTCAGAGCAGTGTCTCCCATCAAGAAGTGCAGGACCTTTGAGAAATGCAAGTACATTACTATCAGGTGTTCTCCTAGGATCAACCCCAGCCTGTAAAACCCGACCTGGAGGAAACCAGGGAGAGGGTGTTAAGAAGCTGAGTGACTCCAGGCTTATCCCCAGGGTCAGACTTCGACCTAAGCTGAAGTGACCACTGCCTCCCTGTAAGTCTGTGCTTGCTGCTGCACAAATGCCTCCACACAGGCTATGATTCAGGCTGCCAGCTTAGCAGCCGTGCCCTGCCTGCCAGGTGCCTTGCTGACCTACATCCCATTGCCTCTGCACCAGGTGATTCCCATTTAAAGCCTGCCTCACTCGTTCTTATCTTTTCTTCCATTCCCATCAAGTCCCTTCTCCTTCTGCTTTCCTTCAGCTGCTCTTTCAGCTGCTCTCAGAGGTGTGGAGCATGGGAAACAAGCAGAGCTTGAGGAGTTACTGCCTGTGCCCCTGGGAGATGTCAGAAATGGCAATGCATGGAGCAGAGCAGGAGCTGACAGTCCCAGCAGACACTTACTTTGGTATCTACAGCAGAGATGCTAAAGCCAGGACTGGAGATGAGGAGGCAGTGATGGAGGGCAGGGTCTGGAAGGCACCAGGACACCTCAAGGAGGTGGGACAGAAGGTATTTGGAGAAGCGGCCGCTGGCAGTGTGGTCACAGCTGCGGGGGTGCACAGCAGGAGTGGGCTGAGGAGGAGGATGGGTGGTAGGACTGAAGAAACCACAGTGTGATCTTCCTCCCCAAACCTCCCCTGCCAGGCCCTTAATCCAGATCCCTTCAGCCTTTGGAAGGACTTTATGTAAAAACAACTAAGATGTGCCAAATCTTTCCCTCTTTCTGCTTTCTTCCAGCGCCGTCAGGGCTGTCTTGGAGCTCCAGACTCTTCCCAAAATGAGAGTAAGTGTGATGATGCGTGCTGAGCTGCGTAAAACTAGTCCTTTCTTCCTCCTGGACTGGCTTTCTCCTGGCTTACTGAAGCTAAGCTTAACAGCTACAAAATGTTATAGATGCTCCCCTAAGAGTTTGGGGAAACTAAGCCCCACCCATCCTCTGGGAATTAGGGCAATAAATGTTAAAATCTAAACAATTTCCTAATTGCTGAGGGCATCTGCTGCCACACTTATCCACTCTGCCTCTAAACCCGTTTCTGAAGCTCTGTGGGTTTCCAAGGTGGTCTCCTAATTTTGCAACCTAAGCTACAGTGGGATGCAAAAAACAAAATCACTTTTTTTTCTCTCTCTCTCCAAAGAAAGCTTTCACCATTTCCAGCAAGAGAAGGTGGCAGAGGGTTTCTAATTCTGAAGCTGTCAGCTCTTTTTTTTTTGTGGCAGCTGGAGCAAGCCAAAGTGACGAGGATCTGGAAATCGGTGTGTCTGAAAGCCGTGCCTGAGCCAGCAGTTTTTATCTGGCTAATAATATTTATAATTGGTTGACTTTTATTAGAGGGAGAGGAAAAAAAAAAACCCAGAAGGTTGAAAATCTTGCCTGGAGATTTTAACTCTGTCGAGTACCAGGCAATCTTCCATCATGCCATCATGAGGTTTTTTTTTTTCCTCCATGGCCAGCATCACAAATTTTGCTGGGTCTTTCTTGAGTGGAGTTGTCTAGTGAAATTTGTGTTTGCCTTTCAGTAGGGCACACAAGTGCCTGCTCGCTCTTGCAATGGCTATTGTTATTCTCGTTGATGCTCAGACAGGACCTTGTTGAAGTGGTTGCTTTGGAAAGGAGGAACCCAATCTCCTAGCACCTTTTATCTAGTCCCTGGGGCTAGAAGTGTTCATCAGACCTGGTGTGCTCCCACTTTGGCAATGGGCCTGGACATTTGATGAGTGTGGCAGCACAGACCCAGTGGCTGGGGAGACCAAGGCTGTATCTTAGTGCAACCTTTGTAGAGAATGGACTGTGGACAGCAGTCTTGAGACTCTCTCAGATCCTCTCATTTGGACCTCATTCTTCCATCCATGAAATGGAGATGAACTCATAGCATGCTGGAAGAAACCTATCTTTAGTCCTCCTACCTGCACCTCCCTGTAAAACCTTTGACTCATGATGCCTGGATACCCACAGCAGGGAGAGGTCACCAAAGGCCTGGAGGTCTCAGGGGATGCAATGCCCAGACCATATCCAGTAGTACCAGAGCCCGAGGCATGCCCCACTTGAGGCCAGGCTGGTGGCTGGCTCTCCTGGCAGGACATTCAGCAGGTTGGGTGACTAGTTAGCAAGACCCAAAGGACAGACAGATCAGGGGCAGACTGCCACAGCCAACTGGTAGCAGCCCCATGTCCTTGTAGCTCAAGTCCTTAAAGCTCAGCAAACCAAAGCCCAACCTCTCTGGTGACTGCAAAAAAAAAAGAATTGGCCTCCCAGAGCAACTCAAGTTACTAACACCACTCAGTGGGACAGATTTTTCTCTCTTTGTGTTAAGTTTGCTCCTTGAAGTTTTCTTGCAGAAGTGTAGAAGTTTGCAAGGGACCTCCAGCCTGGAATGGAGAGGAGCTGGTAGGTGAGACTGGCAGGGTTCACCCTTCAAACTCCTTGCCCTGCTTTTCAGCAACCTGTGCTTGGCAGTTCAAAGCCCACAGCATCCGCCCTGTACCGAGCACGATCAGCTGCAGGAGTCCCTGGTCACCGTCCCCAGAACTGCAGCACATTGTCACACAGGGGAACAGGGCCAGCGCTGCCCGAGGTGGGTCAGGGAGGATCGGGAATCAAAGGGAGCCATGCCGGTGGGGAGCCTGGCGGGCACAAAAGCCTCCCTTTGAAGAGTATATTTAGGACTCCAAGGATACCCAGTGTGCTGGTCTTCTTAGCAACAAAGCATCCTTTGCCCCCAAAGCGGACAAAGCCGAGGACTCACCTCACGTGCCTTCCCACGTGCTACGCACAAGGTGGAAGGGTGACCTTGTCGCTGCCTGACTCATGACAGCAGTGGAGGTGTCTTCTCTCCCCAGACCCAAACTGCAAATGACACTGAAAAAACAGAATGGCCACAGTGAAGTACTGGGGATGGCTAAAAAATTTGTTGAGTCAAACTACTGGAAAGGGATATGGAGAGCCCACGTCCAAACCGAGAGGAGCTTCACCCCACATTCCAGTTGGAGAACATCATCTTCGCAACCCTTTTCCTCCCTTCTGCTTTCCTGGTGGGTGGCTCCACTCAGGAGACATAGAGCAGAGCAAAGCTCATCTCTAGCCTATCTCAGGTCTGCTGCAGGCAGGGAGATCACCGGGCTTGCTGAGCCACTGGACAGGTTTACCTGGGCAAACCTGAAGTCTCAAGAGCTGACCTGGCCTTAGTTGGCAACCAGCAGGCTCAGAGCACAGCAGTTGACTCTTTGCAGCAACCTGGACCCCTTTTTGTCTGAGATTTTGGGGCTGCTAATTTGCTCTCTCTCCATAGACATGATTCTTCTTTTGAGGGAGCTGAAAAGAGTTGAGAGACAGAAGGTTTTCTTCCCAAAAAGGAAATCAAGCTGACAATTGTAGGATGCAGCCTGACCCAGACGATGAAGCAAAAAGCTTTGCTCCTTATCCAGGCTGGCCTGAAACCCAGACCTATGTCTGTCCATCACGGGCAGACAGATGCTGTCAGACTGTGTGTGATGCTGCCAGGACGGCCAGACCACTAAGAACAGAGTGGAAGAGACAGTTTCTCTGCTGATCCCTATCACTGCAGGATCGCAGGAATTTGGCTGGTCATCAGTGTCCCTCCTATCTACAAGTCTGCTCAGACCAAGGGATACCATGGCTGGTACCTCCTGCTGACCAAGAAATAAACCCTCAGAGGAAAACCAGTGATCAAAAAGGGGCATGCCGCCATCGGGTAGATCCAGACACCGCAGCTGTCCACAAGGATCAAGTTCATTATGAATCCAAAAGCATCTCCCTCCTGAGGCAGAGGAGAAATCCCCTGGTAGCTGCAAAACCAACTAAAGGGGTCAACTCTTCACTCCTTACCCAGCTGAGCTGCAAAACTCCTTGACACAGGAGGCTGTGGATGTTATTACGGGAGTTCAGAAAGGAGCCAGAAGGAAATGCGTCAAGAGCTGTTAAATACAAAAAGGCCATCTCTGCCTCTGGAGGGAAGGTTGAAGGTGGCTACTAAGCATGACAGTCCTGGGTAATGCTTTCATAGCAGGAGCTGGGGTGTCTCTGAACATACCCTGTGTCTCATGCAGCAACCCTAAAGGTCATTCTCTGCTTGTTTTGATCTTCCTCCTTATTCGTCTGCTGGTCAGAGACGCTGCTCTGGTTTTACAGGCACCTTTGATCGACTCCAGAGGGCTATTTCACTTTCTCAGGGCTCCCGAAATCAATGAAGTAAGGGGATGAAGGCAGGAGAAGTTCTCAGATGGATCCAGGCTGACCGCAAAGCTACCTGGCCCACTGGTCACTGGTGCCTGGGAAAGGCTGGTTGTCCTCCACCGGGTGGGACCCCTTGCTGCTCTTTATAAAGCCTGTGCTTGCTCCGAGCACTGCCTGCTCTTCTCCAGCCTGGACAAACCGAAGTGGGCATTGTGGTGGGAAGCAAAGATCAGCAAAGCTCTTCTGTCATCCTGCCTTGCCCCGTTCCCACCCCAACCTCTGCTAGGAACCTGCAGAGACTCATACAGACTAATTAAACACGTTTATTCTTTATCATCACTTGTCTGTGTCAATGACGGCAGCAGCCTGTGATGGCACAGAGCAGGTCACTCTTAATTAGCCATGAGATGAAGTGATAACCTTGAAGGCTGTGGCAGACCTAAGCAAGGCTAATACTCCCTGTCAGACTGGTGGCATTTCAAAGGCTGTCAGCTGAGATGTGCATGAACCAGGGAAAACAAACCGGCTCACCTGGGCTCCTGCAACATCTCAGGAGCAGGGAGAGATGAGGGGAGGGAGAGGAGCGTGTGGCATGATGCCTGGTTCCCTAAAGCAGGGCAAGTTTTGCCTTTGAGCCGTCACTGTGGACAGATGTGCAAACAGCTGGCGCCGGGCTGACGGGGCAGCTGGGGGAAGGGGAGCAAGGTGGGACCCCCACAACCCAGCAGCAAATGAAGTCTGTTGCTCTAAGGCTTTGCCTCACTGGCTCAGAAGCAGCTGAAGGTGGGGGGAGATGGGCGGTCACACACGGACACATGGAGGATAATCGCCAACACTCATTTCCTATGGAAAACAAGCTGTGAAGTCTCCCTGGGTCAAGCTGGCTCTGCTTGAGTTCCCACTGGCACAGGAACACAGCTGTGTCCCTACCATACCCTCAGCATCCCAAAATCCTTCCATTCCCAGCTCAGTCTCTCACTTTGGGGATGGCAATTCAGCCAGGGATGCTCTGCTTCGCTGCCCCGATGGAAGAGTCAAGTGGCCCTTTTGGCCTGAAAGCTTTGTGCAGCAGGAGATCCCTCCGTGAGGGCCCTGCTCCGATGCTGTTGTTAAAAAGCATCTATAAATTTTCAGGGAGATTAGCAAGCCTTTTCTGCAGAGCCCTGGGCAGACCTCTTGCGGTCCAGGTTCGTAAGACTGGCCATGGAAATTGCAGCCGTTTCCAGAGACAGCTGTTGAAACTTGCCTCTGGGCATCCTTCTGTTACTTCCCTCTGTCCTCACAGCCAAATTGCTTCACTGGTACCTCCTCCTGCTTCTCCCACACTTGCTGTGGGGGATTACAGTTCTGAGCTGGGCTCCAGCCTGTCACAGCATCCTCACCTCAAAGCCCGGGGTGGAAAGGGGACCATGTCTGTGTCTTTTTGGCTCCAGGGCACACGTTCGCTTGTTTGCTTCCAGTTCCTTCCCCAAGATCCTGGTTTCATATCCACCCCTGACTGTCTAGAGCAGGGTCGTGCGGCACCTGAGGGAGGGAGCTCTGCCCTGCGTGGTGCAGAGCCAGCCCAGGGTCCCCTTGCTCCAGCCCCAAGCTCTTCCCACGAGCTCCGGCAGCTCTCGGTGGCACTAAGCCAACTTGCTCTCATGTCGGGGCTGACCCCAAAGATCATAACAAGAAATAATAAACCAGCATCTGGATGAGTCACATCTTAATTTGCAAGTCTTATTATGTTGGGAGACCCAGTCTCAATAAATGTAGACTCAGAGCACTAAGGGTCCCTTTCTCCACCCTGGATGACAATGAACTCTGTTTTTTGGACTGACAGGAGAGAATCATCATTTCTCCTTCAGCCAGAACAGCCTGAAATAGCTTGCAATGACTTTGGATCTCCCCTGGTTCCCTTGGGAATAGCAGCAATGCTGTTTGCACTGCCATCAGTGTATCTGCCACTCCTAAGAGCTAACACCCTGCAAGCACTGTCCTCCAGAAACGCAGGGAGGAGAGGAAGAGGCAGGGTACCTCGGTCCTGCTGTTGCTTTATTTGGTAACTTTGCTGGAGTCCCCCAAAGGCTGCACTGATGGGCACAGCAGCCCTCATTCTCTTCAACGTAAAGTTGATGAATTAAGTACCCCGAATGCCATTTTGCACGCTGACCTCCAGACCCTTAATGAACTGGCAGGTGCCAAATTCCATTCAGCTTTCATCCCCCAGTTCCACCCTGTCCCTTGCAGCTATGCCTATACAAGTTATTTACGGTCATTTATCCAGGGTGAGGCCATGGGAACATCTTCCAGATTGTTCAGCTCCTGGTATGATTTTGGGTTGTACGAGCTAGCACCCTCCAGCCAATGCCCTGGCATGACTGAAACTGCCACAGATGTTCCTCCCCATGGAGAAAAAGATTGCAATCTCCTTTCTAAAGCCCTTTCAGATCCCTTGAAGGAGGAACGCCTTATGAGAGCAAGACCTTATTCTACTTCTGCATTTACAAAGATGCAAAACAGAAATACAGTAATATTAAAGGACTTTTCCAAAGCTGCAAGCCGAATGGTCCTAGGAGAACCAGAAACGAGCCCCAAGCACATGAATTACAGCTCAAATAGTAACTAGTCCTGGTCAATTGGTGCTTTCACTGCTTAAAGCATGCTGTACTCTAGAGAGTCAGACCAGCAGTTCATCTAGCTCAGTGTGTTGCCTCCCATGGCGTTGATAAGAGACACAGTTTAGCAAGATGATGTGACCCAGGATCCTTTTTGTCAATTCTTCTCCCACACTCCTCCAGCATTCCCATGTGTTCTATTGGGGATGTTAAGGGGACATCCCTGTCCCTCTCATATCTCTGTTTATCGACCTGCCGAACATGAAATTATCTAATCCCTGGTGGGCTTGGATGTGCCATATTCCTGACTACCTGGGAAGGAAGTTAGGGCATAAGCTGGGGTTGCAGTGCCAGCCTGGACCAGTCTCTGCCCACCATTAAAAATAAAGCCAGCAGCGCTCCAGGCACTGTGCTCTTTTCACAGCCCAGAGGCAGCTTTCCCTACACAAGCACCTGCGGACTCCTGCTAGCCAGAACCCAGCATTTCAACGCAGTATGTTCCACCTAAATCGATGGGGTTTTTTTTTCTTTTTGTGTGCAGCCTTGCACCCCAACTAGAAGAAAATGCTGCTTATTTAAGACATACTACTTTCCATTTCAAATCACAGACTTTATAAATCCCTTGGGAGGAGAAGGACAAGTGAAAGGCAGGGAAGAGGGAATCTCTGCAACTTACTGACCTCTAATTTGGCCTCCTCTGATCATCCCAAAAGTGAGAGGGGAGGGAAATGTGATGCCACCCCTCTGTTTGCTGTGCTGCCACTCCAAAGCGTTTCCACTGCTTCCTCATCACTGCTACTGACAGGTCAGCGATGGCTGTGATTGACAAGTGTCACTATCTCTATTCTCACTCCCAAAGCACCAGGACAAATACTAGCTGTCTGTCTTGCAGCTCTACACATGTTACCATTTCTCCTGGAGCTGTTGTGAAGCCTGGTCCATCCCAGTCACCACAGGCTGTAAGACGGAGCATTGCGCAGCCCTGTCATTAAGGGGCTGATTCACAAAGCCCTTCTAGCAAACAAACTTATTGATGCTGGGATTAACTGAGCGAAGCCAATGGAAACGGTTAAGCGAGGTGGGGTGTGCCAGGGGTTAATCCATTTGGAGCTCTGCCAAGACCAAAGACACGGCCCCAACATTTGATATCTTCCAGACATGCCTGGTTGGTGGGAAAGGCAGCTTCACCCCATCCCATGGGGCTGAACTGAAGCCTGGGAGCCAGCCTTTGCAGCTCCTGGCTCCCAGCACACCACAGTTCTTAACCTCCTGTGTGTCCAAGCCATCTTGCCACCGTCAGGATGAGTGGGTGGTTTTTAATGGAAAACAAGCACAGGAGATGCTTTCACATGCCTGACTTGCAGGTGTCAGCCCCTTGGCCCTGCAGAGCCACAAAAACAGACTCGTCACCTCTTTTTGATCCCTATGAGTGGGATATGGGTGATTCAGCCTCTCCATAGTAGAGGAATAAGGTCCTATTCCTATTGACAAAGTCATGGAGGTATCACATCTGGGCTCCACACTGCTCTGAGTCCAGTTCATCTGCAGGGTAAGACCCAGCAGCGTTTAGCAGTAACACAGGTTGGCACGAGGTCAATGTGTGCCCAGGAAGGGCAGGGATGAGACCTGCTGCCTTCCCCAGGAAAGGCACCAGCCAGCCCCTTCTCCTGCAGGACCAGCACATCTCTTCCAGCTCCATTGGGCAAACACTTCCCTGCAAACATCTGCACAGTCACTGCGTGCCTATCTCCAGCCAGAAACCAAAGAGGGATGATGATCCCCATGGGCACATCCCACCCTCTGATAAAATGCTTGGCTTCACATCAGGCAGCTCTCCCAGCCGTCTCCAGGATGCTCGCCTCTCCCAGCTGGCTCTCCGGAGGGGTGTAGCTCTTCTGTTTTTCAGCTTCTGTGACCGAGGTCCTTTTTGTCAGCAAAACAAATGCACAACGGGTCTCAGGATCCACTTCCCGTAAATGAACAGCATGTGTGACTAGCCAGCGTTGAGCCTGAGCTGGGGCTTTTGTGCAAAAGGAGCGCTGGGGCATTTCAATACGCCCCACCAACTCTGAATGCTATAAAAGCAGCAGGAGATGGTGGAAAGCAGCTCGCATTTCAACAAACCCACAGACTTCCATCTTCCCCATCATCGTCTTATTATCATTATTATTGCTATTATTGTAAATAAAACAGTAAAACCCCATTCCAAGTCTTACAGAGGGGAAGAGCAATTTCTTGCAGAGGCGGTAGGAAGCTGGGGAAGTCATGTAGGAACCGCTGCATGTAATAAGAGCCACGATCCTCCCAGGCTATCATCCAGCTCTGAGAACATCTACTTTTCTTCCTTCAGGGGCAGTTTTCAGCCAGACTGGGCCCTGGAAGGAAATCCTTCTGGAAACCCACCTCCCTCCCACCTCTCCTGTTTCTATCTCCCAGCAAAAGGCAAGTCTGTGGTGGAGCTGGAAATGGGTCCAAGATGTTGCACCGTCTGCCTCAGCCATGGAGCTTGCGGAGGAAGATTGCCCCAAGGGGGCGAAGGGCTGTGTCTAATGGGTGCAGTCACCCGCAGAGCAGCAATGGGATCTGCTCCCAACAGGCAGAGGGGAAGGTCCGTTCCCAAAGCCGCAGGCCTGAGGAAAAGCGATTGAGGGATTCAAGGGTTTAAGAGATTTTCTGCAAAGGTTTTCACTTTGGTTGACCTTTAAAAGGCCAATTCTGTTGCTTTTGTAGTTAAAGCTGATCAGTGGGGGACATCGTTAGCACTTATTTAGTTTTTCTTTTTTTTTTATCCCATGGTTTTCCAAAATGACAGTTAACTCTCTAATCCCAGCCTCACCTAAACCATCTGGAAAAAACAGGTTAGTGACTCAGGACTTACTTTTTTTCATGCGTGTGCTCTCGGTCCAGTTTCCCTCCATCCCCTTGGCCCTGCAGAGCCACAAACATGAACTCCTCATCCAGTGTCCCCTTTTCACCAGCAGACCATGCACCAGGCTCACGTCCAGTGCCTGCTGGATCCCAAACCACCGCTCCTGAAGCACAGGCTCTCCATGATTCCCTCTCCTCCTCACCAGCCCCCAGAATCACTATCTTGCCAGACCAGTTCAATACAATGCCAGGAGCTGTGTCCTGGTGATGGTGGCACTGCTTCTCAGAGGAATGGGTTGTAGGGCAGGAGTAACTGATGCCTCTTGATCAAGCATTTAATGTATTTCTTACTTGCAGCACATTAAAACATGATGGGCCAGTATATGGGACCCAGAGACTTCACCACTTTCTGTGCCAGGGCTTCCCCAAATGAACTTGCTGGTTGCCCCTAACATTTAAGTATTGTGGTAGCATTGGCTGATATGTTTTGAGATGCAGAAGAACCACATCTTCATCCTCTGTTCTTTGTTCTCTGATAAGCACCTTGAAAAACCTTGAAACTTCACCTCCACATCCCTCACCTCCCCTGTCTCTTGCCACATCCTGGTGGCATGAACCATCTCTTGGCTGATGGAGGTATCTCTGCAAAATCCTCCTCATAGCATCACCCAGCATGGCTTTGTAGGGTTCAAAACAAAATTGGTAGCAGGGCTCTGGTCCTTTTATTAAAGCCTGTCATTCCCTGTCGAGGATGTCTGCACTGTAGTTGAGGCCAACTGCACCTTGAGGATGGTGCAAGGCACCTTGCAACATTGTGGTGTTGACCTGAGCCATGGGAGATGCCGGCTCACAGATATTTCTGAATTTTGGGGGTGTCCAGGCTGAGTTCCTGCCTCATGGCACACACCCTTCGCCCGGGTCACTGCTGCTTCCAGCCACCTGGAAGCAGTTGGTGGCCAAAACTTGGGGACTTGTGTCCCTCTGACAAGGACTGCATTGGTTTGGTGAGAGCACCAGGTCCCATGCAGTGGGAAAGGATAAGATGTGGTCTCACTGGGGATGAGGGAGGATATACAACAGCAGCAAAATCGAGCCAGACCACGAGCTCACCTGGCCCAGTGGCCAAGAGCAGCTGCCAAAGGAAGAGGGTAAAAACCAGCCAGCACATAGTGATAGTTTCCAGGTTACTCTTCCTGCTCTTCTCACCTCAGGTTTTCCACAGAAGTGGTGCCTTCATTTGATTTACCACATCTGATATCTTTTCTTCCTTGATTTTTTCCCCAGTTAGTCCCATGTAACCTCTTGGCATCCACAACATCCTGCAGAAAAGAGCCATCAACTTAACGACCTATTGCATGCTCTGTCTATTTGGAGGCCATCACCTGTTACATCCTATTTTTCATCCTGGAGAAGACTCTGAAATGTCAATCTTATCCACCTTCTCCATGAGCATCATGATTTTGTAGACCCTCATACTGGTCAGTACTGTCAGTGTGTATTTGTATATATGTTTATATATAAAAAGGGGAGGAAAGATTCCTTCCTTATAACCTAAAATGCTCCAAAAAAAGCTACTCCCATCCTAGTGTTTTGTACCTCTGCTAATGAATTAAGGCTTTTATAGACTAAAAGGGCAGAAGTATTGCCACCAAGTAAATTACCTTATCTTCCCCAGCTGAGAGGCAGTGTAAAGAGAGCACAGGTGAGCTGTGGAAAATAATACAAAAGATGTATTGATTTCTTTTTTTTTATTCCCCATCCCTCTTCCCACCTCCCAGCTGGTGCCAAAGAGGAGATAAGAGCTGCCTGGACTTCTAAGGGGATGAGTCATGTTCTTTCAAGCCCTGTGACTTGACTTTAAAAAGTCAATGAAAGAAAAGCCTCAGCAAACTGAAAACTAGAGTCAATGAAAGAAAAGCCTCCACGAAGTGAAAACTGGAAGACCCACCAATCCAGTGCAAAGGAGAAATTACCCAAGGAAGGTCTGTTAATGGGAGCAGGAAGGAGAGGTAAGGAGTTTTGTGTGCAGAAGTAGTTTAAAACTACTGGGATCTGTCCCAGACTCTTGCTCTAGCCCTGGGCCATCCTGGTGGGGTGAGGCATCCCCTTAACAGCCTGTATTTTTGTATTTCTGCACCCCTTTCAGGATGGGGCTTGAAATAAAGCCCCACACAACTCAGCCCCTCCTGAGGGGGACACGGGTGTTTTCTGCATTAGCTGCAAATGAAAAATGCCCACAGCAGGTTCATGATGGGGAAGCAGCCACCCCAGCTCGAGCATCCCCTGCAAGGTGGCAAGAGGCCTGTGCGCGGGTGCTACGTACCCTCGTGGCAGGAGTAAAACAGAAGGGAGGTGACTGAGAAATTTTTAGGTCATTTCACATAACGAGAGGAGCTTGCAATGATTTCCAGGGCAGAGAGCCTGCGGAAGAGGCCACCAGCAGAGAGGACGCAGAAAGGACGTTTGTTCCATTTGCTTTCATCCTCCATTGCTTCAAAGCCTCCCAACCATCAGCTCGGTTGGGACTTACAGGCGGCTTCAAGGAGGCGTTTTGCCTGCAAGACCCCTCTGAGGGCTCTGGTGACTCATTGGGGCCTTTGGGCATGCTGACTCCCTGTCCTGCTTTGCCCCTTGGGAAGGGCAAGGGAAGGATGTTGTCTTCAGCCTGCATCCCTCATGCCACCCCGCCCCATGCATCGCCCAGTGCCCTCAGTTGCTGGTCCTTTCCCAGCAGTCTCAGGACTCACAGCCGCTTTGGACCAATTCTTCACGAGTCTCATCTCATCTCCCTCAACAGCTGCCCAAAGCAAAGCGCTAGACATGATCAGTCCTTGCCCAAAATCACCCTACCCCCTGCTGTACTACTCACTGGTGGTAGGGTCGTGTCTTCTTCTTGGTTGTCCTTGGCTTTCCCAGCCTCAAGGCTCAGTCCTGCAACCTTCTGGTTTCACGGGGTTCAGCATGTCTTTGCTGCTGGATTTTTGCCTGTATGTATATAAGTGTGCACGTCGTGATACAGACAGCTCCAGATATAGGATGACGTGACATTTCCCCCCCTTCCCGAAAGCTGTGCATCACTGGGAGTAATCAAGCTTCCCGGGTGCTCCCTAAGCAAACTCGATGGCTTCGTCTCTCTTTGTGCAGGACGTAGCGCCAGGATTTCCCTACCATACACTGTCCAAACCCTGCTGTCCACACTGAGTCCTAGACCCAGCAGGACAGTTATAGGATATCCACTGTAAATTAAGAATCTGTCTCATACACAGACATGCCAACATTTTAGGTTGTGGTTTCAGGGCAGGCTCTAATCCATTTCCGACCCACTACTGAAATCCCGTACAGGTGACAGAAAGGGGTGGAAAGCTCAGATGGCCTCAGAGGCTGATCCCGTCCCCCAGGTTAGCTATCGAAATAAAATACACTGAACCAGAGCCTTAATCACATATTTCCTAGCAGTGCTCATTATCACAGCATCAGAGTATGTCACAACCCATTAATTAACTAATCTTTGCGTCCTTTGAGTACATTATCCCTACTTACAAATGGAGAATTGAGGTTCAAAGAGCTTAAAACCGAAAGTTTCCAGGAATGCTTATTGCTCCCTATCACACGTGACCTGGAACGCTTGCCAGCGCCGGCAGAGCGCTAAGCGATGCACAACGGAGGCGGTGCCCTCTTCCACTCCTTGTGGTACCAATTATTATATTTCCCATTTCTCCACTTTTCCATTTTTCTTTCTGCCCCTTTTTCCATCCACCTCTTTGCCTGCATTAGGTCTCTTAGAAAAACATCCCCTGTGTCCCGCATCCTTATGGTATTTGTGGCCTTTAGGCTTGTGTTGAAACACGGGACGTGGCAGGTCCTGGTTGATCCAGGTCCACCAGTGGTCAGAGCTGTGACCTGTGAGATGCTCAGCCCTCAGTCCTGCTAATGTGCTTGACCCTCTTCACATTAAGACTTGCCTTAGCCCTGGGTCAGACAGCTCCATTGGTCATTTAAAATCATTGGCATTTAAAATGCCATTTTTAATTCCTGATTAAGGCAGAATTCCATCATCTGATGTGGCAGAGAGGAGAAGTTTGCAGCCTGCCTCCATGCAGAGCGAACAGGAGGGTGGATGCATGCCAGCCCAGGGCAGCCCAGGGCCACCCACCCCTCATAGTGCTGCAGCGGTGGGATGGTTCCGACCATCGGTCTGAAACAGCGTGAGACAATCGCCTCCACCATCTCCAGATCTTCCCACCGTTCCTCACAGCTGGCCCTGACGTGTCTCCTCAGCAGGCTGGTTGCTGGAAGCCAAAACTTGTCTCCTTGCAAACTTCATGGAGAGCTATTACTACCTTAGGAAAAGCAGTCTGAGAGATGGCAATGCCATCTCCCGAAAAATGCCAAGAATACCAGAGTGAACCTCTTTATGTCTGCCTGTTTGTACATACCATCTGCCACACTCACAGGTAAGAGAAGTCCTACAGAGGAGTAACGCCTTTGGCTATGAAATGAGACCCCCAACTGCTGTGTATCAGCAGAGCTGCTCCAAGCTGCCCCCATTTATCTGAGCATCCCTTCCCCAGGTGATTTTATATCCCATGAAGGTGGTGTTATCCAATAGCAATCATCAGCTATACAGCTTCAATTGACTATGAAATGGAGAAATTCCCAAATGGGAGTGCAATCTGTGAAGCATTTTTTGATGGATGTTTAATGTGAATATTGACTGTCTGGGCTTTTCTGCCTAATAAGTGGAGTGGATTTATGCGAAGGCTCATTGTTCAGCTTTCAGTGTCATAAGGCAGCTCTGTTTTGATTATGGTGATTTATTCTGCTCTGCTGCACTATCTGTAACAGCTTATAACTGATTCAATTCCCTATTACCTCCCCCCCCCAAAAAAATCCAGCTATATTTGGGAATTCATAGATTTTTCAGAAAAGCATGAAAAAATCCATTGTGATAATTTTCTCTGACCTGCTGGTCAGCCTAGCCCATGAGCTTTGGGCATTAATTCCCACCTCAGATCCAATAACTGTGATCAAACAAGAATCCCTTCTTTTGAAACGCAGCCCGCCTCGGTACAAATATGGCTAGCGATGGAGAATGCAACACAGCCTTTGCTGCTCCTATGATCAATTATCCTCATTGTTAAAAAAATTGGGTCCTTTTCTGGTCTGATTTGTCTAGCTGAAACTTCCAGCCTCACTCTTGTTGTACTTTTGTCTGCGGGACCAGAAAGCCTCTGTCATCGATTTCTGTTCTCCATGCAGACATTCATGGGCTGGCATAAAGTCACTCCTTAATCTTTTCTTTGTTAAGCTAAACACAGTGAGATCCTGGAGCTTCTCACAATAAGCAGGTTCCCAATCCTTTAAGCATTTTCTTGGCTTTCCTGTGAACCTTCTCCAGTCAACTGTCGATCCCAGTCTGGACACAGTCTTCCTGCAAGTTTTGCAGTGCTGCCAAAAGCAGAGGTGATACAGCCTCCTTTTTCTCACTGAAGCATCCGTTGTTCTTAAGGCCAAGGATGGCTTAAGTCTATTTAGCCCCAGGCAGAGAGCTCCTGTTCAGCTAACTATCTGTGTGTCTACTAGGTCTTTTGCAACCTCTGCTTCTTGGAAAATAGTCTTGCATCCTGTAAGTGTGGACAGATCCCAGGTCCTGGAGCTCAGATCCTGCCCAGACCCTCAGTAGGTCTGACACCCAGTGTGCCAGTTCGTGTTGAGTGGCTGCACTGGGTCTGGTCCCTCTATACACGCTGTGTGGGCTGTGTCTACAACCCATTTGCTGGCTTTCCAGATCCAGAAGTGGTTTAAGATGTCCATGTGCCCATGTCTCTAAACTGGAGTCCCACGTTCGGATTCTGCTCCTCCACAAATACTAGACCATCAGTGAAGACCACAGTCCTGATGCACCACCCGTGCTGTGCAGACATGCACACTAGCCCAGACTGAGTCCCGCACAGAAGCATCTTCTCATAAAAAGTCCATATAAAAGTCAAGTGAGAAGTAACCACCATTTAATTCCTCTTAGCCAGTAAGTTAAAGTGGCTGCAAATGAGCCTTCTCCCCATTTCACCCTCGCCCCCACCACCACCCCAGCCCTGGCATCGCTCTAGACAGTGAGTCAAACCTCTTGCAAAACTGCCCTTCCTTGCCAAGCCCGGATCAACCAGGCAGTGAGTGACAGTGCTCCCATTCAGCTGTCACACACCAGATGAGACCATCTTCTGCAACATTGCCAGCGCGCTTTTTTTCCTAAGGGTTCGAGTGTTTTAAATCCTTGGTACGCATTTCGTATCTTCATATTTTAAAAGACCATCAGGAATGTGGGTCAGAGATTCACCATGGATGTAGAGGAGAGCAGTGGATTTTTGTTGCAGGAATAGCACTTGTCTGGACGAGCTTAACAAGAAGTCTGGACATCAGTCTATGGTTCATAAAACGAGGACTCAAACCCACTTGGGAGCAGAAAGAGCACTCAGCCTACTGTTGCACATCGTCACATACAGAGGTGATTCCCAGGTTTCCAGTCTCTTATCCTTCTTTCTTTATTTCTCAGTCCAGAATCGATGGCAAGCCAGCAGACATATCGTTACCAGAATCCATCTATTTACCACCTTAAAATATTGGTACTCTTGCTTTCTTCTTGTCTTCCAGAAGCTTCAAGACTTAAGGAAAACCACCTCAAAAGTAAGGGCTCACTTGATCAATATTTTGCCACCTGAAAGTTAGGAATATAGTTTAAACTAGCGTAAACTCCCTCTCTAGTCACTGGAGGGAGATCAGCACCTTCAGGAGAGATGGGAAAGGCTGGATGAGATGAGGTCGGGTCTGGGAAGCATCCTGCCCAGCGCCTCTAAAGCTCTTCCAGGCAAATGTTCCTCACCTGCTGGTGGGTATAAGGTGCCTTCACCAGCAGATGAAATTTCTTACATATTCCATTTCCCAAGCCACCGCTATTGCAGATAAGGTAGTCAGGCTTTTGGAAAGCAATCTTCCCTAAAAGACATCTTTTCCTCTTCTTCAGTTACTAGACTTGGGAAAGAGTTTCAAAACTTGGCCCCCATGTGATTTTTTTAACAAGTTAGGTCAGGCCAGAGATTTCAAAGAGCTCAGCTCCTGTTAGAAACCCTCCCCCCCAAAAAAACCCAGATTTGTTCCAGACCACAAAGCATCTAGCAACTCCCACTGTGACATGAAAAGCCAGATCTTCAAAAGGGCTGGTTGAAATCCAGCCCTTATTCACCCCGGGGCTTCTCTCTCTTCATCCAAAAGGAGAACGCTGCCTCAGATCACGGAGGTGTTTCGAGGCCAGACTCACTAATATCCAGGGGCAGCATTTCAGTGGAGGAAGGAAAGGCAGATAAGATATTTGGCTGGACAGATGGAGTGATTTTCTACTTCTCTGTTACAGTCCTTGTAGAGATGGCAAAAGGATTTTACTCTGAGCAAGAAATATTCCTCGCAGCATCTTTCCCTTCAAGGGCTGGGGGAACTTGGCAAAACCATGACGAGACCTCTCCTGAGCGCAATCTCAAACCAGGCAGAGTTTCCATGCATTTAACAATCCTCAGCACGTTTCTTCTCACATCTCATATGAAGAAACCTCCAGTTTCCCTTCCCTGTTAACTTTTATCAAGCACCACGCTGAAAGTAAAGGGAAGGAGGTCCGCTGCATTAGGACCTGCAACGTGAAGACCTTCTGCTCTTGCTTGTTGCAAGCCTGCGATGGGCTAGCTGACCCCAGAGCATGACAAACCATCCCTTGGCCACCAAGAGGGCATCCCGCAGCATGTTAAGGCCATTCCTCTCACTGAATGGGATGGGAAGAGAAAAGGACCTGTCTCAGGAAACAAAAAATTGCCTTGTAATGCTCCAATTAAGTTAGGGGTTGATGGAAGGCAGTCAAAAATCACTCCGTTTCAAGGATCTGATTATGGATTGAGATTTCACCCAAAAAGAGCCGCTTTAATAAATTCTTAAACAATTGTTGAGGAGACCAGGAAGTTGATCTGTGCCATGTAAACATGGATTTTATACACAGAGGAAGCACAAATACCTATAGTTCAGGCTGCCTGACACTTTCCACTACAAGAGCTTATTTGCAGTAGCTTATAACTTTGCAAAGCTGAAATCAGATAGTCTAAAATTTTCTACACAGGATACTTTACCTCAGGTTGACCTCATCTATAGAAATTGTTCAGCTATTTCCCAGAACAAGGTTAAGGGAATATCTACTGGTTTGTCTGTATTCATCAATTTGTGGTAAGGCTTTTGTTCTGGAAATTCTTTTGCTGTGATACTCTGCAATAGGGAGTAAACGGAAAAAGCAGTGTGTGATCAGCAGCTAGAGTTTGCGTTGTGTGTACAGTGGAGGGGAGGGTGCAGATTACACCGCCAGCCTCGCAGGCAGCATTTCCCAGCTTTATGCTTTACAACCTTAACACTGTTTCATCTGGTGTTTATGTCAGGTTTTATTTTTGTCGGGAGAGAGGTGGAAGGAGAAAGCAAGGAGTTCGGTATAACACTTATAAGGCCTTCTGCTGATGTCGGTGTCACGGTCTGCAGGAACTGCTCCACTCCTGACCTCTAAAGGAGTTTACCTTTTAAGATAAACTCTTAGTCCTTTGTTTTGGCAAGTCTAAAATTGCTGGCTGGCTTTAGCTTCTTTGCAGCCTGCTGGGGGTCAGAAAGTTACCCAGCGCGGGGAGCCAGGTACCCACCACGTGCTCGGCAGCAGCGCAGGACGGGTTTTCGTGGCAAGCCGGGATGTGCATTAGCAACCGGAGCCGAGGCAAATGTGGATACCCATGCTGGCAGTGCTGCTTGCCCCTCTCTGCCCAAAAAGCCTGCCAGCAATTGGTGCCCGGCAGCCAGTTTTTATCCTGGCAGCCGGCCACCTCCAGCCCTTGTGTCAATCTGCCATAGTGCTATTTTGATGGTGTTTTGCCTTCCCTGTCTGCCAGGTCCTAAACACCAGCCTGGTTTTGGGTCTTCCATGCTCTCTGCATAGAAAAGCGTGGATCTGAAAGCCTGCTGCTGCTTTTCTGCCCCTGCTCCCTGTTTTTTGACTCATTGTAACTTTCTGCTGCACAGTTTTGCACATCAGCAGCAGTTGCCCAGTCTGCTAAACAGGGATATACGAGTTTTGCCGAGGTCTACTGAATATTTCTTCTAAACCCTCAGTATCCTGCCACTCACACCACTGATATTTATGTTGCAAAGTGGAGAGGCAGGCAGGATTTTAATGGAAACAGCCTCTAATCCATCTGCATGAGGATTTCCAGCTCTGTATTATTCAGCAGACCAGCTCTCCCTGCCACGGGCACCTACCTACTCAGCACCTCCCGCGCAGAGGCTGAAAGCCAGAATAACTCTCCCAGATGGCCAAATGCCAAGAAATAGGACATTTGTAATAGGAACAGAGAGGAAAAACTGCTCCTGTCAGAAACAATCCAGCTGCCCTTCCCATCTTTGGCGTAGCAAGGACTTCAATAGCAAAATGAAGGCGCCCAGAATGAAGTCGCCAGCGATGCCTTGCCATGAGTAATTCTCTATATTACTCAGCAGTGATAAAGTTCTCAGCAAAGGACAGCAGAAGACAGCCCAGTGCAAGGAGCTGTGGGTTAATCCATGGTGGCTCTGGAGCAACTGGTCCTCCCCGGGGTGGAGACAGGACAAGGCGCCATGTCACTGCTACCTTGGTGTACCGGGGAATGGAGATGCTGGTGATGCATGAGATGGATTTTCAGCTGTGAATGCCTGGGATCAGGGGAAGATGTTTGGTCCAGGAGAATCCACAGGCTGCCCACCCTGTGTGCCTAATGACACGGTTCCCAAACCCTGAATCTCTTACACATTCAGCCTCCCAAGAGGAGTTCATCACACCCTCTCTCTCCTCGGAGGTGCCCAGCAGATCAGCTTGGAGTTGGCACACCTTTGCAATGGGCGACGGGAGATGGCTCCATGGGTCTGAGCCAGCCGTTTATCCCAAAGGCTGTCATGCTTATCTGCAGCTACTGAGAGAGGCTCATTATTTTCTGTGGATCAGCCCTATTCTGTGTCCTCTGTGTGAGCACCAAATATCCTCACAAGCTACTGTAGCAGCCTTAAGAAGATCTGCCATCCCTTCTTCCTTGTTTGAGAGACAAGCTCCCAGAGAGCCACCCAGGTAATAAAAGCAGAAAAAGTCAGAGCCATCTCCAGCAAGCAGTGCCCACTTTCGGGTCTCACAGTAACCTGGACTATCTCCACTTCGAACATCACCAAACTTAGCTAATTCCCTAAACTCCAAATTGCTGGAGGCTGGGACAGTCTTTGAGGGCATACCACTTCATGCTGGCCCTGTCCTGCGAGCCTTTTCAGAGCATCAGTCTTACCCAGCCAGTGGGACAGTGGATAGGCAAATTATTTGGTCTGACCCAGGACACTTGTTCTCATCAGAGAGTCCAGCACTGAGCTCCTCTTGTGCCAAAAACGTCCAACCAACCCATCTACAGAGGAACCATTGTCACAGGGCAGCTCTCTTGGACAGATAGCTGAGGATTTTGGATGCTATTCAGAAGAAAGCTTTTTTCCCGGTACCACACATTACAGCTAATTCGGTGGTGCTTTTTCCTATGAAGCACTTACAAAAACAGCAATGACAAAAGATATCCCAACCCAGCCATTTCAAAATCCTGCGCGGCTATTAAATGAATGTCTGAAAGGTCTGAATTGTATAAAGTAGAGCATATGGAGACCAGATCCTCAGGTGGTGTAAGAGGGCACCCCTCCAAGGGAATCAAACGACTCTTACCGATTTTTAGCCCAACAAAGCGCCTTTAAAACTCAGCAGAGAAGATTGCATTGCCATTGATCAGATACCAGCTATCACCGACGCAGGGGGAGATTTGTGCTTCTTGGGATGCAATAGAACAGGCTCCCAGACCCTGCTGAGAGAAACAGCAATTTAATAAGTGTTGAAACATGCTATCCACTGAAAGGAAATGGAATATTCATGCAGACTGTTGAGAAGCAGGACATGATTCCTACAGAGGGGAGGTTTCTTTGTGAGAAGAGGATTAGCAGCTGGAGTCCGAATCCCAGTGGCTCGGCTTTGGACCAGTAGCCCCTGTCTTTCACAAATCTCCCTGTAATGGAGAAGAAGTCACTTAAAATAACATTAGGGCAGCAGCATCCACACCAATTTGTCTGATAAAGCCTTTATCCTAATCTTAATAGGAGCTGACAATTGTTGTCATCATGAGTTAGCAGCTCTGAGCTGCAGCCCCAGACCTGCTGAAAGGACTAAGCCGCAGCTCCTGGAGGGTTTTTTTCTGTGTTGGATGTACAAAATACAGACCGAGGGCCCAATTCATCTCTCTGTTTCTCCAGTGTCTCACTTTTGCGGAGTCCCTGGAAGGATGATAGAGGCTGCAGGTGAGACCTCACCAAGCTCACCTCGTCTTGGTGCAACTGCCTGCGCAGGCAGCGGCGAGGCTCTGGGTCTGGTGCAAAGCTTGCTTATGGGGACAAGGCTGTGCAAAGCCAGGAAAATTCTCCAGGAGTCTTCTGGGACCAGTTTGGCACCAAAATATTATTCAACAGGAACAGGGAAGGCCTGAGAGAAAGCCAAATCTATGTGGTAGGGCGGTGGATGCAGGTGCACCCATGGGGCCAAGGGGACAAAAAGAAAACGAGAGGAAACGGGATGGCTCCTGCTCTGCAAATGAACCTCTCCAGGTATAATGATGTGAATACTGATCTATTCATGTTCTCCTATCACCTCTATTTCTGTCTCACAGCTCTGATAACTGCAGATATTTACAACACGCTTATTCATTTGTCTCGGCTCTCTTTCTAGGCTGCAATTCATCTTATTGCAGGTAGACATCTGAAAGTAGGTCATATTAATCTAAATGTGGACAAATGAATCCTATCCTAAGTGACAACTTCTGTCATGTGCAATTCACCCTTCTCCCCTTTTTGTCTCACATAGAATAAGTTTGTGCATCCAGCAGACACTGTTGTTCTGTGGGAATTGTTTAATTTTTTTGTTTTGGTTTTTTTTTTTTTGACTGTCACTACAGATGTCATAGACAGGGAGCTGCATCAGAAAAGTGCCCTGTCTGATGTCCACAGGCCATAGTAGGTAGACCACAAAAATGTCTCACTTCTACAGTATTTTCAGCCAAACTTAAAGCTTGATAAAAAGCCTGAGGGCGGTTCTCAAAAGACTTAGAGCGTCCGCTAAGCTCCACAGTCCATCTGGAGACCACTGCTCTACACGGTCCTGGCTGTACCTATCTCCTGGCTGGTAAGACATCAGATGTGCCAATGACTTAGCTGAGAAGACCTAGACCAGTTTGGTCTTACTAATTCCAGCCTGGAAGTCCTATAGGCACTTACCAAATGTCACACCAGGTCTTTTTTTTTTTTTTTTTCCCCCTCAATCCCTGCTGAAGGTGGCAGGAGGGCAGGAATTTGGGAGGTTGTGAGCAGGACCCAGCAAATGGAGAGACCACACACCCTGTCCCACCCCTCCTTCACAGCTCTTAGTGGCCAGCTGTCCTGGGGGACACTAAACACAAGAGGGGAATGTTTTTCCCCCATCCCACTGAAGAGAGGTGCTGATTTTTGAGTCGAAAGCTCCCATGCACCTTTCCCAAGATGCCAGGTAACCAGACTGCAAAGCTCCTTTCATACCTCGCTGCTTCTCGCCTCTGTGCAGGACTGGCAAAATGCTCAGGAAAGATGCAGCATTATTCCTGTCACCCTCTTAAAAAGACCTTTGGTGGCAAATATTTCCACTCTGTTTTGTCCTCTGTTGAAAGATTAATGGCTTAATTTTGCAGCTGTCCCACCCTCCGCCTTCCAGCCCACCTCCTTTTAGGACAAAAAAACAACTGAATTTTTTTTGCTGTGACATTTCCAGGCATTTTCCTGCCTATGAAAACTGAAGTGACCAGCACAGATTTAATTGTGTTGGTGGGCAAGTCTTATATAAAGGCCTAAACTCTCTTCACACTGTGCTTCAAAAGGCTTTGCGGGGGGGCACAGTGGGCTTTGCAAAGGGTACTTAAGAGCTTAGTGCTCACTACCCTATTACTGTAGCAAGGGGCAACATCTGGCTTGGCATCATAGCGTGCTCAAAAAACTTTTCCAGGTTCATTTTCTTTTTTCTCTGAATTGCTCCCTAAAATCGTTGATGGTAGATGTTGTGCAGGACATGGGCATTATTGCTCTTCAGGACTTTATGGTAACTGCTTTTTGCCTCTTCCATGCACGCTGTTTCTGCTATCATTAAGGTGCTTCTCTAATTGCAGAAATAAGTTATTATCGCATATGTCCTCTTCAAACTGCATAAACAAGATGCGATACTGCTTCAACTCCCTTGTTTCTAAAGTGACATATACGAAGCAAAGCAGAGGTGCACTCAGGTCCTAAAAAGGACTTTTCAACAAAAAAGACCCGAGTAGATCATGTACTGGGAAAGACAGTGCCATCAGCAGTAAAAAAAGCAGAAGTCTGACCCACCCTCCTCTCCCAAATCACTGGCTTTAGGTTAAATTTTTTTTAGCAAGACCAAGAATGTGGGCTTCTTATCAGCCTGCTCATGTTTAAGGTTCTTGAGGTCTTACTTTTCAGCTTTTCTCCATAATTACGAGACTTTTTACAAATTAGTTTTAGAGAGGGAAAAGAAGAATAGCATAATCCTGTAACTCCTGGAATTGGGACTTTAAATGTGCATCAACTGCTGCAATATTTGTGATAAACAGTATTGCCAACTGAGGGACTGTTATAAAACTTTGGATATAACTTATGTCCAAACATAAACTTATGTCCAACACAACCTTTGGATCACCCATTTTTCTATGGGTGATCTTTGTCTCATGACCGTGTGCAAATAGGTTTGACACAAGCCCTTAAATTTGGAAAACCGATCGTTCCAGTTAAAACACACAACTTTAGCACATTGCCCCAGCACATTCCCCCTGTGCATGAGCCTCACAGCATCCATACCTGCCCTTTGGTTAGTACCCGGCCAAGTGGAACATACACACTCAGTGCTTTCTTCCAGAGGCCATGTTTTACTCATGCATTTCTATTTTTATGTGATTTTTAATTATAGTTCTATACGAAATTAAGAGTATTGTGGTGTCCAGATGGCTGGGTGGGCTGCTCGTCCCACCTGCCAGGGATGGATGGACATGGGGCTGGAGAAAAGCAGAGGGACCCTGGCACTTCCTTGGAGGCTGATGCTCTTTGCACCACTCCGAGCTCCCCGGCACTGGGGACTTTACCATAGTCCTCCTGGCAGAAATCAGGAACTGCAGACATGCCACGGCAGGGGACCGTGGTTCACAGCATCAGATCTGATAAGACACATCTCCATACCTTCCCATCACATCTCCACCCTGAGACACGCAGACGTTCTGCTGCGCAGCAGGGATGCTAGGTGCTGCAGATTGCTTATCGGAGGGGTTTGCCAAAATTTGGAGGGCAAGAGGGAGCAACCCAAGGCAGGGAAAGCTGTGCACACTCACAGCATGACATGTCCAACACTTTGCGATGGGCTGACACACAAGGGAGAAGGAGGAGGAGGCATCGGGGGTGGGATTGGAAAGGCAGCCCTACTCATGAGAAATGCTTTGCTCCAGGTTTTGCTCTGTTTTGGTAACTGCTTGCAAAAGTCTGGGTGTTAAGGCAGTCTGCAACCAAATTAAAACCAGCTGATGGGGACGCATCTTTTTTGGCAGCTTTCTGTGTATGTACAGGAAAGGTAGGACAGGGCTTGGGAAGACTCGATTACCACAGTGGTTATTAAAAACAATGCTGCTTATTTAACATACTCCTGCAAGATATCAGATTTTCTACCCCACAGCCCTTTGATGGACAGGTAGGATGATCTAAAATGAACATGGCACACGTTAAAGGGCTTCAAAACCCTTGACTGACCTCAGCTTGTGTCAACAGATGGGAAACATTTGCAAGGAAGGTGTGGTGCCCAAGGGACAAGTGCGCTCTTGTCGTACCTATCTGTGACCCACAAGGAAACCCCAAGGCCTCACCAACAAAGTCTACAGAAGAAACAAGACCCTGGCAGAATATATTGCTGATGAAAGGCAGCCTAGATGATATGGTGAGAAGGACATGAGCAATCGGTGAGCGTGGTAACGCTGTCCAAAGTATAATCAGTACAGAGGCTCATGGTGTGATGATGAAGGTGGTGTGCATTTTGGATGCATAAGCCAGGGATTTTGCAAGGATCGGTCCAAGTGTCACGTCTGTATGTAGGAGTAGGGCCACTGTGACTGGGACACTGCATCTTGTTCTGGTATTTACATTGAAAGCAAAAGCAAAGAGAGATGAATGATTGGAAAGTCTGAGTTAACCAGAGAGGACCCGGGAGTTCAAGTTGTTTTGTTATGAAAGAGGAAGGCCAAGGGGTGGCTGGAGCAGAGTCTGCGAGACCCCTCATTAAGTGCAGGAATCTGGCATCACTTGTCAGTCTGTCAGACAAAGAGATAACAAGATGCTGAGGCTAGATGCTAAAGCAGGACAAAATCAAACAAGAAATTACATCCGGTTGCTCTGTTTCTAGGAAGGGCAAATAAAAGTGGAACAATTTATCAATGGCTGTGCTGGATTGTCCGTTACTGGAAAGGACTTTAAAAATAGTCGTGGGTGGGTTTTGTTCTCTTCTCCAAAATCTATTCTTATCCCATTAAATAGGAGGGAGACAATATCTTCCTGACCTAACAAGAAATCCCCGAAGTCTGCATGTGAGCTGCAGGGCAGTTCCCACATCCACTGAAAACCCAGGCAGGGAGGGAGCTGCAGAAGGACCTTCTAGGCAAGAAGTTGCAACAGCTCCCTGGGGTCCCTTCTTTTCTTCTGCAGGATGGAGATGCACGGAGCACACCCTTCTGTTCCTGGACTGTTGGTTAGCTGTGCACATGTTCATCCTTTCTCCCTTCTGGGAAAGAGCTTGTAACCCTTCCCTGGTCCCCGCAGGGCATTGGCAAATTCAGTAGCGAGCAGTGCCACCCTGGGAATCCAGAGAGGAGAAGGTAAGTAGCTCTTTTTGCCTTGCAGTCCCTATGAGGATCATCAGGTGGTGGAAATATTGTCCTTTCAGGGCCTTTCCCGAATCCCCTTGTGCTTTCCTGAGGATGGGGGAGTTCACCAACACCTTCTCCTCTCTCTAACAGCAAGGGGGACAACCCAGGAGACTTTACAGGGCTCCGCGTAGCAAAGGGAAGCCGGTGTGTGCAGGGAGCAGATGCCTAGGAATAACCCAGTCACAGTCCTGTGCTGCCAGGTGCTTTCCCACGAAAGAGCATGTCCTCCTGTGTCTATGATTAGATATGATAGTAGCACTAGTGATGAAAATGTACAGTTAAAAAAAAAAAAAAGAGAAAGAAAATACAGCAGCCCTTAAAATCAATGAGCCATTAAATAGGTGATGATCATTTCCAGAGAAGTTTCAAATATTGAATTAGAACAAACTGGGGGGAAAAAGGGTAAAAACAAAACACCTGTCTGGCCTCCAGACCAGCCCCCAATGCCGTTGCCTCACACCACTGGGGACAAAAACAGCACCTTTCCCTCCGAGAGGGTGGGGATAAAAGGGATGACCCCAAAAGGAACGAACAGATCCAACTCGGGGTCCTCGTATCAGCTTCTCTCTGCAGGGAACATGGTGAAGAAGAAACCCTGGAGAGGGTTTCCAGCAAACGATGACATGAATTACTTGGGTCAGGACTAAGTCAGTGAGACGAGGACTGCTCTTTGCTCTCTGCAAGGGCACTGGGTAACACCACCACAGGGGACTGGCCCTGTTCTTCACATAATTGATCCACTGAAGCATTAAAGCCTCTTTGCCATCCTTCTCCTGGCTGTGTTGCCTTTTTCATCTCTCCCAGCTTACCCAGAATGGTACCCAGCCTATGAGATGGGCAAAGGACAGTGTCTGGCTTTTTGCATTGTTCCTTGACCCAAGTTTAGCTCCACTCCAAGTAGTCTAGCAAAACCATGCTGCTCACCTGCCTCCCACCTCCTTGGGCTAGTGGATGGGGTCCTGTCTGGTCCCATCCCACCCTATGAGGAAATTCTTGCTGGTGAAGACCAGCACTACCAGGAAAAGCGTGCTGACACAATTTCTAAAGTAATTAAGAACTGGGGGCTTCCAGTAAAGCGCCTGCAGTGGGTAGAGGAACAAGCTGCAGTGGGTAGAGTTCCCACCCAGAATGTTTTTCACTGAGCTGGTCTAAGAAGTAGGCCAGGACTTGTCTAAGGACAGATAAATCACCTACCAGAGGTACCAGTCACTCTCTATTGCCCAACCCTGGATTCTAGAGGGCCATCCTACATCTGATCCATGTGTAGACTGTTAAGGTTAGGCAAGACAAATTGAACCTCGAGGCCTGGAAATGGTTTTTACATCATCCCACAGATGGTGTGAGCCACTGCTCAACCCACAGCCTGTCCCCAGTCACACATGCAAGAAGGGCTGGTTGTCCTCATAGTGGCCATCACTGATTTGGACATGGTCATGATGAATTTTGGCAGCACTGTGATTGGTCATGTCCTGCCTCCTTGCCATGACCCCAGGAGCAATCTCAAGCAGTGCTCCTCCAATCCTGCTTGCTTTTTAGGTCAATAAAAAGCAAAATCCAGGTGCCCATTTTTGGAAGACCATCCCCAGCCCCCACCAGCTCACAGCGGTCTGCCTTCTCATTAACAGTTTGGACACCTCCTGAGAGCTTTTTAAATGCAATTTATTTTCCCTTCAGATGAACACAGGTCTGAATATTGGAACAAGACGAGGAGGTTGGGAGGGAGCAAGGGGTGTATTCTGCAAGCAAATCCCCATTGGCTCTGGTTGTTATGTTAAATTGGGCTGCATCTGTCACATCTGATTAGATTGTGTTGTCCTTTTTTATCTCCCTGATCTAAGCTATGATTCTTCCATTTTTATGTGACATTTCCTTGGCAATATAACTGCTTAGATTATATATTCAGAATGTTTCCCAAACCGTAAAACATCCAGATTGCAAAGGGTATTTATTTGCACAGTTATGTTTGGCTTTGTTTTGGTTTTTTTTTTAACGTTGCTTTTTTTTTTTTTTTTTTTTTTGTGCTGTTGCTTGTAAAGAGGATCCATGAGGCTTTTTGCATTAAAAGATATCAATGGGTTACATTTAGAGCAAGGCTATCTGTACCTGTCTTGGTTCCGGCTGGGACAGAGTCAACTTTCTTCCCAGTAGCTGGGGGTGCTGTGTTTTGGGTTTGGTATGAGAGGAACATTGATGGCCCGTTGATGTTTTGGTTGTTGCCGAGTGGCGCTTGCACTGGGGACTTTTTGGCTTCCCATGCTCTGCCAGGTGCATGGCCAATGGGGTATTCCATACCTTGTGATGTCATGCTCAGTATATAATTAGGAGGCGTGGTCTCCTAAAGGGGGGGCTTTCGCAGTTTGGGACATGTGAGGTGTCACTCAGCGGGTGGTGAGCAGTTGCATTGTGCATCGCCTGCTTTGTATATTCTGTTATTGTTGTTGTTACCATTGTTATTACTGTTCTACTTTGTTTTATTTCAATTATTAAACTGTTTTTATCTCAACCCGCAAGTTTTCCTACTTGTGCCCTCCCGATTCTCTCCCCCATCCTACCGGAGGTGAGGGGTGAGCCAGCAGCTGTGTGGTGTTTAGTTGCTGGCTGGGGTTAAACCACGACAGTATCATACTTGGGCAAGGATGGGACTGTTCAGTTTCAGGAACAGTGTCTCTCTTCTGTTGACCTGATGTCAGGGCAGAGTAAATCCATGAAGTCTTTTAGGTCAGCAAATGTTTAGGGGAGGCAAGAATCTCACCCAAAATGATCATATCTACACTTGACTTTGCTGGTAAGTCCTTTGACTATATCGTCACTTGTACAAACCATGATTGCTGGGAATAGTGACAAAAATAGGGATCGGGGGCTGATGTTTTTCAAGCTGTGGTGGGCTGAACTAGTAGCAGAAGAGCCAGTACCCCAGCTAATTCCCTCTCCAGTTGTGGATATACCTGCAAGTCTGGGTGCAGACAGTGACAAACCTAACCCTTCCATGCTCTGAGGTGGAAACAAGCTTGATGAGCCCAGACCCACCATCCAGAAGACCTCAGCCACCACACAGGTCCATTTAGCCTCATCTTGTGCTTTGACCATGAGCCAGATACAATGCCTAGAGAGAAAGCGTTTCCCACTAACACACACATCACGTTCTCCAGTTCTCCAGGTGGTCCACCCCTTTCATTGTCAGTCATCTCCAAAGGACCTTACATGTCAGAGGCAATTAAAAACAGATAATGACAGAGATATTGACATGTAGACATCGTGGGCCGGCTCTTCAGCTTTGTCAATAGATGTTACTCTTGGAGCATGGATAGAGTTACACTTACTATATCAGCTGAGACTTTCAACATATTTTTGCTTTGAGACACTCCTCACCTATAGCTTTTATTTAATTAGATGTTTTCTTCCAGGTTCCTCTCTTCTTGCACACATTTTGTAACCTTGGACACCCTACCACGCAAGGCCAATGCTGGACTGCTTGGTTGACTGACCAACACAGTTGGGATTTGATGACTGAATCACTGTGGGAGATGATTGGGAAAAGCCTTTTGGTCCCATTAAATGTCAGCTGAAGCAAACCTGGCCCACAAGATCCCCGCGGAGGATTGATGTTGGGGCTCCGTAATCATGCAGAGAGGATGCTCAGCTGCAGGAACCCACCAGGCAAGGGGTCTCTTGGTGACAATTGTAATTCATCCTGGTAGCCCATGATAAACCAGTACAAAAGTTGGTGGAGGATCAGGCAGGGAAGGTTGTTATCAGGAGAATGATGGACCCAAATGGACCAAGTCCCCACACTGTCCTGCTCTCTCAGACTTGCAGACCCCAGGGCCAAATATTTCCCTGCAAAAAACATCTGACACATCTCTCCATCGACCTGACCCCCTCTCACTAAACCTGGTCACATCTTTGTGCCAACATAATCTTTCCTCATTTTCATCCATTATCAGCAGGGGCTGAAAGAGTCCTATTAAAAAACAACTTTGTGCGTGTGTGTGTGTCTGCTCAGAAGATAAATATAATCACTGGGACTGATTGACTAAGAAACTCCTTTCTAGAGTGTGCTGATTATTCCTATGGAGGCGAAACCATGCTGATGAATTAGCAATGGGTTATTAGAGTAGTCCTGTGTCCTGTCTGCAGGGCTAATTTTCCTGCGGAGGTAACGTGTGTTTACCAAGCCAAATATTCGACTGTCTTATCTTTGTCTCCTTATTTGCAAGAAAATAATTCAAAGCTTCCTCACCAAACTGTGGTCATGGATAGGGGAATGATTGAAAGGCTGAGCTGGGTTGACAGATTGGGAAAAGAGGTTGTGTAAAAAGAATTGCATCTCAGCTCGAACACAAGACACCTATTAAATAAAGCAACAACAAAGACAGACAAACCAGCTCCCACAAAGCTCAAGTGCCAGCTTTGGCTCTTATCTTTACCAAGGAGACCTTGAACTTGTAGGTCAGAGATGTCACCTGGGCATTTGATACCCTGGCAAGGAAGCGTAACGCCAGAAGGGTGGTTAACTCAGGTGCTAAGGCTGTTGGGCGCCCCATAACACAGCTAAGGGAACCAAGAGCAAGACTGATATGTAGGTGAGCCTTTGGGACCGAAGCAAGTAACATTTTCTTCTGAGAACAACGGGCCCATGCAACTATATTCCTCTGCTCTAGTTCTTCAAGGACAATGAGACTGGTGGACCACAGACAACCAGCCATGAGTGGACAGGACCAGAACGACCAGGAGACGAGGCTGGGTAGGAAAGGAGCTGAAGATTAATTTGGCAGTGTACGATATCCTTGTGGAGTCATGGAAAACAACAAGGCAAAGCCCACAGCTGCCAAGTTCCTGCTCCCACACAGGCTTGAAATGGAGTTTCTGCCCCAGGACTGAGCACCCCCTGCTCCACCTCTGGGAATGAGCAAGTCAAGGGAAACTCAAACACTTTCCATTCCTTTTTCTGAGCCATGTCTGGCTCTGAGCTCACCATACTGGAACTGTTTAATGGATGTTGTGGGTGAGTTACTGAAATTGTATTTTACAGAGGGTTTTTTTTCCCACTCAACAAATTCTCTGCCTTTGTAAGGCCCTAAATCAATGCTGAAGCCATTCAGTCTATTTTCTTGTCTTTCCAAAGTATGTTGAAAGCTTTTCAGGCTGTATCCCTCTCAATCTCAATTCTGTCATTGGCGTTGCAACGCTTGAACAGGCTGTGCCATGTGTGACCACCTGGACCTATCCTCAGCCAAGTGGTTACATGGGATGGTGAAGGGGCCAGACTCAATGGCTGAAATCACCTATGGCCTGGCATATGTCTAAGTCCTAAATTCCCTCTTGGCATTTTCCCCCAGCCCAATCTCTCAGCTCTGGACTTAGAGAAGGCTCCCCAAAGCAGGAGGACAAATGAGAAGACAAATGATAGAGAATACGATGTGGGGAAGAGCTGTATAATCCCATTCTGGATTTACCTGGGCTGGCTGTGTGGAAGGAGCAGGGATCCAGGATGCCCCAAGCACTGAGCCAAGGGATGCACCCTCCCCTCGCTAACCCATGAACATGACAGTATTTGCATTTAGATGGGAACAGTTATGAACTCAAATGGCCTTTTGTCACCACACAGCTGCTGCACACAGCTGCTCCTTGATGCAAAAAGGTCCCTTATGGTTGTTACACATCAGGGCCCTGCAGTCCTTTGGTGTCTTCCCTCATTCATCTGAATAAAAGCGTTGGGTGGAAATGCCAGAGAGCAGCAAGATTTCCCTGCGGACTCCTCCCACCGGTCTGTGATCCCAGCAGCGCCGTGCTAACACGCCGCAACGCGTTGGAGGGAGAGCCTCTGCACACAGATTCAGACACCTAAACGTAAGCATTTCTGTGTGACCTGGGTGCTTCATTCAGTTGCCTAAATGTGACTTATGACATGAAAGATGCTGTAGGTTATCCATAGGGCCACCATGCAGTTCTCCCATGATCTGCAAGCCCTGTGCGAGCATCTCAGACACCCCTGGACATCTCCAATGCCACTAGACAGCTGTCTTTAAGAAACCGAGCCAAGCCCCTAATAAATACACACTTGAGCTTGGAGAGGAATTCAGCTGAGCCTGTGCCTGCTCCAGAGGGAGCAGAACTGCTCTCCAGACTCCTTGGACTATACTTAGTACTTCCATCAAATTACAACAGGAGGTCCCATGCATTGCTCCTAGGAGATGCCTGCAAGTACAGAGCTAAAGCCAGGGTGTGAATCTGGAGCTGAATCTCTCCTGGAGTGCTGAAAAAAAAAAAAAAAGATTATTGGTTTAAAAACATAATTCTTTTATGATATAGCAGCAGAAACAGCCTTTTCTGTAATGCCCTGGAAAACTGGGGTGACAGTGTGCAGAGAGGAAGCCCCCAGAAAGCGTAGCTGTGATCTCCCTAACCACCACATCACTCCTTTGATGTCAGCGGCCGTGATTTCACATTTATCCACTGCAACGTCCAGAGGTTTCCAACGAGCTCTGAGACTCAACAGGACTGCAGGATTATTGCCCTCACCAAAAAATATTGATTCAGTGCAGCTGAAGTGTTTTGCTGAAACACAGTGGTTTGGGGGAGGTCAATGACTCATGGACATGTGGGAGCTCACACTGTCCAGTCTTGGAGCTGGGGATGGGATAAAAACCAAGCATCTAACAGAGAGGACTTTACCAGGGTCCATGAACCCTGCGATTCCCCAGTGGCTGTAAAACAAATCCTTCACCTTGTGAATTCAGCAGGTTTACATTTCCAACTCAAAAGCTGTGAGGAGGTGGGCCAGACTTAGCAGAGCCAATATTCAAGATACTGAATGATGAACATGATATTGAATCAAGATATTGAATCTGAAAACTTCAGATGCTGAAAATCAGGGGTTAATTATAAAACCGCAATAAAAATCTCATTTGAATGTTGAGATTTTTACGTATGCAAGTTCAGCTGAAATCCTTCTGAATCTGGATGCCTTTCCTTTCTGGAAACTGAAATATTTGTAATGGAAGATTTCCCCTCTCTAGGAAGTGCCCCCCTGCCCCTTGCAGACGCACTGTCTATTTGTTTACCAACCTTATTTTAGAACTAATATTAACCAGTATTACTCTCCTGGCAGGGATGTTTTTTTTCCCCCCTCAATGATAAAATTGCATGTGAATTCTGAATTTTCCAGTTAATTGAGCAAGCTAAGCACTAGCAATGCAACAGGCCCCTGTAACGTACGTATGCTTTACTCTGCTTTTCCTCAAGGGGTCCATGTTAGAATAGTCGAAAGGAAAAGACAAAAAAAAAAGAAAGGAAGACACTTGCTCTAACTTGCAGGGTCATTTCTTTGGGGGGGTCTCTGAAATCCTTTCCAGCTTATTTTCTCTGCATCTTGGGGGTTATCTTAGGATACCCAAGAAGCAGCGATGCCTCTATGAGTGATAGGTTTGAGGGAAAAAGGGCTCAAACAGAGCTGGGAGGAGCAGAGGTGATCGGAAATGGGATCCTTGTTCAGAGGCAAACACCAGGAAATGGCCATTCTGAGATGGAAATTTCAGCCCTTCCCATGAAACTGGAAGTCCTGGGTCAGGTTTAGGAATTAAAGTGCAATGCTGACAGCCTCACCTACAGGATGGTTGCACGGCAAGCTCAGAGCTCAGACCCGAAATGGGGTAACCTGGAAAACCTCTCTCCAGCAAAATGTTTGGCCACCCTACCACGGAGTCAACCCCATCCCAAGGAGTCCTTCAGTGCTGATGACTGGGGCTTTCCCAGCAGGGAAAGACAGTCCATCCACTCTGCAATACCAAATCCATCAGCTCCAAGGCGAGGTGTAACTGAGGGCCAGGTCCTTCCCCTTCCAGGTGTAAAGCGTTGTGACTCCACCAACACCCAGAAGCAGAAAGCCGGTGGGACGACGTCAATTTACAGCCAGCAGGAAGCTGGCCCTGTATCCAAACATGCATTAAATCTCCATTTGGGCGATAGGATTTTATAGAACATATGTTCCTCATTGACACAGTTTGTTTTATGTGAAAAAGAATTTGCATTAGGATCGTTGGCGAGAGCAGCAGATGGTTGTAAACAGCATGCTCAGCAACGGGTCTGCTGCCCATGCTGGAGGGGACAAGACTGGTCAAGCCCCTGGGCTGAATATAGCTCCATATTTTGCAGACAGGGCTTGCTTTCTCCTCCAGGTTTGGGACTGGGTTGCCAGTCAAAATATGAGTCAGGTGTGACTTCCACTGCCGGTCTTAGTGCAGGAAATTCCTTCCCTTTTCACAAAAAAAGTATAACTCTCCCCCATTTGAACAGGGGCTTTGCAGGAGCTCTCTCTCCCATGGCTGAAAGCCAGGGATGGAAAGCCCACAGGTTCTTCCACCTTCGCAGGTTCAGGACGTCCTTACAACAGAGAGGGACTGATTTCCAGCCCTCTATTTTTACTGGAATTTTAAGGCCCCAAGAAGAGTTCTTACTTAAATGCTCCACTTAGGCTTCCCAAGGCATTTCTTTCTGTCCTTATTACTGCTAGAAACCAAGATTTTTGATATTTCCAGGTCTCCCCAGTTCCTTTCCTGCCTCACACTGCTTAGATGGGAAACCAACTCTATTTTACTCCTTCCCCATCTTCCCTCTCAAACAGCTCTCCCGCTGTGGTTTTTCTACCACTCCTAGCTCAGATATTCCCTACAATTTTTTTTTCCTCTTCCCTTGCAAGGGTTAAGAATAAATCACCTCCGAGCCGCCCAGCCACTTACTCCCAGAAATCCGTTCAAGTGGGACCTGCTGCCAATGCCGGAACATATTTGTATCCCACTGTTCCCAGCCATGTGGCAGGTGATTCTGAGTCACAACGCATTTGCTTTGCTCCTGCAGGTCTGTCATCTAGTGTTTACTCCGGGACCACAGGAAATATCCGCTGGTCTGAGGCAGGGCTTAAACACGGGAACTACTCATTTACCGTCTTGCACAGGGCGTCATAATTTTATTAAAACCCAGACAAGCCTGACACCTTGGTGACAGAATATAATTTCCCTAACCGGATGCCTTGACACTAAAAATTAGGCTAAATTGCATTATTTTAAATGAGCAGATGGGAATGCTAAACATTTACCCAGGGAAACGCTTAGATTGCCACAGTCCATTACTGCCACGGCACGGCAGGGCACCTAATGGCCTCTATTAGTGAGTGCAGAGCAGAAGCCACAGGTAAAAGTCTATCCCTGGGTGGTCGTGTTCCTTCACAAGAAATAGCTTTGCTCCTCCCCGAACCCAGCAGGCCTGGAGATGCTAGGGAAGAAGATCAGGTTTATAGTGAGGCTGTGAAGATAAGAGGATAAGGGGTTAAAGCGTGACCCGTGGGGTACCTCTCCCTCCTCCCTGTCACTTCCACGCCGGTCCAGCAGCAGAAAGTGTCAGGGATGTAGCTTGGCCATCTTCAGAAACCTCCCACTTGCCATTGACTGAACCCTTCGCGAGCGAATCCTCCCTGTGCAGTTCAAGGAGAGGACTACAGCAATGGGACTCCTGACCCACACAGTGTTTGCAGGTTTTGTTCAAGCAGGGGTGACAGCACAGTCCCCAGGAATGAGCATTGCTGCCTTCCCAAGCTGTATGTGGCCAAGCAAGCCGGGAGACATGCCTGTGTCCTTGTCCCAGATGTCAGAGGCAGGTCCTCACTCTGGACCTTAACTTCCCCATCTCCAAACAGCAGGATCGACACATGGATTTGGAAGCTGTATAGGGGCAAGCAAACTTTTGCCTAGAGAATGACTGGGTATTGGGGTGCTTAGATTGGCAGGTGAGAAATTGGGAGTCTTGGCTTCTCTGTCCTATCATCTCTGACTGATTAAATAAAATCTGGAGGAGATATCTGACTTCCTAAGAAAGAAAATAGTGATGCCTACTGCATCTAGATGGAAGGGAGATACCTCCTGGAGGCTGGCTGAGCATTTGGGATCTTCAGCTCAGAACAGCTGGTTGCTTGTGTTAAACCACAGCATTGACTTTTGCACGGGCAGCCATCAGAGTTGCCCTTCACTGACTTAGAGCCCATCAACAAAGGAAGAGCTGTGCCCCTGCAAACTGACAAATTGTCGAACGAAGAAGGCATTAGATTGGGAATCTGGAGATGCCAGTCCTGGCTTAGCCACATGTTGGTAGTGTGACCACCTGTAGAGTCATGAACATGTCACAGCAAAAGCCATACACCCAGACAGCAAATCAAGCTTTATGCATAGGGCATTTACATCTCACATTTTAGCCCCCAGCTGGTCAGCAAACCAACCCAAACCCCACGGGTGGAAGGAGGGAGGGAAGATGTAGGTCAGTCCAGGCTGGTTGTCTGCTAATGTCAGGGCTGTACACCATAGCTCCTGTGTCCTGCAGCGTTTCTGGAGAGCCTGCAGCTCCCCTTGTCCCTGATGACATATTTGGGGACATATTTGTGGAAGAAAACTCCATCAGGTAAACATCAAGGCCATATTTTGGCTCAGAAAGGTCCTGAGCTACAGCCTGCTGGTGACTGGAGGCTTGCTGGAGCCTTTTTGGGAAAGCTTGTGTGCTTGCGCTGTCCTTTACCTTCAATATCTGCTACCAACCACTCTCAGAGGCAGGATATATGGTGACCTGGTATGGACAGCCTTCTCTTGTGCTGAACCTGCCAAGGTGCAAAGAAAGGAGTTTGTCCCGAGTTGAGGAACATGAAATGTTGCCCTCAGCTGGCAGCAGAGCCAGCACTGATTAAAGAGAGGTCCAAACTTCCTCAAAGCCTCTTTGCTCCCACAAGAAAAGCAGACTGTTGTGCAAAGATCTCACCAGTTGTTGTCTTGCTGCTGCTGGACCGAAAATACTCCCAAGTGCTGGATGGGGGCATCAAAGCAGCCCACAGTCCCCCCAGTGCATTGCAAACCTGCAGCTGCCAGCACCGCACAGGCACTGCAGTGGGGCTAGACAGCGGAGGGTGGAAGGGTTCTTGATCCTTGGGTTGAAGCACATCTGCCCACATTTCTCAAGCAGGCGGTAGCAGAGCGGCAATGTCCCTGAGGAAGATGGGGGAAGGCAAGGAAGAAAGTGTGAGAAATCCCCTTCACCCAGCAGCAGGCTTTGTCAAGAAAACACCCAGCCCCAGGAGCTGGGGAGGGATCTGCAGGTCCCAGCAGAGCCACAGCCTTGGGAAGGCAACTAGGGCAGGAGGTGGAAGTCCTCTGCCCAGGGCTCTCTGCCACCACTGGCAGACCTGCAGGTTCTTTTTTCTCGAGGCATAGCTGAGCTCACTGTGTCCATATTCAGCCCAGCTGCCCAAGCAAGGTCTGACCCAAATCATAGCTTAGTTTGAGCACTGCTGAGCTTTAATAACCTGAGAAAGCCGTTGTGCTTGCCAAATCTACTTCATTTCTGCCTTAGAGCTGTCTTGCAATTGGCTCCAATGATGAGCAGAGTGAAATGCATGCTGACACGTAACCCATGTCTTTCCCTGGGCAGCAAGTTTGCCACAACTTGGATCTTTCTAGTGGCACTTTTCTGAATGTTTTCCAAATAGTCAGTGTGCTTTTTGAATCATATTCAACTAGTCCTGTCAACAGTTTTGGAGAAGGATGGCACATTTGACCCTCTGAACACTCTCTTGTTACATGTCCAAGGTCCCTCAGGACTTGCCAGCCCCATCCCTGATCTGAAACACCATCAGCTAGAAGTCTCTGTAAAAATAAAACAAACCAGAAAACCCGGGCCAATTTTTAGAAATGCAAACCCAAGTCCAAATTGGAGTAGATTGGACAATTTCTGCACACTCTGGAAGCAGAAATGCAAGGAGTGTTTAAGAAACAGTTGGGAAGAAAGCAATCAAGAGGACAACAACAAAAAAAAAAGAGAAGTAGATGTGAAAAAAAAAACTTGCTGTGCTGGAAACAGCAGCGGTTTAGCTGGAAAGAGACCTCCCAAGAGAGCAAACAGATGATGTTGAGGGGGAGGAGAGGGGAGGAAGCAGCATATCAGAGAAAAAATACAGCAAAGAGACTGAGCTGGGGAAAGAGAGTGAGAGCCACAAAACAAGCAGAGAGAACACAAAGCAATCATTAATTAGAGGAGGAAAAAGAAATAATGTGCAACAAATTGCAGAGAGCATTGGCAATTAGCATCAAGGAATCCATTCCCTTCTGCACACAATAGAGCCAGATAAGAACATCCATTTCAGGATGTTTTGCTCAAGTATTGCTGGAGGGCAAGTAGCCATACCAGTGCTGGCATTTGTGCTGGCACTGCCAGTGCAAAGGGAGGAAAGATTTGTCAGGAGAGGGAACAGCTGGCTGGGGGTTGGAACCCAAAGAGGTTGGAATAGTGTGGGTGGCAAAGGATTTAAGAAAAACATTCCTGTTCCATAACACTCCGAATAAACTGAAGTATGTATTTAAGACCCAGTAACATCAGTCACCTGCTTCCTCAATGGGGACGGCACTTGGAGCTGATGCTAGGTATCCCTAAACCTGTCTTGACACCTACAGCAATGACCCGCATTGCCTGGAACAATGTGAGACGAAGCAGGGATAGCTACCCCTATTCCCTCTGGACCCCTGACTCCTTAAATAACTTAAATGCTTTGTACTGGAAAGCTCTACAGAGACTGAAGGAACCAATTCTCCACCCCAATGGCTCTTGAACCAACCCGGGGTACTGGGACTCATCATGAGCAAACTATCAACGCTCCCCAGCAGCTGAAACCAGCGCATCCTAAATTAACGTGTGCAAGATCAGTTACCACTGGGTGGTACCTCTTTAAGGCACAATAGCTCAATTGTTTTTGAGCATGTTGCAAGAGCTTGCTTCTGCCTAAGTTTTCTGGAAGACTCCCAGCTCCGTTAGTCATCGTGGCCTGCAATGAAAGGTGGAGATGATGGGGAGGGTGTTTCTTCACTTCCTGCCTAGCAAAGGGATTGCCAAGTTACAGCTCAGGATCTGAGTGTGGATGGTCAAGTACAGCTCATCCCCCACCCACTGCAGGTGGGATTTAATTCACTGATCTCAATGCCCACATATAGATGTCTCCATATAGCTATCCAAGGGTCTGAGTACCCAGTGCAGGCTTTGGAATGATAGAATCATTTAGGTTGGAAAAGACCTTTAAGATCATCGAGTCCAACCGCAAACCTAACACTGCCAAAGTCCACCCCTAAACCATGTCCCTAAGCATCATGTCTACTCGTCTTTTAAATACCTCCAGGGATGGCAACTCCACTGCTTCCCTGGGCAGCCTCTTCCAATGCTTGACAACCCTTTCGGTGAAGACATTTTTCCTAATATCCAATCTAAACCTCCCCTGGCACAACTCGAGGCCATTTCCTCTCGTCCTATCGCTTGTTACTTGGGAAAAGAGACCGACCCCCACCTCACTACAACCTCCTTCCAGGTAGTTGTAGAGCGCGATGAGGTCTCCCTTCAGCCTCCTCTTCTCCAGGCTAAACAACCCCAGTTCCCTCAGCCGCTCCTCATCAGACTTGTGCTCCAGGCCCTTCACCAGCTTCATTGCCCTCCTCTGGACACGCTCCAGCACCTCCATGTCCTTCTTGTCGTGAGGGGCCCAGAACTGAACACAGGATTCGAGGTGCGGCCTCACCAGTGCCGAGTACAGGGGCACGATCACCTCCCTGCTCCTGCTGGCCACACTAGTTCTGATACAGGCCAGGATGCCATTGGCCTTCTTGGCCACCTGGGCACACTGCCGGCTCACGTTCAGCCGGCTGTCAACCAGCACCCCCAGGTCCTTTTCCTCCGGGCAGCTTTCCAGCCACTCTTCCCCAAGCCTGTAGCGTTGCCTGGGGTTGTTGTGGCCGAAGTGCAGGTCCCGGCACTTGGCCTTGTTGAACCTCATACAATTGGCCTGGGCCCATCAATCCAGCCTGTCCAGGTCCCTCTGCAGAGCCTTCCTACCCTCCAGCAGATCAACAGTCCTGCCCAACTTGGTGTCATCTGCAAACTTACTGAGGGTGCACTCGATTCCTTCATGGGATTGAGTTGACTGGAGACCCAGTCAACACAGTCAAGGGATCCTGGAGACCCATTCCATTGACCAGAGAGGTCTAATTTTGGGGGAGTTGAGTGGATCCATAGATCTCCAGTAGTTGCATAGGAGCTTAAATACTTGTTGCACAGTTGGAGACCTACCTCGGGCAGCTGGAGGCCAGGCAGGATGCCCTAGGGTATTCAATGGCAGTAGAAATGTTTAGGTAACTGAACCAAGCATTGAGTTCACTCCCCATCCAGGGCATCCAGTGCCATTGGAGATGGTCTTGGGTGTCCTATCTGACCTCCAGCATCTCCTCTGAAATGAGTCACCCCTCATCCCACATCATATCTGCCACCCTTGAGCAGATGCTTTGGAAATCTTACAGAGTCTGAATGATGGGAAGCACCCACATCTTGGGAAATGTGGATGACAGGGATAGGGTGGTGGGAGGCATGGACCAGCAAGAGGAGATGCAATAAAAGAACAAGTGGGGTTGGCAGTACGTGGGTTGCACCTGAGGACAGTGAAGGAAGCGGCAGGCATTGATGGCTGAAGAGATGTCGTGGGGCTCAGGGGGTGACAGGGAGTTAAGGGATGGGGGAAAGGGTAGACAGGTCCCTCAGCCTTGGAGAGTTTGATAACCCTGGAGCCAGTAGGAAAGGTCAAACCCTTTCTGTGCTTCTCCCAGAGCTGCCGCCCTCTCTGGGGTGGACATCAGTCTTAGAGTGAAATAAATAACCCGCTTCCCTCACTTTTCGGTTCACACCTCTCAGTTGCGTTCAGCGAGTTAAACACCACTGAAAGCCATGTGGACCCTGGAAAAGCCAGATAAAACCCTGCCCTGACTAAAGAGAGCAGTGTGAGCGCAGGGACGAGAGGTTTCACTTAGGTGATTGTAAAAAGTCTTTGAAGACATCACTACTGCGGTATTGGAAGAAAATGAATCTCTCAGCTTGTGATTTTTTTCAAAGAGCATCTCAGAAGGTTTCATCTGTGAGATAAATGGTTGAAGCAAAGGGCTGGGGAGCGAGAGAAAAGAAGGAAAAACAGAGTCTGGAGCAAAAAACAGTTAGAAAACAGGCAAGAAAGCAATGCCAGAGGTAGAAACCATCTGAGCTTGGAAACACACCATAGGACAGGCTGCACCAACGGGGCCATCAGGGCAGCTGTGATTTATAACAGGTATGCAGCAAAAGACTGCGGGTTTTTAGCAGGACTTTTAGCAGGGTTTTTAGCAAAACATGACCAAGGCATGGAAATGACCTAAGGAGCCTAAATCTCTTTTCAAAGTAGATGTAGGCACCTACGTTGTTTTTTCCTTCAGACTTTAAAGACCTTTTTCCCCAGCCTTCAACAGTGCAGGCACAAGCCACAGCACAACCTTTAGCTCCTGCAGTGCTGAAGGAAAACAAACCAAACAAATTGAACAGTCCCTTTGAAAGTCATTGGTTTGGGATATAACTGAGTAAAACGTTTATCATACAATTCCTCCCCCAAAAGGGGAAGAGAGAAACATGAACTGAAGCAAGGGGGAAAGGAGCAGACACAGGATCTGTTTGGTAAAGCCAAACAGGATTTCAGATCCAAATCCATTGGTGTTTGCAAATTAACATCTCATTGTAATTTTGTTTTCTAGGGAGAGCGCTCTTATTTCATCTTTTCTTATTCTCGTGCTGGGAATTAATGAAATATCCAGGAAAACTGTTGCATTTCAAATATGAGTCTTATGCCTTTCACTTTCCAAAAAAGTAACTTTTCAACAATTAAAAATGAGAAGAATTCAATACAAGCCAAACTGAAAAGCACATCTTATTTTGTTTCTAAATTTCCTGGCAAAAAATCAAGTCTTTCCACTTAAGTTTAATTCTACTTTTGTATCAGTACTATTCTGGGGAGAGAGTGTTTGGAAACCAGAGTTTTGTCAACCAGCACGTGCTACTGGGAAATTATTCCTTCTGCGCAGCTAAAGCAGCACGCTGACACTGAGAAAACCTCCTACATTAGATATTAGAATATGAACCTCACGCATGTACCAGATAGCTGGTTACCATGCATCCTTTTACCTCTTTTCTGGAATTTTTTTCAACTCCTCTATCAGAGGTGCCATTCACTTTTCAGCTAAACATTTCATTCAGGAGCAATGGATTCTTTTTTTGGATAAATATCTGTCACTGCCTCCCATCAGCAGTAATTAAAGTCATATGATGCAGCCTTCAGCGTCACAGGTGATGAGCGGTTCATGGCTGTTGTTGATGGGTAACAAATTCTTTTGGGGAAGGAGCTGACAGTCACTGTACTGACATAAACCACCGCGAGATCCTGGATCCTCCCAGCACAGAGGCCACTGGGACCCACCATCACGCTGTTCCTGGGATGCAGCAACTCATTCGCTTCAGCAGGAGACATTGATGCTGGAGCCAGCAACACAACCTGGCTTCCTAAGGTCACCCTTGCCCTCAGGATGGTCTTTCCCTGGCCCCAACCTCTTTCACTCAGCACTGAGTTCAGAAAAGCTCTGTTTTTTCCTGTTCAAAGGTCCTCTGACCTTCCAGCTCCATCTCACTGACCTCCCACATGGCTACCTTATGCATCCCCATCCAACCCAACCCACCTCCCCCTGCCCAGGTTGCTTATCCCATCACACTGGCTCTATATCGGACACAGGTAGATATATATCTGTCCATACATGTATCTCTATATCTAAGCTTAATTGCCTTACATATTCATGCAGAAGAGAAGGTGGCTGTGACACCCAGCCGTTTCATCACAGCTCAGCCCACTGTTTTCCTACAAATTTCCAAAACACCATGCCCCAGCGATTACCAAGAGGAAAATTAGGCCCCAAAAATTCCCACCCTGCCAGTGAAAGGAAAACCTGGATGCAGCTCAGAAATGCTGATAACTTGCTCTGTCAGTGTTTCTCAGACTAAGACCCCATCCTCTCTCCCTCCTGCTGCAGCTATGCTCCTCCAGCACTCAGGAAGGGATAGACCTTATCCTTACCCACATCCTACTCCTGTTCGCAGCATAGACCTGCCTTTGGTAGTCCCCACGTCATGGTAAGGAGTCCTACTTTTGATCTCGAAGCATATGAGACTCCCCATCCCCAGGAAATTGAGGGGAAGGGGATGAAGTGACAATTGCAGGTCACCCTACAAACAGTCCATGTTAAACTTAGTCACAGTGCAGCCGAGGAGACTGGAAGGAGACTGGAAATTTATTAACTGCATTCCCTTCAGTCTGCTCCATACAGCCATACACCATCACGTGCACCAGACACCCTTCCACCCCCAGACACGCATGCACAAGCCACGCAACACAAAACACACATCCACTCCTGCTCTCTGCCCCCAGCGCTGCTAAAGACCCCAGCTCTGCCTCCGGAGCTAAAACCCAGGTCAGAGCGTGGAGGCCAAGCAGCAGAGATGGTGGTTCTCATTTTTATTCCAGTGCAGTTCAGCATCCTCAAGAAGAAAAGCCACGCACAGGCATTGATACTGGATTTCATACAAAGTAATCAGAACGCAATAATATTCTCCCCAGTAACCGTCCTGGCAAAAGCCTGGGAGATGTTGACATTATTTGCATCTTTATTGTTCCTGAGCAGTCGAGCAATGATGTTGCCGTGTTTTGTCTAAACAGACGAAGAGAGATGTTTCGTTCCTTCCTCGAGTGTGGAAAGATTAAGCCCAATTACACATTCGCTCCATCTCCCCCCATTCACACATACAGATTCCGCCTTTGCCGAAATTGCAGAACCTCCCTGCGAGTTATTTAAGGTGGGCAATAACGGAGAGCAAGTATCATCTGCCGGCAATGGAGGGGAATGTCACCCGCCAAGGAGGATTATAATGATTTTGTCTAGATGGGTTGAGAGTGGTGGTGCACAGGAGGTTCACACCATCCCAGGAGGCCCCACAGTCCCGGTCCCATCCCCAAACAAGTTCAGTGTGCCAGCGTTAGCACACCCAGCCTGCGGGCAGACTGGTTACAGAGGGGGCTTGCGTGCCTCATTGCACCCCCTTTTGCGCTCTTTGAGAAGAAAAGACAGCCCCTTGTCCCCAGCGCTGCAGGAGCATCCAAGCAGCACCATGACAGGACAAGAGGAAATGGCCTCACGTTGCACCAGGGAAGGTTTAGATTGGATATTAGGAAATATTTCTTCACCAAAAGGGTTGTCAAGCATTGGAAGAGGCTGCTCAGGGAAGTGGTGGAGTCACCATCCCTGGAGGTATTTAAAAGACGTGTAGATGTGTCGCTTAGGGACATGGTTTAGTGGTGGACGTGGCAGTGGTAGGTTTGCGGTTGGACTCGATGATCTTAAAGGTCTTTTCCAACCTAAATGATTCTATGATTCTAAGGTCATTGCAGGGCTCCATGAACCACGTCCCCAAGGAGATCACACGTGGGCCTGCAGCGTGGCTGCATCTGCAGCACCTCCGAGAAGGACAGGGCAAAAACAGGGGTAGTACTGATCACCCAGTCAAAGAGGATGAGCGTCCATCATCACATCTCTTACCTTCCAGTCTAGAGGGAACCACAATCCAGCACACTCCCCAGGCAAACCAAACCCCTCCATCCAAAATTGCCGTGAGCTTCACAAAGCAGGTCCCGTCCTTCCTTCCCCCACTTTTTTTGCTGTGCGTGTCCTCAGACAACCCAGACCTCTGCAGTTCCCCTGCCAGGGAGAAAATTACGATGTTACTTTGGCTGTCAGGCTTCTGGCTCGGCATCGGCAAGCAGCCAGAGCAGGAGGGGAAGGAGGAAGAGCAGGGGGAGCAGAGAGGGGGAGGGTGAAGGGGGCGAAGAGGAAGTCGAGCAAAGGTTTGTGCAGTAAAGTGGGCAACAGCTGCTGCTGCAAAATACGAATGGCAAGGAGCCAGCACGAAGGATGGATTTTGCTCTCTGGCCTTCCCACCTGGAGGGAAGAAGGAACCATTGGTTGAGCGTCTGGAAGAGAAAATTAAAGTCCAGGTGGCGAGGCTGACTGAAGGCAGCCCGCATTAACCGGGCAAAGGCGGCACCTGGTCTTCCCCAGCTTCCTAAGAAAACTAACCATCCTTTGCCATCCTTAAATCTAGTTTTGGGGGTGCTGGGCAGTGAAGTTGGGAACTACACGCAGCCTAAAGCTGGGGTTGCAATAGGGTGGGATGGATGGACTTAGTAGGACCATCCTGGGCTGAGGAAACTGATTTCCCACCCTGCATGGTACCTCTCCACCGTTCGCTAACCCTCCAGGTTGGGCATTTGTGCACAAGCAGGTCATGCCCCCAGCTAGCGCTGCTTAAGAGCACAACCCTCACATGCACACGGAAAACACCAAGGGATGGTGCAAGCTGGGATGATGACTCCTCATCCCACCTTTGCAGGGGCAGAGGTCTGCCAATGCAGAGGACCTCCCTTGCTAACCTGCTCCTCCATCTCTCTGCTGACGTCCTCCCCAAAGGACCTTTCCCACAGTCCCCGCAAGCTTCCCCTCCGCCAGCTGCAGCTCCCCAGCCTTGGTGGATGGAGATCACTCGACCCGCTCTGTAAATAGCATTCGCCCGCCCGCGCATCATGAATCTCTCTTGCTCTGAGCAAGGCAGAGCACGGTCCCACTTCTTTCCGGCCTTCCAGGTGATTTATTTAAGCTCCTGTCACCCCACTAGGAAAGGGGCTTTGCTAAGGCTTAATGCATGGCAACAGCTGCTCCTTTTTCCACATTTAGTCTTCTCCTTCCACAATTTGCCCCATAAGTTTCTCTCCATCCCTCTCTCTGTGTCCCTCAGAGGTTTCAAACCTACAGATTCCCCAGAGACCTGTGGTTTTCTAAGAATCTGATCAAGATGCCCACGAAAAGTAGGTTCAATCGGGAGGGCCTTATGGGTTTGCCTTTTTATTGTAGCATATTGGGGATTCACAAAGAAAAGGGTTGAAAACTGCAGCTGTAGATGATTCCTTCTTGTCTTCTTTCACATACCTCAAAAAGGCCAGATCTTCAGTGAAGCTTCCTAAACCCATCACAGGGTCCAGTTGCACCCGTTCGTCCACAGACAGGTTCACCTTGTCCTCATCCCTCAAGTATCAGCTTGACCTCTCTCCTTTCTTCTGCCACCGTGGTACCCCAGGGAGGTAGGAAATAAAAGGAGATCCATGTATATCCCCCATGATACTTCCTCCAGAACTTGGTCCTGTCCAAGTTGCATCCCACCATTTCTCAAACATCCTGCAAAACAACAAGAAACTCCATTTTCTCAGGATGAGAGCTGGCTTTATCTGCTGTGTCCACTCTTTGCTCCACCCTGACATGAGAAGCCAAAGACAATTAAGAGTAGTTAATGGCTCTCTGGGCAGTGTGGCCACATGCTGCCAGGGTTACTTCATTTTTCACTCTCCACTCTGGAGGAACTGAGCTGTCACCACTTAACACTCCTTTTCTCACACTTCCCCCCCAATTTCAGTAAGAGCAGGAACAGATATTGTTGGTTCTGTTTCTCCTGTTCAAATGAAGAGTCTGCTAAACTCTCCCAATTGCAGCCACATCCACAGCTTAGCAAATCGCTCTAATTTTCCACAAATGCAACAGAAAGATGTCTGAAAGTGCAACAAGAAGCTGACCGCCGCTAAGTAAGCAGGCACGGAGGCAAGGACCAGCTTTAGTTCCCCATTGTATCAGCTTCTTCAAAATAAAAACAATAACACTAGGGTGATGTTTATGGGATGACTTTGGCTTTGAGTCCTCCAAGGGTCTCCATTCATCAAGCAACATGTTCCCATGTAGGGGAGGAACCCAGCACCAAACATGAAGCTGGTGAGGAACCTGGAAGTGCAGTGGTGATCAATTGATACAGTCCAGTTGGGATGAGTGCAGATAAACCCTCCCATGGCAGAGGGGCAAATCTAGGAGAAGGATGCACTGCCCTGTAATAACTCACCCTGCAGGATGGAAGGATTTGAATAACAGATGGGTGGTGAGAAATCCAATTTTTTTGAGCAGGGAGCAAATGGGAATCGCTGCAGAGATGGCCCTGGGGTGCTGGCTTTGGCCATGGGGTGCAGCATCTCTGGGGTTAATGGTACCTGGAAGTTTTTCCCCCCCGTTCAGTCCCTGAAGAATGACCTCTGTCTTCTCTAGATGGGAGATCAGCCCTAAGCAACAAGCGCTGCATTTTCTGCTCCCGCCACCACCACCACCACCTCCTCCCAGGATTTGGGAAGGCTTTCAAACAGCCCATTTTTGTCATTAGCCACCGAGAAAGAAAGGTTAGTTGCTTCTCTCCCCGGGTTGCCACTGCTTGAAGGCTGCGCACGCAGGCAGCAGGCACAAAGCCATCATCGGCAGCAGCTGCTTTCAAGTGCCACCGAAGCTCTGTGGAAAATGGGGAATGAAACTCACTAATTAGACAGATAGTTAACTTAAAGCCTCTCCACAATCCTGCTTTGCCAGGACGCTTTTGTTGCTCTCCTCAGGTGAAGCTCACCCCCGGTGTAAGAGCCTGCACCAGGTCTGTGCACAATTTCAACCTGAATTTGAAAACATAACGAGCGCACCAGACCCGCGCAGGCGTGGATTTCCTTCTCTTACCTCCCAGTTTACCAACCCCTTTCCACCTCAGCTGGACCTCTTGCCTCTGCCCAACCATTGCACCCCATCCAACAGTGATTTTTTAAGTATCTGTCCCATTTGACCCGAGGGACAGCCACATACTGCCACTCACGAATGTTTTTCAATGTGCAAAACCCAGGCATAAAGTTCCCCTTCTCTGAAGTGGGAGTTTTGTGCTTGTACATCTTAATCCTACTAATACTTAGTTTTCAGATTTCACCGGGTTTTCAGCACCTCTGTTTATGATTTCCCTGCTCTGAGCCTCCTGGAGAGGAGCCCCACGCATTCCCCATGAGCAATGGGGAGCGATCCCAGCAGCAAGTCCAAAGCTAGGATTGGATCAGACATGCTTATCTACCTCTAAAAGGAGGGCTCACGATGATTTCCCAACTCCAGATCATCTCTCAAACTTGGTTTGAGAGATGTATTTGAATTCACACCTTGCGAGTTTGGACACTCTCCTTTTTGAAGCATTTCTTATCAGTAGCAACAACAACAAGGATACCAAGGACATCTTCACCGTGGTCACAGCAATCCAGCATGACCAGACCCCAGCCACCTCCAAACCAGTAACCTTGGCTGGTGTGACAGCTCCTACGAGACGCAGCATGGATGTCTGCCCAACCACCCACCTGCCGGGGGGGTTACAGCCTTGCAATGTCCTATATTTGAGGCTACTGGTTTCACACAGTCACTTCTGCAGCTACTTGACAGTCAGGACAACCTGCTCTGCTTCAGGTGTCTGGTGCATCGATACCTCCCCTGAGCTGTCTGGGCCCCTGGAGTCATTACTGGAGAGCACTCAGCAGGGTTTAGCTCATGCTTTGGTGGGCTAAAATGAAGTGAAGTAACCACAGACATGCCTGCTTCTCCCCACTTGAGATAAATGGGTTCATGACCTGCTGGAGACAGCAAAAGCAACATCCCACCCATGGTCTTGGGTGAAGACACCCTGGAAGAAAGCCCTCTCCTTGCATTACAGCTCATCTCCTCCTGGTCTCCAGAGAGACATGACAATAGGAGAACTCATACGGCTTTAACCCCTCCAGCTTGTGGCACAACCACATCTGTGCCCACCAGGCACATCTGTATCTCAGTAGGAACCAATGGGATTTAGGCACATTAGAAAAATTGCATCCCTTTTCTTTCTGATCAAAGCTGGGGATTTTACAAAAAAAATTCTTCTAATTGGCTTTCAATACGACGTCCTCCAAAATCCATGGGGTACCCTGGGGAAAGGATCCTGAAATGCTGAACTCTTGCTGAATTTGAGTATCGAGTACCTTTGCGAGTGGACTGACCCCACCCAGGTCTCTAAAAAACTGGCTTAGTTAACACCAAACAGGTTAGAAAATCCTTCCCTGCCAAAACAGGGCTTAAATAGCAGCATTTCTGCACTTCTCAGTGACATCAGGGATGATGATTGTGGGGCGGGGGGGTGGTGAGAAAAGCTCTATGATTGAGTGATTGAACTTAAGAAAAACATTCTTTTGGACCTACCTGAAAGGTATACTTTTCAATTTTTCACTGGCAAATCATTTGAACAAAATAAGCCCATTTTGTTTACTCGGGAACTTCTTTCCATTTAAAATAAATACTTCTGTGTTTTAAGTTGAAGTGAAGCAAGTGAAATATTGTTTCAAACAGAGACATCAAAACTGTTTTGGGGAAAAAAAGAAGCAAATTGAAGCTTTTCTTTTTCAAAATTGTCTGTTTTGGTTATTTCAACCCAAACAACGAACTAACATTGATATAAAACCACAGCATGTTGCAGGTGACCTGAAAGCGTATCTTTCAGCATAAAAAGATCCAGGTGAAAATGTTTTCCTGGCTCCAGCAACGACCGATTCATGAGCAGAATTAGGATTTAAAGCTTGGGCCACACAGTTTAATCCACTCCGCCTCCAAGCCCAGTCAAATCCTCTTTGAACACCACCGGAGTGGAGGAGAAGGGGGGCAGAGAAATCTGCAGGGGAAATACAAGAGCAGCTGTAGAAGGCTCTGGCATCCACTTAACTTGAAAATGAGAAAGAAAGCAGTGTACGACCAGGACAATTAGATCCTGAGCAACACAGACCTTTCCAAAAATGAAAGACAGCAGGGGGAATTAATGGACATAAATGCAACCCAGTAATTAATTGATAAATGGCATTAGAGAGTTTTCTAAAGAGGAAGACTTCAACGTGACTTATCTTCCCAAAGGCAGAAGACAATTTCTCCCTCCTTTCACCTTGCAGATAAGGACAGAGAGATGGAATTTTTCAGTTTTGAAGCTTAAGAGGAATCTGGAAGTTGAAGACAAAAGAGAAAGGAAAAAGCCCCACGTGGTAGGAGGAACAACACAGGGGGCTGTTGTTACTGACTCAGCTGCCAAAGTCTGCCTGGAGAAGAGCAACCTGCAACCATTCGTCACCGAGAAATTCCTCTTGCAAGGGTGCAAAGCGAGGAGCAAAATGGGACGCGGGAGCAAACGGAGTCCTGCTACAAAGGCAACAGGATTATACCTTGTAGGGAAGAGGGGAACCCAGGGGCTGGTCTAGTCCACAGCTTTCTGCATAAACCCCTTCGCCTTCCCCACTAGGCAGGGGGCAGGTCTGCAGTGCGGGACCCTGCAATTTCCCAGCCAGCCCCTCAAGTATGGGCATTGCCCCCCTTGGACAAGACGAAGCCCTTGGGCTTTCCATCTCCTCCCCTTGCTGCCTCCATGCCACCTGTAGGGTCTCATCTGTGCTTCATCCCAGCCAAGGTGCTCAAGCCAATGCCCCCCACCCAGCTAAGCTGCAGGGTCCACCATCTCCTGAGACATCCTGCAAACAGCTCCATCACCGCAGGTGCCCAATAGTGCAGCAATGATTTTTTCAAGGCTGAATAAGCCTAATAATTGAGATGCTTCCCTCCTGCCCTGTTAGACACTTATTATTAACAACCACACTGAATCCCTAGACGGGATTAGCTGATAGATGGGAACACATAAATTTCAGTGTCTGAGTGTAGGTGTCTACACTCCTGTCACAGCCAGTGAGACCAAAGGCTCAGTTCAGTTGCCTGAAGTTAGGCATCTTGTGCTATCTGAGATGCCCAAAGCTATGCAAGATACCTGCAGCCTTTTGGAGCAGGACATAGAGGACATGAGTTACATGCAGGGCATTCATGTAGGAAGTAGATGACTGGTTTCAGGAGACACCAGCTTCTCAACAGGTAATGGCTGTCCCCGTTAGTCTTTTTAATGTGTGCTAAACAGTGACTCTTCGCCTTGCCAACAAGATATGTGCACTGTGACTTACCCAGCTTCCTCCAAAAAAGACAGACCCAACTTGGTTTAAGAAGGAGAGGCAAAATTTGGCCAGAACAGCTGGAGAAAAGGAGCCACCCTTGCTCATGGTCAACCCAAATGCAATGAAGAGGCACAGCTGTTTACCTGATTCCTCCCAGCCTTGGGGGCAGGAGGGTAAGAGCATGGTGAGGCCAGGCCAGATGGATCAGCAGGGATGGGACAAGAGCCAAATTCCCCTGAACAGCTGCCCGTACCATGGTCCAGCTCTGTGGTTTGTGCAAAAGCCCTTGATCCTCACGTGGAGGTGACTCTGCACTGGTTTATAAATCCACCCATTCAGACCAGTCCTGGAGCAAAATCATTTGCTGCCATGGTGTCATCCCAGCAGAGAACTTGGTCCAGTGATTTCAGTGGAGCAGCCAGGTGAGACCCAAAGACCAGCAATTTCAGAGTGGCCTCCAGAACTATGTCCAGGGTATCACAGACCCTGTCTCTATTTCCCATCCCTTTAAAAGACTTTTGCAGGAGATGGCTTGGAGGCACGCACAAGCACGAGGGGTGCTGTGTGTCTGGAGAGTCCATTCTGCTGGACCTACACAGTCAAGGTGTCTGGCTGACCCTGTCCCTAACTGGGACCTACCTCTGCCATTCCTGCAGGCTGTACTCATGCAGGCTTCCCCCCTCAACCATGCATGAGGCTTTTCCGTGCTTGGAAAGCAAGGTAGGTCTGTGAGATGGCACAATGCATGCCCAGGTCTTGTTCCTACATGGACAATAGAATTTAGCCAGGACATATTTCCTGGTCCTGGGAACTAGGGAGATCTTGACTTCCCCAACGCAGGCACCACCTCTGGTCCCATGAGCTGGTGATGGGGAAGTAAGGCCTATGACTGGAAATACATCAAGTATTTATCTGACATGTTGACTCTTCCCAGCGCAGTTCCTCCGTTCCCAGTCCCGCTGGATAGCAGGCAGACAGAACAGCTCAGCAGCTATTCATTCTTGTCATGAAAATAGGTGTAATCTCCAGCCAACGCACCAAGCCAATTCAGCGAAAACCTGCACAATTGCCCTGAGCTGAATCAATAGCCCCCCAGCCTCACTGCCGGAACAGGTCACCCGCTTATCGAGGGAGAGCTGAAATCATTCATAGGATGCTTGTGGTTTCGCCGTCCTTGCGATGGCTTTCCTGAACTCTGTCCAAAGCAGAGACATGTCATTTAGATTCTATTAAAACAAAGGTGCACCTCCGTACGCGCGGGAAGAGGAGGAGGGAAGAGAAAAGAAGGAGGGAGCTGGGTGTCCTTGAGGTCATGTAATCTAACAAAACACGGAGAAGCCATTAGCACCACAAAATGACAGGAGGCAAAACAAGGCAGAACGTTAAGCGCCCGGCGCTACCAAATCCATCAGCTGCCCCCGTTATTCTGATGGTGTGTCGGTGCAGCATATAATCATCAAAATTGGTATTCTGCTGCAAATCATCCATCGCCTGCTTTCACTCCAGGCTGGGTTTTGCTGGTCATTAGGGATCAAGGAGAAAGTACGAAGTCCACCTCGCATCAGTTCTTGCACAAAGTCTGCTCGGCCCTCCTTATCAGCAGAGTAAGTAAGCAGGGTTCTAAATGTAATAACTCCCCTTGTGTGCTTGTAAGGAGGGAAAACAACTGGGAGAGAGGCTTCATCAACCCTGGGGTCATGAAGACTTCAAGTGTGATGTTGTTCTGGAGGTGGATGGTGGCAAAACTAGCAATGTGCTGGATCTTCAAGGCCTTGGGGCTGGGTGAGTGTTCAGCAGAGTCTTTGTGTCATTTGCAGAACTGTGATGGTAAAAAAGTGAATCACCACCATCAGAGCTGAAACAACCCAACCCTAGCAAGTGGAGTAACCCACACACGTGCACATATAGCTGTCACTCAGGGGACAGGGGCTAAAAGGGGCTCTGAGGAGTCTTATAAGGGGGGACTGGCTCTTACTCAGCATGGAACTTACCCCTCCAGCATAGATCAGGTTTTATAAGACTCCCTTTTGAAGCTGGCAAGGATGTTAGAATTGACCAGACACCAAGTGCAATCACCACCGGCCTTTTCCTGGAAAGAAGAAGAGGAAAGGCTCTTAGCGGGCATTCTAGGCAGCTGATGGAGGTCCTTTCCAACCAGCATCTCTGCAATTCATGGGAATGGATGAAATTCACGTTCTGCAAACCAAGAGAGGACCTTGTCCCATCCAGAGGGTCACAGAGCTTTGCAGCACCAGGGGATCTCCGTGAGAGGCAGCTTGTCCTGGAGTGGTTGCCAGCAACCCCATGGTAATTCCATGGCTCTCAAGGAGAGATAAGCTCTACTTGAGCAACGTCCAAGGACCTCTGCTCTCTGCAGAGTAAGCAAGGTCCAGGTGGGAGAGTTCAGACCAGGTGTGAAGCTACCAAGACCATTTCACAGAAGGAAGGACCAGCAGGTCTCAAAGCTGTTCTTATACCACGCTTTTGTCTGAATAGTGTTGAAGATCCAGCACATGGGCATCCAAAAGGGCAGACACTCTTACCTGTGCTCCTTCATCCCCAAGCCCTGCCACAAGACATTCCCAGTGTGCTGCAGGACAACTGAACGGGACAGCATCATCTGGATGTTTGGGACGGTTCAGTCTCAGCTCTGCAAGCCCTGGAGAAGATCCTTACCTCCTGCTGAAAATACAGCAGAGCTCAATTTAGCTATACTCAAGGGCCTGTTCTCTAACAAGACAGAGCAGAAAATAAGAGCAACCATTTCCCATTCCAGAAAACAATGTGGGTTTTGAAGTTTAATGAAGAAAGTTCTCCAGTCAATTGTCTGGTGGGTTTTTTTAAAGTATTGTGCGTGTCACTCAGTGCCAAGGATTTCAAAGTGTGTCATCATTGATTTTCTTTTGTCATTAACTGCCTGGTTTGGGGGGTGGTTCAGAGCTGAGCCGGAGGAAGATCGGAGGCAAAGCTGACTTGATTAAGACTGTGTTTTGAAACCTTTCTGCATCTTGTTTAAATTGATTTTCTTCTGCTTCTGCTCTAAAAGGAGAAGGAAAAAAAAAAAAAAAGCGCTCCATCTAAGAGAACATCAAAGGGAACTGAGCTATTTTCACTGCTGGTATAAAAACGAAAAACATGCAAAGACCAAACTGCACGACTGACGCTAACAAAGTGCCCCAGAACAGAGCCCTGTAGAGACAAGGCACAGGAACGGACGATAATACCTTGACTCAGTCCTGAGCTGCTTGCAATACAAAAGCTTCACACGTGTAAAACCCTCCTGGGAGAGATACTGTTGAGGAGACTGTGCGGTGAAAAAATCATGCCAGGAATGATTTGAAACTCAAACAATGACTAAACTTTGTCTTGCAGTCATGGCTTTTCTTTCTGGAAAGGGCAAGCAGGGGAAGAAAATCCAACAAAATGAAGCAGAAGAAAAAATAATTGAAAAAGCCACCTGTTATTTTTATGCCCAGGAGAAAATGAGGCTGTTTATCCAAACTGTGGCTCATTTTGGATTTACTAAGCAAAGCCGGCAGAATGGCTTGGCAGGTTGGACTCTGGCCTTTGGTCACCTCAGGTCCGGTGGAGACCAGGTATCTCCTGTCACATGTTCCCTGGATGACACCTGTACCTCTGTCCTGCGTGTTTGACCTGATGTATATACTCAGCTCAGGTCCTGCCCCAACACATGTATCTATGGCTGGAGATCTTTGCACAGATGGAGTCTTGATGGGGCCACCATGTGAGAGCAGGTCTCAGGCTCTGGAGACCTTCTATTTCAGTCCTACCATGGTAGGTCCTGTCCTGCAGCTGTAAGCTCTGCCTTGCCCTTCTTGTGCTCTCTGCCCTTCTTCATGTTAGCAGAATCTTGCTGTGAATCCCAAAGGGTAAGTTCACACCTTGCTAGAAAATTAGTCCAAAAGCTGTATTGAGTTGATCCAGCTGGGAATGGTAAGGTGACTGTTCATAAATGAAAGGAGCTTTGCAAGAGTGCTAACATTTTCTTGTTCCTGATGTACACCGCTGGCCACAGAAATAAATGGCTTTTCACAATGAAAGTAGATGTTGTCACCAGGGACTTCTCATCTAGACATTTAGAGGTACCTCTTATATCAGTCATTTTGCTTAGACAACTAATGTTGTCTAAGATGACTTAAGGACTCTCTTCTTTTGTCTTCACCCATTCTCTACCAACCACAGCCAGAAGCAGGAGGGCCAAAAATGGACCATCTTTGCTTGAGGAAAGCCACAGAGATGAAATATATTCCTTCTCAGCCTAGTCCCAAAAGCTGTGTCTGTACTCGTGAACTGAACAGTGGACTGAACTCAAGCTGCTGAACTGTTAGTCCTTCCTTAGCACAAAGCACTATGTGATTCTTGCATGGGTCAGCCACTTATGTGGCCCATGAATCATCCCAGCAGGCAGTTTGCTGATGGCCACTTTGTTTTGAAGGTAGGAGAATTTAATAACACTGTTATTAAAGACGACTTTAATGCTCTGTGCCATTGGCCTCAGGACCCCCAAAACATTTCCAAGCACATTTTAATCTATGAGCACAGACATGACCAAAGCTCCTTGCTCTGCAAGCCTAGCGATCACAAAGTGCATGAAGGCCCTCAGTCACAGGAGGCTGCTTTGGACTGAAACAGCTTCTTTATTTATTTTTATGCAAACCCAATAAAGATAAAACGATCTCTTTATGACAAAAATTTCGTCTTATACCTATTTCTTTAAGCACCTTTGGGTACGAAAGAAGTGGCAGTAATAGCAATAAACAGCCCTCTCGCCCTGGGTGAGCGTCCCACCAGCTTTCCCTGTCCAAGCAGGAAGGCTGGTGAGCAACATCCTGACCTTCAGCACTTTGCTGCAGGCAAGCATAGTGGAGGTGTGGGCTGGGAGGATGATAGCAAACTCAGATATTCTCCTGGGCACTGCCAGCCCCATTCGGTCCCTGGCATGATTGTCCTCTGCAAACATCTCATAGCATAACATTAGTGGCCACTGTGGAAAGGAGGCCAGGAAAGAGCTTTGAGATGTGTTTCTCAAGGCAGTAATGTGGTTTGCCTTTGCTAATTAGGCCAGAACAGCTCCTCCTTCATTTATATATCTCATCTGCTGACAAGAGCTGGACACCGGGGTCTCATGCAGTGCATTTGAAGCCACACTGTGGTGTTTCCACCCCCATTTCTACATTCTCCAACTTCCTAATTTTACTTCTTTGGAATGGTTTGATTTGATTATCTCAGCTGAGCATCTGGGACCGAAACAGGCACGTTGCATGTGCTCTTTGATAGCCAGGTACAGCCCTGCCTCCACTCACCGATGTTCTTCAAGCCACGGTGGATGGCAGAAGTCTTTGCATCAAGATGCCACATCATCATGAAGCCAAAGGGCAGGGCTTCTCCTCAGCTCCAAATGTTGTCCAAGCTTGCACTGATTTCTTCATTTGTTTCTCCGAGCAAGGATTTAAAACAGAAAGGAAAGTTGGAGAGGGAGAGCTGCACCCTGCTTTGACACTGCTGACATAAAAGTGCTCCATCTCCAAGCTTGCTTTGTACTTCATAGCGCTGGGACTTGAAAGACACTCAGTTCTTTAAGAAATACTTGGAAATTAAAGAGATAAGACATCAGCTTTAGGCAACACTTCAGTGACAGCACTCAACAGGACTTCAGTCTTTAGCATGTGTGTGTATAATGTCATAAATTTATTTCTCTCCTCTCCGTATATATAGAAATGTTGACACAGTGAATTAAAATCAAGCTGTGCTCTGTACTTTCATTTTTAATGGGACCATTTTTGGCTCCAAGGAGAGAGCTATCAGCCCCTGAACGGCAGGAACGGGTGGAGAGAGCAATCGTCTTCTGCCAAAGACAAATAAAGTAAAAGGAAAGAAAAGGCACTGGAAGATGATGAATGGTTCAACTTCCTCAGCTGCAGGAGCCTCTTCATTAACCGCTTCACAGCCTTTTTTTTTCCTTTTTTCTCTGTTTGTTTTTTTTTTTTCTTTGGCTCTGTGCATGCATCTGTCTGCCTGCAGCTCTGTATGCCCGTGAGCCGGTTGCCTGCCCGCTGCTGCGTGGTCCCAGCTCAGGTGTCCACCCCCCACCTCATCTCTCCCACCCCAGGATGCAGCATTAAATGAGAAAAATAAAAAGAAGATGGTTTTACATTTTACGTTAGCAATGTCACCTCGTGCTGCATCCCAGGGGACAGAGGCTGCCTGGTGCCAGGACACCCACAGCAAACTCGGTGCAAACTTGGTGCACCTCCAAATTCAGGCTCCAGGGAGCCAAGGAGGACACTTCTTGTCCCAAGGTGACTTCCCCAGTGTGCTCCAGAAAAGCCCCCCGATTTCTGAAGCTCACTGGAAGCCACTCGATCGCCGGGGACTCTCCCCTATCCCCTCCATTGCTTGGCCCTTCCTCCACGTCCCCCTTCATCCCTTGGAAACCCCTGCAGAATCCCATGGAGCTGCTGTGGGTGAGGATCTGGCCTCTTGCTGTGGCTCTTGCACCCCAGGGTGACTGGGCAGGACAGATGAAGGACTGGTGGCTCCATTTCACAAACTGAGGGGAACCGAGGCATGGAGACAGAGGCAATGACTTGCCCAAGGGCAAGGAGATCTTGCCAGCTTCATCACAAGTGTGGTGGGTGACAGTGACCCCCTGAAATGGCCAAGGAGGTACAGTCCTGAGTCCCTTTGCAAGCCCAGCTTGCTTCTGCTCCATAGGGAAAAGCAGCCAGTCCCAATGAGCCCATTAACGTGCTAGGGCAGTTATTCTGGGGCCGGACATCCACAGAGCCATGGTGTCCTCCTCCCAACAAGCTACATCGGTCCTGCCTCAAATGCAGGACCTAACCCAGGCCCAGTGTCCTGGCCAGGTCTGCCTGCGACCTATAGCTCAGTCTCAGGGTAGAGTTGCCTGCATGGAGATGCAGACGGCTGTAGCCTTCTCTCCACTGCCACGCGAGCTTTTCCCTATGGTGTCACATCTCCTTGGTCACCTCCAGGACCGGAATGGGCCCGAATGGGCCCAAATGAGCCTTATCAGCTCAGCAGGACCTTTCTCCTGGGTTGGGGCTGTGCCTGTTGTATCATCACCTGGATGTTTAATTCAAAGGAGGCCACCGTGTTAAAAGGAAGCCTAGGAGATGTTAAAACACCCCCACGCACACTCCTACACCCCCTCATCAGCCCCAGTAAGAGTGAAAGCGTCCAGAAAACCCAGAGGCCCTTACTAATTTCATAGTAGGCTGGATCACGAGCACTCAGTTTTGCTGTTTGCAAAGTGCCTGGTGTGCAGGGACCTCAGAAGTCTTGGCAAGAATGCTGACAGCGATGAGACAGAGCAGGAGAAGAGCAGCTGCGCAGAGAAAGAGACACCGCTGGAGATGACTCACCCAAGGTAGCCCGGCTTAACTTCTCCCCCATTTCATTTGCTCAGGACCTGGAGCATCTCAGTGCAGGAGGAAGACAGAGACCAAAGACGGTAAATCAGACCAAAGCTGGAGAAAACATTTGTACCATGGGGAGGAAGGCACAGGAAGATGCTCCCTGGAGCGATGTGGGCTCTCCATCACTGGAGGGTTGAAGAACGTAAGGGCAATTATACCAGGACAGAGCGAAGGGCTGGCACCAGGCTCCATCAGGAATCAGGTTAAAATCTGAAAGGAGCTGGGCTTTGCTCCACCTGTCTTCTGAAATGTCTGGATCTTGCTGCTGTTGGAAATTGGATATCAGACTAGATGGACCAAGGGCATGGGCCCATCCTGTCTTCCAAGGTGCTACTGGGAATTAAGAAAGTGGTTGCTCCCGCCAGTGTGTACAATCTAAAGCCACTGAATTTGATATAGATGCTTTCTCCTGAGCTAGGCAGGAGGCTTTTGTCTTCCTCATTTCAATCTCACAAACTCTGCCACATGGTAAGTACAAGTACCACTGGATAAATGAGAAATGTGCGTGCAAAGGGACAGCTCAAACCACCAGCGAAGCATTAGCCTGAGCCTCTCAGCCTCACCCCTTGCTCAAGACCTCACTGGAGGTGGAGAGTTTCAGCACATGTCTCCATAATCACGGTTCCATGTTCTCCCTTACCTGACCGGATCCTGCATCCCAGCAGATGCAGCATTTTGTGGACACTTTTGTTGCAAGAGATATCCAGGCCAATGTCAAAAAATGCAGATGGGCTAAAGCAGGTTACAGCACTCAGTGTACTCACTCTGGTGCTGGTCTCCACCTCAAAGTGCATACAGGGACAGACGTGATATATGAGTTGGCCTATACAGCAGCAAAGTTGGGACAAGCACCCAGAAATGCCAAGGTGATGAAGGTAAAAGTGGTCTGATCCTCTATCCCACACCCACCCCTCCAAGCCTTAGGGAGACTGAAAGACATTTAAGTAGCAGATGGGACCACGACGCACGTCTCGGTGACCCCGGTTTCAGTGAAATTACTGATCCGGGACCACCACCACGGGAGCTTTCCCCTTTCCCCTCCACCAAGCACATGCTGTCTGAGCAAGGCTCCGTTAGCCAAGAAGGTGCCTTTGGTGCTGAAGACACGGTACGGGGAAGGGCTGTGGTTTTTCAGCTCTCTTACTGTTGTACTCCAAAGGTACCCAAACTGGCAGCGGACCCCTTTATAAAGGAGAAAGCTCCACTTGGACGGACTGCAAGCTCAACGAGGCACTCGGCAGCTTTCATGCCCAGCTCACACTTTTAATGGATTTGCAAATGATGGGGCAAGGGAGAAAGAGCAAGGAGAAAAGCTGCACTTGAGGATCTGGTCTCTGGAAATCCCAGCAACAATTCAGAAGTAAGGCTGAGCAGAGGATTTCATGGTCATCTGCTGCCATCTAGTGTCAGTTGGACACCCAAAAGCCCTCTCTGGATTCATGAATTTCTCTAACCAGGCCTCAAGTCCTGCCCATCGCATGGACCACAGGCCACATCTTACATTTGTGGATGCATCAGGATGGACATCATTCATCTGCACTCCCTGTGACCATCTCAGGTTAGACAAAGCCAGCAAACAGACCATCGCGCATCACCCCTAAATTACGATCTTCTCATACCTCTGCTCCAAGTGGGGAGCCAGCTAGCAGCTCAAGGGCAGAGGAGCTGGGTTGGTCTGGGCATGTGGACTGGGAGGGCTGTTCTCAGCACTGCTGCTCTGCCTGGGGAAAAGGGATGCGATGGGTCATTCTGCACCACGGCACAGCCAATGTGCCTCAAGAAAAATCCGCTGGTGCATGCAAGGACATCTCCCAGGCAGAGAAAGGGTCTTTGAGAAAATATCTTTGAGTACTTATTGCGCTGCTGAGCAGAGCCCTAGACCAGTACATCTTTGCAGGATCCCTGAGATCAGAAATGGGGGTTTCTACCAATCCCTTTCTAGCCTGAATAGCTCAAGTTTAGCCCCCGAATGTGCGTGTCCTAGCTCTGCACTGTTCGTGAAGTTTAGATAGGTGTAGAGGGTGAACTCCCCATCTCTCCCCACCAGTAACAGGAGGAGTCGAAAGGGAGTGTGATGGCCAGGTACGTGATGTTAATGGGCAAGAATCCAAGCACAGGACATTGTATCAGCTTGATGTGGTCATTCAATCGCTGGTCTCATAGTAAGGTGGTTTTTTGGCTGCAGCATAGTCATCCTTCACTTTGTCATTAAGCTAAATGGTCCGACTCACTGAGAAAAGTTTTTTTCCAACCACTTCATCATCGCAGTAACTTCTTCAAACCCTCTCCAACTGTTTCACCCTCTGCTAACACCTATACTGGACAGTAGAAGGGAGGGCATTCACAGGCAGGGAGCAGGCTCCTGTCCAGGAGATCCATAGGCTCTTCCTCAAGTCTGACCATATCAGAAGTCCTTGGGAGATCACTAAAAACAATGAGACCTTGGGAAGGTTTAGGGACCAGTTCATTTACCCTGTCCTCTGGAGGTCATCTGAGGATGATCTCAAGAGGTCCCTTTCAACCTAAATGACTCTGTGATTTTGTGACTTGTTATCAGAGTAAGAGGAGATCCTGGATCCTAGACCCCACCTGGATATCCACCAACAAAGAAACATAAGGAGGTACCAGAGATGCTTCAGGGAAGACCCATGTGCATGACCAAAGACTTCGAAACAAAGCCTGATCATAAGAGAGTAAGGCCATCTTAGGTGAAGACGACCTTAACCACAACCTGTAATTAGCAGCCCATTTTGTAACATTGGGGATAATGAAACACCAGAACAGTTTCCTGAGGGTTGTCCCTGAGCCTACATCATGAACAACCTTCACATTGGTTGGACATATCTCAAAAAGATATGTCCTAGGTCAGATGGGATCTACCCCAGGGTGTTTGACATGTCACACACAGTTGGACCGAATAATCCCAGGTTTAAGGGCTACAGAAGGGGCTCTAGGGATCTGTTTGCACCGATGTGGCAGGAAACCCAGAGACCTTGGTGTCCAAAGGCTCAGGGAACTTCTGAGCGAGAAAAGAGCCAGAGGAGCCAGGGGACTGTACAAAGCCTTTGTTCTCATTTCAGACCCTGACAGAGCCGCATGTCAAGTCATAGGAAAGTGGCACGGTATAATACTGTGCAGGTCAACAGCACCTTTCATCTGAGGATTGTAAAGCCCTTTCAAGATATCAGTTTGTTAAACCTCACAACACCCCTGTGAGGTAGGTATTACCCCCCATTTTACAGACGAGGGGAACTGAGGCACAGAGAAATGCAACGGCTTGGCCAAGGCCTTTGGGCAAGCCAATGACACAGGCAGGAGGTCTTCCTGCTCTTGTTCCCGGCTTGTGGCTCCTTCCCCCTTTGGACAGCAGAGTGGTAGCAGCTCACAGAGCCACTGCTGGGCTTGCCCCATGAGCAGGGAACATGCAATGTTTATGGAGGGCTCCTGAGCCCCTTGAAAGCACCTTGGTAACCAGCTGCCACCAGCACTTCAGACATTAAACCGTTTCCCAGACAGCTTCTCCTTCCAGGTACGACCCCAGGATTGTCACTGTTTTTTCTTGTGCAATCAGGCAGGAGGCCAGGAGGAGCCTGAGAACTTGGATCCTTCATGGAAATGTCCCAGCACTGCATGGCACAGTCCAAACTGGAAACCATTTTTCTCTCATGGCAAATGTCTCCCCGGAGACAATGCCCAGCATTGAACTCTGGTGGCAGTGGGTGGTGGGGAGGTCTCACCAGGCCTGGAGGAGAAGGAGGAGGTAGCTAGAAGGATATTACACGGCTTTTGCTGCCACTGTTGTCAGCATCTTTCGTCAGTGTTGGATGTTCACTTGACCCCAAGTCACCTCATCCCAGCCCATGTGCAATATCAAGAAGAAACTAAAGCTGGGGGTAAATTGGCCAGGAAGCGATGCCAGGAGCTGTGGTAGAGTCCCCATCATGGTAACCCCACCATCAACTCACCCCAACCCTTAGTAATGTCATGGTACCAATTTCCCCTCTCCTCCCCCCCACCACTACAGTTTTTGTGCTGAATACATATTCTGTCTTATAAAAATAGTCCTCTGGTATCAAAAGACAAAAAAAATCAAGAGAGGAACAAAAGACCCCTGTCGCCAGCAGCAGTGCAAATCAGGAGAGCCAGCTCAGGAAGGGTGGGCTTAAGGTGTCCTTGGTTTGTCACTTTTTCAAGGGGAAGGAGGTTGATTGGACTTTGATGGCTGGGACTGGCCTAGAGTGAGAAGAAAGAGAAAGGAGACAACTCATTTGAGTGCAGAGACCAAGCATCCATCACCTCCACCACAAACAGCTGCTGTCCCTGAGACCAGAGGGGACCTGGGACTGTCACGGTCCCCTGTGTCCTCTCTCAAAGATACAACCCCAAATTGTATCACTTTGAGGTGTTTTCCTTTGGCGTACCCTCAAAACCCAGATAGGATGCAGAGTCCACCAAAGCATGTGGTGACACCTGGCAGTAACCAGCAGTGAGAACTGGGATCCCACCAACTGCAGGAGTGATATTGCCCAAGGGTATACTGCTCTTGGCTTCCCAAGAACAGCCAAGGTGATTCGTGCGCTACCAAGAGACATCATCAAATCAACCAACCCAATATGAACCCTATAGTCCATCCTGGGAATTCAGGAAATCTCTCATCTCATCCGTCCAGGAAAGACAACAGTTCCCTGGCCCTCTCCTAGCATGTTGGTGGTGTCAAGTAATGAATACGGACCAGGACACAGGCACGTCCTGCTCCCTGGCACAAGTCTGGGCCTGCCAGTCTACACTTTCTCACATGGGCACTGTTTCAAGAGAGGATGGCCAGGGACTGCTCTCCGTGGGCAGCAAGGACAAACCTACACCGTTTGGAGAAGGGAGCTGAGTTTGGCTGCCAGGATGTGCCAAGTCTTTCTCTTTTGGGACCACGGAACAAGCCTGTTTTATCTACTAGAATTGTTGAGCTATAGGGATTGAGTCACACTGGGAAATTTTGGGGCATATTCAGTCTCTTTCTGGTGGCAACTACAAAGGCATAAGGACCTAAAATAGTGTAAGAGGGTCAAAGCAGTAATTAGCAAAGCAGACTGTCTGGGGATGAGGGCCAACTTCAGCCCAGCACGATGCCTTCTCTCCATGGCTGGATATGGCCCATAAGCCTGGCTAGCAGGAGCAGATGCAAGCACAATCCCTTGAGGCTCCACTGAGAAGATTTAGCAGTATAGCAAGAGCTGAAAGTAGTAGTGATATTGTAACGGACTTGGACTTAAACTCCCAGCTCTGAACTGGAAAACCCGCATCCTCCCTTCCCTTGGACACAGGTGCCCAAGCCCTGCTGTTGCTCGGGTACCCGGAGGAGCTATGCCCTGCTCATCTCAGAGCCTCTGGGAAGGCGGACGTTTAATCCCCAGTCTCCCGGTTCCCAGCCCAGTTCTTAACCAAAGGCCATCCCCCCACAAGCAGTCCCCATGGTCCTGCATGGTGTCTGTGACTCACCTTTGAGGTGGCATCAGCCTGCAGGGAGGAAAGATGAAAGAGAGCATCAATGTCCATCCCTTCACTCCACTGTCCCCCAGCAGAACACCAACAGCTCCCTCCATGCTCTGGGATGGGAGGCCACGTGCACCCCCAAAGGATGGCATCTCCCTTAATCCATCAGGACCTTACAGGACCCAACTTTGGTCAGCGTTGGCCAATCTTGGCCAAACCCTGTGGGGTCCTGCCAGGAGGCATGGCTGCAGAGCCCAGGCACCTGTAGGTACCTTGCTCGGGTGGGCAGGCTTTTCTCCTGCACCATGCAGGAAGGAACATGGGCACAGGATTATTTATGCACATAGCATCCCCATCTGGATAAACACTTTGGTTGCAGTTGCTCCCCAAGTAGCAGAATTTGGGATGTCTTCTGATTTCCTTCCTACCTTTTGCTGCTGCCCCCAAATGCCCTATAACAAAGATCCACAATGCCCTACAGACCAGTTACCCCAAAGTTGGTGGGCTTTGAACTCCTCTGTATCTCCAGCAGCATGCACAGACCCACACAACCCAGAGCACAGAGCATTTCTCCTGCTCCTCAGTAGCCTGGCCTGTACACACCAGCCATATCAGGGAGGAGCAGGAGAAACCGAGGTCACAGCGAAGACACCACGAGGGGCAGACTGGAGCACACCACAATGACATTTGGGATGTCCCACCCAGATGTGACCCACAAGACCCCCCACTGTGTCCACCTGCAGGACCCCAGCAGTGGTGGCAGATAGCTCAACTTCTCTCTCAACTTACTTTAATGGCCTTGTGGGTTGGCTCATGGCACTTGCACCCGACACCTTGAAGTTGGTAGGAGGGACCATGACCAGCAGGTAGGAGGGACCTCCATGTGCAGGAGGCAGCTCTTTGGCCAGAAGAGGACTTCCAGGCAGCGGTCGACGGGGGGGCTGGTGCTTTGGGACGACCTGGGATCACAAAGTGTATGGGGAGAGACAACATCCTTAGAGGAGCATCCAATGACCTCCTACAAACCTCTCTCCCCTGCTGCACAGCTGAGATGCTTCAAAGCGTGTAACACCACCACCCAAACTATGTTAAAATATTCTCATTATCTAATGTGCTTTCTTCACCATTGCAACAGATTCATCTCTTAGGGTGGCGTGACAGCTCCTTAATAGTGCCCAACCCAAAAGAGCCACAGGCAGCCAAAAACCAGGGAATTTCTATGAGTCGGAAGGAAAGTACAGCCAACCAGCAAAGCTCACCAGTGGGGTCCTCACAGGGCTGCAGGGAAGAGGTTTCTTCGGTGGTGGCAGCTTAGCCTGGGAGATGACCGTTTTGGTGGGGACCATGGGCGATTTGCTGACTGGTGGAGGTGGCCTGGCAGGCTTGGGGTCTCTTGGGCGCGGAGGGATGGAGTGGGGAGGTGGGCGAAGAGGGTGGACAACGTTGACAGGCTGAGAGCCGGGCTGGTGAGCACTGGGTTTGGGGGGGAACGCAGCCCGTGTTGCCTGCAGGGATGAGAAAAGCAGAAGTATGGAGAAAATCCTTAGGTGCGTTTTCCTGGGTGCTGAAAAGCAGATGTCCCCTGAAGGTCTGGATGCTAGGGAGTTGCAGGAGAAGCATTGGGTATTTATTCCACTTTCTGGGACCACCACTTTTAGCATCCCACCCAAAACCTGAACATGTTTGCTTCTCGCTAACCAAATGAGAGCACACAGAGATGAGAAAGGTGCTGTTCTCAGGAGATCTGGAGCAGAGCCAGCTCTGGTGAATCCATACCAGATTTCCGCCAGATGGGAGACATCATCTGTCCTGCCCCGCTCTCAGCCACTGTGGCCGTGCTCAAAAAACCTAAATTCTTCCTAAATTCAGCCCCGGGCATACCCATCCCAAGGTCACCAGAACTGACACAACCAGCAGCAGAAGCATCTGCCTCCCTGGAGACCCAGCACAAAGTCATCAGCAGGACTGCACAGCCCCTGCTAAGCTTTGCCGTGGTGATGGGCAATTTTCCGGCGGGGGCTCCTGGCAATCACCAGGGCCTTTTTGAGCAGGCAGAGTTCAACAGACTCACTTTTAGGAGGGGTATGTACTACTGACCAAGGGCTCACAGCGTAGACACAACGCAAAACCAGCACGGAGCACCAGTTGCTTGCCCAGTTGCTAGAGGTAGATGTGATCACCCACAAGTATCAAGTTCCAGGGAGGAAAAGCAAACCTGGAAGGTGAGTTATTACTTACTTTATTAGTGTGGCTGGAGGTGGAAATATTCCTCAAGGTGAAAGCAGCTTTGGGATGGCCACTGGTTGACTTCCGACTGATGGTTTTGTTCCTGCCCGGGATCACAAACGTAAATCACAGATGGCAAAATAAAGCAACCATTTTTGCAACAGCTGCCTCCTGAAATGCTGCACATCAGCGAGATCCTGTCTCCATTAACAGATTGTTAACAGACAGTCTTGCACTGCTGGGTGAGCAGGGATGACAAGTCTGTCTTGAGATAATGAAGGAGATTGATTGGGTTTTTTTCTCAAATTATTGCAGGGCTCTGAGGTATGTGTGTGTCTGTACCTGTACTGGGAGGGGAAATAATGACAATATCTAAATTCTGTGCTTCTTTAGAGCCCTCCCAGTTCTTGCAGCCTGCTAGGAGCAGATGGCGAGAAAGCTCCTCGGTACCAGGCCACCTCCATCATCACTCTCTGGGGTTGTCCAGTCCAGAGGACCATTCCTGTCCTCTGCTCAGGGGAGAGCTGAAAGCCTCAGATTTTCCCAGGAGAGAGCTCTTCATATCTCAAACCAGGTCTCATACCAGTTTGAAACAGACCCTGTGCACCACTAGCTCCCCCACAACCGTTCCTACCAGGCTGGATGCTGCCAGTGGCAAGAAAACAAGGTTTCAGAGTCTCACTGGGTCCTCAAGAGAGATGGGATTTAGGATGCGTCACCCACCTATATGTCTCCTGGCTCCTCCTTCTCATCTCCTTTATCCATTTGTTCAGGAGCGAGTTCTCCCGCCGGTACCAAAAGTAGATGCTCATCATCAGGGCCGGGAGGAAGAGCAGGAAGATGAGCAGAAGGGTTAATAAGATGGCTTCGTGATCTGGCAGGGAAAGCACACAGGTGAGTGCAAGGCTGGGAGAGCCAGCAGCCTCCGGCTTCATTCGATGGAAACGTTGGTCCCGCCTGCCCGTTCCCAGCCACCCAGGCTAGAGACATCATTGCTGATCACACCTCCAAAAAGAGAGCAGTACCATCCGGTGGTCCCTGATAAAAATGGGTGGCCACCAAGCAACCAGAGCTGGGCACAGGCTGTGAGTCTGCCTGAATGGACCCAACCCAACACATTTGAGAGCAGAGCAGTCAGCAGCTTTATCGCCCCATTTCCCCCCCTCGTCGCATCGCTCCAGCCCCACCAGCGTCACAAGGCACCGGAGGAGAAGTCGTGACTCACTGTCGCGCTGCACAGGGCCACTGTCCACGCTGCCACCCAAGCCCGGCTTCTCGCAGTAGGGGGGAGCCCAGCCAGCATCGCAGTGGCAGTTCTTGTTGCTGTTGCAGACCTGCAGAGAGAGAAGGAGGGTTGGAGACCACAACGGATGTATGGAAACAATGGTCTGTACGGGGGGGATGAGAGCAGATGGCCAACGGCTGAGTCCGGGCTGAAGGAGCTTAACCCCTGCCGATATTCACCCCTTGAACATCACTTGGATCGTGTCTGTGTTTCCCTCAAATCTGTGATTGCAATGTTTTGCGATATTTTCTTGCTGATACTTTTATTTCCCTGCTCTTTGCAGAAACCTTGAAGACAGGTATCTTATACCCTCAGTTTTCGCACCGCTTGACTAATCAAGCCTGAGGCCCTTAATACTTTGTGTTAGGCCAGAAGTTTGTTAAACATCTTCCCCTCAGGGTCTTTCCCATTAAACCATAGCATTTCTGAAGCAGAGAATCCAAACCAAGAGCCTTTACGATGCTGAGCAGAATGGAAAGGTAAATTTGGGTGTTTTAACTATCACATTTCTCTACATAATCCAGCAGCGATTTTCTACAGCAGTTTGTTGTTGCTTATCTGACAAAGCGTTCTGCAGAGGTCAGATCTTTGTAGCCTTTAAGCTTTGGACAATAGTGACTCTTTCTATTCGCTGAACCATTTCCCTACCTTTTTGCAGTCCCAGTTGTGTTAGAATCACAGAATGGTTTGGGTTGGGAGGGACCTTTAAAGGTCATCTAGTCCAACCCCCCTGCCGTGGGCAGGGACATCTCCCACTAGATCAGGTTGCTCAGAGCCCCATCCAACCTGACCTGGAATGTTCCCAGGGATGGGGCATCTACCACCTCTCTGGGCAACCTGGGCCAGTGTCTCACCACCCTCTTTGTAAAAAATTTCTTCCTTCTATGTAGTCTAAATCTCCCCTCTTTTAGTTTAAAACCATTCCCCCTTGTCCTGTCCCAACAGGCCCTGCTAAAAAGTCTCTCCCCATCTTTCTTACAAGCCCCTTTAAGAACTGAAAGGCCACAATAAGGTCTCCCCGGAGCCTTCTCTTCTCCAGGCTGAACAACCCCAACTCTCTCAGCCTTTCCTCACAGCAGAGCTGTTCCATCCCCTGATCATTTTGGTGGCCTCCTCTGGACCCGCTCCAACAGGTCCATGTCTGTCCTGTGCTGAGGACCCCCGAGCTGGACGCAGCACTGCAGGGGGGGTCTCACCAGAGCAGAGCAGAGGGGCAGAATCCCCTCCCTCGACCTGCTGGCCACACTGCTGGTGATGCAGCCCAGGACACGGTTGGCCTTCTGGGCTGCGAGCGCACATTGCCGGGTCACGTCCAGCTTTTCATCCACCAGTACCCCAAGTCCTTCTCGGCAGGGCTGCTCTCCATCCCTTCATCCCCCAGCCTGTGTTGGTACAGGGGGTTGCCCCGACCCAGGTGCAGGACCTTGCACTTGGCCTTGTTAAACCTCATGAGGTTCATATGGGCCCACTTCTCCAGCGTGTCCAGGTCCCTCTGGATAGCATCCCATCCCTCAGGTGGGTCGACCCAACACTCAGCTTGATGTCATCTGCAAACTTGCTGAGGGTGCACTCAATCCCACTGTCTATGTCATTGATGAAGATATTAAACAGTAACAGTCCCGATACGGACCCCTGCGGGACACCACTCGTTACCGATCTCCATCTGGACATTGAGCCGTTGACCACTACGCTCTGGATGCGACCATCCAATCAATCTTGCTTTGCTCTCAGAGGGAACAGGCACCTGCTCTGAGCTCTAAATACTCTCGAGTTCAAATTGGACCCTGATCCAAATTTTGCAGATGGTCCTTACATCACAAATTATCTTCTTCCTCTAACTTGGGTAAGCAAAGATCTCAGCTCAGTCTCACCCGTAGCTGATGCATTAGACAGTTATGAAAAGCAGGTGCCCACTGTGTCGCAAGGCCCATCCCTGTGGGGGACACTCGGTTTTGCTTAAGAATCTGTGCTCACCTCAGGAGCCTGCTGCAGGTCACCCTATATAATAACTCACCCCATGGCCGTTGCACCGGGAAACACACTTTTCCAGCTCAAAAAGGGAGGCATTCTGGCATCGGCGATCTTTGCAAACCTGAGAGAAAGCCAAGAAGCTGAGATTAGAGAAAGACCCGAGAGAGGGAGGACAGTGATCTTCTGGCTCACAGATAGGAGTCCTCTGGAAGGATGCTGTCCGCTGGAAAACCAAGGTTGGTTAAATCGTATTGTTCCAGGTCAATGCATTTCACTCCAATTTTCAGCACAGTCCAGGAAACCTCTGCCAGTCCCCCATCCAGGTCGGCTCAGCAGAGACCAGCCACCACCACTCCCACACCCCTCCCCTGACAACCCACCTGGCAGCTCCTGGAGAAGCCATGTCCCATCTGGCCCTAAAACGCAGGCACCAGCCAAAAAAACCAACACTGGATTTCAAAACTAGCCATCCTTTCTCATGAAAATGTCGACTTTTTGGCCTTCCATCCCAAACTGGGATGAAAATTTCACATTTCAATTAAAATGCCAAATAGCAAAGGCCATATCTCCCCAGCCAGCTCTGTCTGGCGTGCATCCCTGCTACCGTGTTGTCAACCAGGCTTCTGCTCTTTCTCAGCTGAACTGACCCTCTGTAAAGAACTTGGAGATGCAGGGGTGTAAAAGGGACTAATGCTCAGTTAGCAGCATCTGTTTGGATCTGTCGTCTTGATTCCTAACACAGCTTTCCCCTGGGAAACGGTTTATTCATAGGAGGAAGCCTCATCCATCAAGTCCTGGGGCATGCAATTCTTGTTGGGGTTGCTCCACTATGCATTAAATCAGTAAAGAAACATGGAGGCCAGAGAGAAGAATTTGTTGGCCTACACACAAGCATCTGGTGATGTCTAGAAATGCCCCGGTTGAGATGTCATCAAGGCAAGGTCTGCAAGCGTGGTGGGAACCACGTCCCATGGCCCAGCTGTAATGCAGAGAAGAGCCAATGTCTACATTGGAGCTGCAACAAGAGCCAAGGAGCTGATCTCCTGGAGGAGACCCCAGCCCTAGGAAGAGGTACTCACCATCCCATCTCCACATTTCGTTCCCGTCATCACCAGCCCTGGGTCGGAGAGGTCTTCCTCATCATCCTTTGCGGTGTACATGTAGGTGCCTCGGCACTTCACCTCCCGCCCATTGAAGCGGATGGTGGTGTCGATGGAGACAGTGTTGGTCCCCTGGGGCTTCTTAGCTGAGCTCTGGCACTGGATCTTGCCACACATAGCATCCCTAGGAGCAGGACACAGCCAAGGTGAGGGCAGGAGATGTGGGTATCTGCCGCTTCACCCTCCCTGCCCCATCACCCCCTGCCTCGCTGGCTCACCTCCCCTTGAATTTATGGCCATGGGAAGTTGTGATGGGAGAGGCTCAGCAGGTTCAAAAAAGACTTAGATAAATCATGGACAGCACAGAGAAATGCTGGAGGGAACAGGCCGGGAGGGTCCCTCTAACATCCCTGGTCTAACTGGGAATATTGGAGAGCACGTGCCCCCTAAATAGCATCTCCTGCTGATGCCGTCTTTGATTTTCCCTTCAGGCTGGGCTGGGAGGTGATGCGTGGTGGGACAACCTCCCAACACTGATGGGGACTGAGCCCAGGAAGGACCTGCTGGCTTCCTCAGGTCCAAAACAGAGCTGGCCCAAGGGGTGATGCCAGGAGGTCAGGGTAGGGCCCCACCAACCCCTTCGCAGGGGTGGGCAGCAGGGGGCTGTGGGTGCAGGAGGAGGAGATGGGGCACCCATGGGTGCCAGCGCTGCACCCACCTCTTGTCACATTTGACGTAGCGCCCTTGGCTGTCTTTACCGCAGTTGCCATAGGTGTTGCCGGCCATGTTCACGTCCTGGAAACAGGCGTCCGGGGCCGGCCAGGCGCCTGCAGGGAGGGAGGAAAGGTCCCGCGTGGGATGGGGAAAGCAGCCAGCAGGGAGAAATACCAAAACCAGGAGCGGTGGTTGGATGCTCGTGGAGAACACACCATGGAAAAGTCTCCCGGAGAGCAGCTGCTGTGGGTGCTGGGCGAAGAACAGCACAAGAGGGGTGAAATTCCCTTTTCTCGGGGGTCTAGCAGAGAATTTTGGCCCTGGGGGAGGATTCCCCCCTCTGCCTGCTGCAGCTCTCCTGGGGGCACCCAGAGGTGCTGGCCCTGGGGGTGGCAGCACCGCTATGCAAATGGGGACCTATGTGCCCTGTATGGGGTGGGAGCAGCAGGCGGGTGTACGTGGGTGCGAGTGGGGTGTTGGGAGTGTGGGTATGGGGGGCAGGGTGCAGCACGTGGCTGCGTGTGGCCATATGTAGCGCGGGGGCCCTGTGCAGCGTGCGGTCGTACGCAGCTGGGGGCCATACACAGCAGATGGCCACATGGAGCATATGAGCTATGGGCCGTATGCAGAGCGGGGGCTGTACGCAATCTGTAGCCATATAAAGCATATATATATATGTAGTGTGTAACAACCATATAAGCATCTTGCCATGTACACCTTATAAGCAACATCACCTATGGGCCATATGCGGTATAGGGTCTGTAGGCAGTGTGAGGCCATATGCAGAATATGGGCTAACTAAAGCAAGGAGGCCATATACAGTCTATGCAGTACCTAAGCCATATGCAGTGCTGAAGCCATATGTAGTGTATGGACTGCACTACGGCGTGGAGGTCACCTGCAGCATATGGAGTCATGAGCAGCATGGGGATCATATGCAGCACGGGGGCTGTATGTAATGTATGGGCTGTATGCAGCGTGGTGACCATAGGCAGAGGGTAGACGGGCTGTGCACAGCAGAGGACCGGGCACCTCTGAGCGTGCGTGCACAGCACCCCCAGCCCTCCATGCCAGCCCCATGGATGTTGACCCCAACCCTGGATGGGGACAGCACAACCCTTCCATCCACCACCCTCCAGCCCCAAGGGCAGGGGACATGGAGACCCCACGTGCAGACACAGCGCTGAGACCCAACGTGGCTTCTGCTCCAGAGAAGGGTGGCGAGGAGGCAGGGCTGGGGCTGGTGGGACTCACCTGGTCCCCAGAGCTGGACGCACTGCTGGTGGTGGGTCATGCACATGCCGTTGTTGCAGTAAGCCTCGCCATAGGCGCAGGATGAGCCATCCAGCAGGTATACGTTGGCTGGGCAGTAGGGTGAGGCACCTGTGCAGTATTCGGGGAGGTCGCAGGATCCCGCTGCTTCCCTGCAGATTGTCCCAGCCACCTTCAGCTGCCGCAGGGGGAGAGAGAAACATCAGCACTGAGCGGCAGCAAAGGGGAGAAGCTGGGATTGCTGCTGCCTCCTGGTGCAGCTTGGGGCCATAAACCATCTATAATGTCCTCTGTGGGACTATATGGGGCTGTCAAGGTATAAAGCCAAATTCCTGGGCTGGACCCCGGCCACAAAGCAGCCAGCAGAGACTCCACTGCAGATGTGAGTTTACGTATAACCCTCCTCATTTGGCACTGGCGGGGGGGGTTGACCTCAGGGACATACAGTGTGTGAGTCCCGGGGGGGTGGTGGGGGCCGTATCTCCCTGCTCAGCCCGTGGTGGGGGGGTGGGCACAGTGGGGGGCACAGCGGGGGGCTTACCTTGCAGTTCTGGCAGCAGTCGCCGTGGGCACACTGGGCCCCCGCCTTCAATGTGCAGTTGTGTGCATTGCAGCACGGGTTGGTGCACTCCTGCGTGGGGAGAAGAAGACACCACCACAGTCAGTGAGTCCATCCCTTTCCCATTGCTGACCCCAGTCCCTTCTCCACCTGTCACAGCATTGCTCTTCTGACTTTGATGATGGGGAAACTGAGGCACAGGGGAGATGAGGAAAACCTGAGCACTCTGGGGCAAAGTCAAGAAGAAAGCCAGGACCAGGTTAAATGGATTTAGGAAGGTGGGACTGGGAAGAACCCTTGGGATGGAGTCCCTGTGGTGATCAGCAAATCCCTTTCCCTTGCAAATGCCCCTCTCCACGTGGGCTGCCTCCTGCCACCCAGCAGCTGAGCTGAGCTGCAAAAGCCTCTGCTGTAAAGCAATGCAGCACCCAGCGCCGTACCTCCACCTCCCCGCAGTCACAGTCTTCTCCTTCCTCCAGAAAGCCGTTGCCACATTTCCGTCCCACCACCAGGTCCTTGGTGTCGGGCAGGTTGAAGAGACACATGCCACCTCCCTTCTGGAAGTAGTTCTCCAGCTGCCTCTTGCTGCAGGAGCTGAACACGCGAGGGAAGGGGTGGCTGCGCAGGGGACAGATGGGGAGGGATGGGAACCGGGGCGATCGGGACCAGGAGAAGGTGGAAAACCACAGTCAGAGCTGGGAAATAAGGACACGGGCAAACTGGCACAAACCCTTCCAAGAGCAGAATCCACCATCAGCCAGATGCATCAAGACCACGAACATCCCCCACCCCAACTCGCAGGGCTGAGCATCAGATTAACGACCAGGGGACACCACACTGAACCCAAATATTTTCCAGAATGGGATGGGGTGGACAAGCAGAGCTGCTGTGCACCACCCCTAGAGCACCAACCCTCCAGGAAGAAACCTCTTGGAGATTGGAGACCCCCATGGTCTGAACCTCAAAGCCCAGGGAGCACCCATGCCTGCAGGCTCTGCCAGCTCGATGCTGGTGTAGGTGTCACCTCCGTGCCTCGGTCCTTTGCACCTGGGACACCACAGACCCCCCCGTCCTAACCGCGAGGCAGGTCTCCACATGTGCAGTGACTATCTGCTCAGGATGTCTGCTAAACATGTGCCTGCTCTCACCGAACCGCTGATGGGAAATACCCGTTTGGGGCTATTTAAATACTTCCGAGGCTGCCCTAAAAAATTAAAGAAAAATTGAAAAGACACAAAAAATACCCCATATTAAATAATTCACAAAGCCTGAGCAGCAAAAAAAAAGAAATCAGGGCCTACTACATGTGAGGTCATTTCTCTAACAGCCCAACCGGCTTTTCCTACAAGGAGCTGGAGAGAAATGGTGATTTTCTAGAGAAGCTCTGAGCATGGTTCTTCCGTAATTTTGCACAAGCTTGTGGGTTTTTTTGTGTGATGTACTAAGAAGGAGGAAGCAGAGAGTAAGAGCTGTGCACCGCTCTCCGCTTCAGTGCTGGTTTCGTTTCCTCCTATCGCTGAAAAAAAGTTTTATTTCATATTAGGACATCTCATTTCCGAGATGACACAGAGAGCTTTTTCTAAAAATATTTTTGAAGTCTGGGGGAAATCTTTTGAGATGCAGGGAAAGCTGTAAGTCCATGCAAGTTATGGGAGGGTTAGCAAGTAAATATACCCAATAAGCTGGTCCACGAACATGCAAATAGGGACAGGTTGAAGACAGTCAAAAATGTGTTTCCTGCCCATGTGGGGTAAAAAATATTTCAGCAAAAATAAGAAGGAAGAAATGTCACGGCGAGATGTCAGCTCGGAGAGCTTTGCCTGCAGGGGTGAGCAGGGGCACAGCTGAGCTTCAGCATCTGCTACTGCTTTGCACCAGCGCATCCAGCTCCAGTGGGTGGGGCAGGATAATTAATTAGTAGGCTAACTAAACAAAGTGCACAACTGTCCTGGAAAGCCGGTGCTTTTCCCCACCACGATCCACCTAGGCAGAGACTAAACCCCATGGGGTCAGCGCCGCGGTCTGAGAGCCACAGGAAAACAGCCTGGGGACATCCTGAAACCGCATCGTGGTTTTTGACCGTTATTTATTAATTGGAAGAGTGGGCGAGTTCAAATAATGGGGAATAAACAGCTGGTTTTCTGCAGTACGGGGAAATCTGGGACGACTGTGTTATCGGGAGCCAGAAAACCCAACAGGAGAAGGACCTTGGAAGGGAACGTGGCACCAACCAGCTGAATTTCACACAGCTTTGGGCCAAATTAAAGGGTAAAAGCAAAGGAAAACAAACCCTAAAGGGATGTCAGGAAGCTAATGACTGCCACTCCGGAGCATCCCACATCCAGATTTAGTGAGGTTGGGGTGAGGGACGTGAGCTCACCCCATCGCAGCCCTGTGATGCCGTGAGTCTCCACCAGCATGACCGGGGACTGGGCACCCCTTGGCCCTCCGGTCTTGCAATAAAGAATAATTTCATCGTGCTGAGGTATGGGTTAGCACAGGAAAACGCCTTGGATTCCTGTCATACACCTACCAGATACCATCCATTTCCTTCCAGCCCTAGCTCTTTTGGGATGGGGCTTCTACCCCTCTGCTGCCCCTCGGAGACCACCGGCCCTGCCTGCTCCTGGGTCCCGGGATGTGCTCGCTCCAGGGAATTGGGGTGTGCAGGGCAAACGGGGAGGAGGGCAACCAGCCGGGTCCCCCTTTGCAACGGGACACTGCACCCGCAACGGTGCCTTGCAGGACAGGACCCCCTCCCCACTCCCCAGCCCACCCAGCTGCAAACAGCATCCACAACACGCTGGGGGGCTTAGGGGCCGTATCCCGTCCCCACTGCCACTTACCCGGTGGCCGCTGCCATGACACAGCCGCCTTGCTCCGGGGTGGCCTCCACGCAGCAGCCCGTGCTATCGTGGCTCATGCCGAAATTGTGGCCGATTTCGTGGGCCATAGTGGCGGCTGCTCCGATGGGCTGCTCCGAGTGGTCCTGCATGGATGGGGGATGCATCAACACAGCAGCCAGGAGCGATGGAGAGGAATGATCCCGCAGCAGGGAATGGGGTTGGGGTGATGGAGGGACCACACATCCCTGGGATTGTAACTGGATCCCGTGGGAGGGACAGAGAGAGGGATGGAGGAGGATTCATGGCAGAAGTGGGGTTTGGTCTCCTAAAAGTCCCACATGGGACTGTTGGGAAGCTCTTTTGCTGAAGCCAACTGCTGAAAACCTGGGGCCTTGTAAGGCACATCCCAAAAACCAGAAACCTCGGTGCCCCACACCACCACCCTCCCTAGGGACCACAGGACACCAGGGCCACCCCATCAGGAGGAGGGTAAGAGTTTTCTGGGGCAGAGATGACCCTACAAAACCAGAGAGGACAAGCAGGGAACAAGCAGGGGTTATTCTATATGAAGGGCAGAAGCAAGCTGGGGGTGTACATGGGGCAGAAGACCTTTAAACCAGCCCTTTCTCACCCTCCTTAGTACTTGGCCAACATCTGAGAGGGGTAAGGGGCTACCAGCCTCATCGTTTGCTCTCAGGCTGCATCCCAGGACCCACCCCAGATGGCTGGTCCTCCAAGCCCATGAAGAATCCCAGCAAGATGGAGTGGAGATGGGGTCCCCCAGCCTGGAAGGAGCAGCGGGGACCCCGGTGCCCCTCTTACCACGCTGACACCTCCCGAGTTATCCGCGCTGCACATGCCCTCCAGTGGGGCCATGCCGATGGTTGTGCCCCTGAAAGTCTTCCCTCTGTCCAGAAAGGAGAACGGAGGGGCAGTTAGCACCTCAGGAGTGGTTTGGAGATCCCGGTCCGAGCTGGGAGCCCCCTGCCCCAATGTCCCCGGGTCCACAGGGATGCTCACGTCAGCAGCTGGGCGTTGTCATGCTTCTTGCGTGACCTCAGCGCCTTTTTCCACTGCAGGAAGGACCAGAGCGTGGCATTGGCATCGCTGGTGACGGCACACTGGTCTCGCTCCGTCCACACCTCCAGGCCAATCAGGGCCACCTTGATATTCAGTGACCTGTAAAACTGCAGGGAGGGGACAGGGATGGAGGGGACGGGGACTGGCATTCGCTGTACATCCTCCATCATGGCCATGGCGTTTCATCTGGTGGGTCTCCATGCTTTACCTCCAGCTGGGTGACTCAGGGACACACTTGTCCTAAATCCACCTGCAAGCATGAGCTCTACAGGCTCAGGCATGGACACAGGACCCAGTCAGGGTGGCACGATGCCATCCATCAGCTGACAACGCCTAGGCGTGTCCCTGCTTGTGTCATTGATCCCCATCGCCACAGCAGAGCGAAGAACCAGCACCCTCTTCACTGCTGCAGCTCAGCCGATGGGTGGCAAAGCATTTTCCATCGCGTGCTCACATCTGCCACCTAAACTCCTAGCCCCAGTGACACGGGGACAGTCCCTGAGAGCCATCACCAGACTGGCCCCGAGCTCAGGCGCTTTCACATGCACCAGGAATGATGGAGGTGGTGGTAGGTTCCCCTTGCCGGCCGTTACCTTGTCCACGTAGTTTGCGATCTCCACGATGCGCTGCTTGGTGTGGCCCAGGTTGAGGTTCTGGTTCCTGTACTGCAGAGAGATGGGATGGGGAAGGGTCACTGGAGAAAGAGCAGGGAGGGAGACAAAGAGGGGTCCTGGCTTTTCAGCAGGGGACCAGGTTTCTGCCCCCACGGCGCTCACCAGTGTGTGATCAGCAACAATGAAGAGCTCCATGTATTTCATGGTCCTCCAAGCATCTCTCTTCGCCTGCAAGACAGACAGCAAGGCTTGGAGGAGCGAAAGAGTGGGCAGTCCCCGGCTCTGGGCATCATTTGGACATGGTGTAGTGGGCATGGTGTGTTGGGTTGACGGTTGGACTCGATGATCTTAGAGGTCTTTTCTAACCTTAATGATTCTATGATTCTATAATTCTATGATCATGGGTTCCCCAAACACTGCAGAGCTGCCCAGGAATGATGGCTGAGAGGGGAAACTGAGGCATGAGAAGACTAGGAAAATTTGGGCAGCTTAAGTGCAATTCCCGATGTTACCTCGCATCACATCCCACATTGTACGACACAGCACCGATCCCCAACCCACATGTCCTCCCTTTGAGGTCTCCTGCCCGAACTCAAACCAGGTGAGCTGCCCACGAACACCCCTCACATCCCATCTGCCTGCGCAACCCTGCCCAGATACCAGGGCGACGGGCACCTTGCCACAAGCTGCAGGCATTTAACGGGGCCACAGACCGCCCCACTCTCAGCCCTCTGCCCCTCCACAAGCGAAGGACGCCAGGGTGGATTTACCCGGTGGTGCACTGGCTGGAAGAGCTGAGCGATGTCAGCAATGGTGCTCCCGAAATCGTCGCCGTGGCCGCAGGTCCCACCTCGGATGGGCAAGTGCTCTGCTCGGTGGATGACGTGGTGGCCCGGCTCGGGGGTCCCCAGGGGTTTCAGGTAGTAGCTGGCGTTGCTGCTCAGCACTATCAGGCCCCTGGCAATGGAGAGCAGCCCCCGATGGCTCCTGTGGTGCTCTCACTCCAGCACCCCCAGCCCCTACTGAGGCCCCACAAACTCACTGCACCTCAGCTTGGTCCATACCCGGGGTAGGGGCAGAGACAAGAGATGGGTGTCTCTGTCAATACAGCCCTACGAGCTAATATATCCTTAGCATTAAACCCTCCGTGCCGGTCAGACCACGTGAACGCGGGACGGCAGCTGGTGGTTGCAACAGGGCAAAGCTCAGTTCTGGGGTACCCGCTGCGGGGTGCGGGATCCTGCTTCCTCTAGAGATGAATTTCCTTGAAGGCAGCTCATGCTGCCAGAAAAACGGCCTCTCCCCGCCCTGCCCACTCCCGGGGTCGGGTGAAGGATGGAAGAAGGGGAGCGATGGAAAATCAGTCCCATGAAGGATCTAGAGCTGGGCTTGCAGGACCATCGGTGCTGCGCCGGGGGGGCCCCAGAGAGGGTCCCTACAGGGAGGAAGGGGGCAGCCGGATCTATCCCCCTCTTCATCAGCCCCATAAGCCCCCCCTGCCCTGCATGTTTCCGTACCGTATTCCCGAGCAGGTGCTGAGGACGACCCAGGAGCCGCCGTAGCCCCGGACGTGCCCGTGGTAGTAGCAGTGGTCCTGGGAGAGGGGCAATGGAGACCTCCGTTAGAAACCACCACGCAGGGCTGGGCAGCAACAAACCCCACGTGCTCGGCCCAAAAAAACACCCGTTTTGCATTTCCTGGCCGAGCGAGGGGTGTCCCTCTGCACCGGGGAACGGGAGGGATGGAGCCAGGAGGCTGCCAGCTCCGGCGGTTCAGCCAGGGACACAGACAGCCCCGCACCCGGCTCGGCGCGCTGGAAGGGTGACAAATGGCCGGTGGGGTGACGTCGGGGAGAGCGAGGGCTGCGCGAGCCCGGCGCTGCCTGTGTTTATTTCCCGAGGTGCTGTATCGCGGCCAAGAGATACAGGAGCCGCGTGTTGCCGCATTCCTCCCGCGACAGGCGCCGGGGATGCTGCCAGCGAAAACGCCGCGCCTCCTCCCGGTGGGGCTTTGGCTTCATCCCAAGTGCCAAGGCACCCCGAAAAATAGAGATGAGCTACGCCCGTCCCCTGGCACCCACCGTGTGGTTGGGGGCCACCGTCACGGGCTGCCCGTCCGCGGCGTAGTGCGTCTCGGTGTAGCCCGGCGCCAGCAGCCTGCGGAGAGAGGAGAGGGGAGAGGGGTGAAGACCCTCGAGCTGCTCTGGCTGTCCCGGCACAGGGACACGCCGAGCCTCTGTGCCCAGCCCTGGGCAGCCATGCAGGGCTGAGCCATCTGCATGGTCCCCCTTCACAGCCCCAATTTGCAAAGCTTTGGGCAGCGGAGCTGGCAGTGCGACCATCACCGCTGCATCAGGGCTGGCCCCTGACCAGCAGTTGCCCACGGCCAGTGGGGACATGAATCGCAGTCCAACGTCCCCCTTTGCATCTCGGCAAGGAAGGGGCTGCCCATACTGCTTCAAGGTCCAGCTGGTCTGGGACAGGGGACCTGCACAGGAGGAGCCCGGCTGCCCACCCACCCCCCGGCTCAGGGGCCACCTCGTCACCACCGAGGACGAGCAGCCAGGCAGGGTGACAGCTTCTCCATAGGGACCAAACCCTACCAAAGTCCCCAGGGAGAAGCATCCTGTTGGGAAAAGAAGGGATCAACCCCATACTCGGGGTCCAGCTGAGGACAAGGGGAGGTTTGGGGTCTCCGACACAGCCAACCCCCTCCAGCCCTGGGCATGTCACTTCGCCTCACTCACAGCACAGCGAGGGTGATGCTCCTGATGCAACACCCCAGCAACAGGGTGGGTGGGTCCCCAAAAAAACAGAACCGATCGTGAGAAAGCTCAGGTTGCTTTTAGCAAAGCCTGCATCCCCCCAGCTGCCGGCCATCTCCCACCGAGGCCGGTCCCGGGGCCGCCCGTGCCACAGCCCCGTCCCACGCTGACAAATTGCTTCCTGTCGCAGGGAAGAGCCAGAGCTGAGCTTGCAACCGGCAAGCGCGTGGGGCTGGGGGTGCCGGGGAGCAGACGGGGGGGATTTAGACTGAAATGACCCCACGGGTGGTGGGAGAGAAGAGAAAGGGATGGGGGTTTCTCACGCCACCGAAGGCTGCGTGACCCTGCCCAAATGCCAGGGTGATGGGCACCCCACCACGAGCTTGCAGCCACCATGGGGACAGCAGGTCCCCCGAGGGACAGCGTGCATGCAAGGGTCTCAGCCACCCGAAGAAGGACAAAGCAAGGCTGGGTTTACCTCTGCTGACAGTTTGGCCCTCGATTCGTGAGGTTTGGCCCCATCCCAGGGGTTTTATTCTGCAGCAGAAGAAAATAAACCAAGCAGCCGGCCCCAGAATAGCCTTCCCGCCTCTTGGTTTCTATTTTGCAACCAGTTTAGCCCCAAAAATGTCACTGTGGGCACATTCCCGCCTTCCCAGCCCGCCTGTGAGTGGGTGCCTGGCACCAGTAACTCCAGTTATAGCGGAGAAAGGAGACAGGAGCTCAGCCTGGGTCCTGGAAATGGACCCGTGGGCAGCCCGGCAAGACAAGTGCCCGGCCAGCGCGGGGGCAGATGGGCAGCTGCCGGTGCAGGATGGGGACAGGGATGGGGACAGGGATGGGGACGGGTCGGCTGAGGACAGCAGAGAGGCAAAAGCCTCCATGCCATGCCTGGGGAATAGGGGGAACTGGGAGGGTTGAGCCGATCCCCCAACCGGGGGAACAGCGATTCCCATCCAGGGGCACAGCGAGTCCCAGCACGGCTCAGACCACTGGGATGTCCTCTCCAGGACAGGCCAAGGACCAGGAGCCCCAGGGAAGGAAGGGCAAGGAGATGTGTATTCTCCTCCAGCACAAGGGAAGGCCTTGGAAAACACCACAAAGGATGGGTTTGGAGACTGACCACGTCTCTCAGTACCAGAAGAAACAAGATTTGAGGTCTAGCATGGCCTCACTGGCCCATGAGCTGGCAGGGCTAAGGTAGCCCTGTTAGCTGGCACAAGACGGCAGTGTAGATAGCCAGGGCTGATTGGCCTCCCCAGTAGACACAACCACTAGGCACAGCCAGTCTTGGGTGCTGTGGACTATCCTGGGTGCCATATGGACTGCCTCTGGTGCCATAGATGATCTTGGGTACTATGGACTGCCTTGGGCTCTATGGATGGTCCTCATTGCCATAGATGCTCTTGGGTGCTATGGACTGCCTTGGGTGCTACAGATGGTCCTGGGTGTCATGGAAGTTCTTGGGTGCCATGTCTTTGGTGTCATGGACTGTCTTGGGTGCCATGGGTGGTCCTGGGTGTCATGGACTGTCCTGGGTGCCACAGATGCTCTTGGATGCCATATGCTATCCGGGGTGCCATGGATGATCTCGAGTGCCATGGACTATCATGAGTGCCATGAACCGTCTTGGGTACCATGGATGGTCCCTGTGTGCTATGGATGTTCTTTGATGCCATGGGAAGTCCTGGGTGCCACAGACAGTCCTGAGTGTCAAGGATAGCCCTGGGTGCCACAAATGCTTTTGAGTGCCATGGATGATGCTGGGTACCATGGATGGTCCTGGGTGCCATGGACTGCCCTGGGTGCTCAGCTCCCTTTTGCTGCCACCAACCCCCTCACCTGTTTCACTGTGCCCTCCTCCAGACCTCAGCATCCTGCAAGGCCCCATGCTCCTCCAGTCCTGCCAGAGGCACCTCAGCCTCCAGGGATGCTCTTCACCCCTCCTGGCCACACTCATCCCTTTAGCATGGCAAAGTGGCACCAAGCCAGAATTAGGGTCATGAGAAGACATACAAACATCTCCAGACCTGGTGCCCCAGCTAGAAACAAGGCTAAGCTTTGCACGTGAGCTTTCCACCCTCGCTGCCAACCCCTCCATTGCCCACAGTCCTAAAACACAACGTGCATGGGAACCTCCCAATTCTCCTTCCCGCACACCAAAAGCCCCTCTGCAGGTCACTGGGACCTGCTGCCCAACAGGGCTGTTCAGAGGACACCGTGGTGGCTGCTTTTGTACCCAAAGAGTAGCAAGAAGAGAGCTCTGCCAGGCACGAGCCTCCCACAGCTGCTGGTGAGAAGCAGAAGTGGAAGCAGAAGCCCATCCTGCAGAGATCAGCTTTCTGCCCTGCTCCACCACGGGGCTGCCTGGCACCAGGAGGGACCTGAACCCAAAAAGGGACAAATACCACAAGATCTCGGGGAGAGGAGCAGGGAGAGCAGGGCAGGAGATGGAGATGATTGCTTTCCTTGCTCCAGCCCTGGCACGAGGGGATGCCAGGCTGGGTGAGTGTCACGGGGGACAGATGCTGCTGGCACCTGCATCCAAGCCCAACCAAAGACGGAGCCCAGAAAGGGTTGAGTGAAGCTACATGGCAAGGTCACCCAGGAACGGTGTCAGGCTGCCAAACCCAAGACCAGTCCAACAGAAGAGCAGCAGAGGTTTCCAAATCACTGCCAGCAGTCAGCACTGCCCACCATGAGATACCTCCGAAGACCTCACAGGATCAGCCCCACCAGTGGGATGGCAGTCCAGGAGTCCCCTGTCCCGCTGACCCTCTGCCTGGCACATCTCCATCCCCCAAGCACCCCACACCGCCTTCACCCGTGCTGGGTCCTGCACCATGGCATCGAGCCAAGGCTGTTTCTTCCACAACACGGGTGTGGGCAGTGGAAAAAGGAGCATTTCAGCCCAAACTGCCACATCGGCCGCAGCCGGCAGGAAGCCACACCGAACCGTCCCTTCCCCTGCGGGCAGGAGAGCCAGGACAGGGCGGCCAGGATACAACCGCTCCGGGTGGGACCATGCCAGGGACATCCAATGCCCCTTCCCCAGCCCCAGCCCTGACACTTACTGGTTCCTCTCCAGCACCAGGATGAGCTCTCGGCCCTCAGCCATCACGGCCACCTTTGCCCGGGCAGGTGCCGGCACCTACGAAGAAAGCAAAGGAGGGACGGGGTTAGAAAAGACAGAGCCCAGGACACTGCCAGCCTGTATTATTGTAGGACCTACTGTTCCATTAGCAACACAAAGAGCAGCAGGTGAATGGATTTTGAGCACCATCCCTGTTTGGAAAAGCAGGAGCAGTGAGAGCATGTGTGCCCCAGGGCAGGGGCAAGCGTGAGCGGGGACACGGGGGCCAGGAGGTCCCTGAGCATCCCCAGCCACTCTGCAGGGGACATCCCACACCGACCCACATCACCTCTCACCTTCCAAAAGCTCAGTCCCTCGAGTCAAGCATTCAAGCTTCATAGCAATGGACCATGGGGCACCCCGTGCTGTTCCCACCGGACACCATCTCCTCTGCCCATCCCTGTCCCCAGCACCTTCCTCTGCTCCCCAGCTCAGGGCGCATCCCAACCTCTCCTCCGTGGATCTGCTCCACCTACTCCATGCCCTGCCACAAGCCCGTGGAAGGCGAGAAATAAACCCTCCTGCTTGATCTCCCATGAATAGCAGCAGATAAAAGAGGATTCGCGCTGGGATTCACCCCGCAAGAGTGGGGGTGAGAAAGCAAATCCCAACTCTGCTGGCAGTTCCCCCAGAAAAATGCAGCAAGAGAGAACCAGTATGGGATACAGGACCAGGAGCACTGCCCTGAGCATCCCGAACGGAGTCTCTGTGTGCTCTGTCCCACCACGGCTCCATCCCACTGGAGATCATAGAATCATAGAATAGTTTGGGTTGCAAGGGACCTGTAAAGGTCACCTAGTCCAACCCCCCTGCCGTGGGCAGGGACATCTCCAACTAGATCAGGTTGCTCAGAGCCCCGTCCAACCTGACCTGGAATGTTCCCAGGGATGAGGCATCCACCACCTCTCTGGGCAACCTGGGCCAGTGTCTCGCCACCCTCAGCGTAAAACATTTCTTCCTTATATCTAGTCTAAATCTCCCCTCTTTCAGTTTAAAACCATTCCCCCTTGTCCTGTCCCAACAGGCCCTGCTAAAAAGTCTCTCCCCATCTTTCTTACAAGCCCCTTTAAGTACTGAAAGGCCACAATAAGGTCTCCCCGGAGCCTTCTCTTCTCCAGGCTGAACAACCCCAACCCTCTCAACCTTTCCTCACAGCAGAGCTGTTCCATCCCCCTGACCATTTTGGTGGCCTCCTCTGGACCCGCTCCAACAGGTCTAGACCCTGAGCCGGATCCTGCGGAGGCTGGTCCCAGGGTGGGTCAGCACCTGCGTGCACCCCTGCGGGGTACGGAAATAAATAGCAACCGCCCGGGCACCGGATAACCGCACCATTAAAAATACCGCGGGGCAGCAAGAGGAAACGATTGACTCAGCTTCCCCAGGATGCCGGTGGTTTTACTCACTCCCTCACTTCGGAGGGCGTTAAATGGGAACCCTGCTCAGGGATCCACACCAGCATGGCTCGTTTGCACGTGATGGGATGGGCTGGAGCCCAGAAGTGCCGCCCTCCTCCGATGTCCCCACATCCCTTCCCAGCTCCGGCGCTGGGGACACTAAAAGCATTCGCCCTGTCTGTTTATGGCCCGGCCGGCGTGGCTGGCTCTGTCTCCCTCGCTCGGTTCCTCCCCATCCATGACGGATGCAGGGAGCCCGGCGGCTGCCAGCCCTCGGCCCCGTGCTCGGGATCTGCCGCGGGGCCCCGGCACCCTGGCCGCGAGCTGGTGAGGCTTTCCCAGCTCCGGAGGGAAGGAGCTGTCCCCGCGAGGCTCTGGCTTCGGCTGCTCTTAGCATCGCAGGGTTTTGCAGCCCGTCACTAGGAATGCAGCGGGGCGGGGGTAAAGTTGGGTGATTCACAGCTTGGGCTAAAACAGAGGCCAAATCCTGCTGTCCCCTCTCATCCCTGTGGAGATGGACGGCAAGGCTTTGCTCCTCATGCACCCTGGTCCCCAATCCGCGTCCTGGGCACCGGGGACGCTGAGGGACCTCCAGCCTGGCAGTCCCAGGGCCACTCTCCTGGGGCCATCGTGTTTTTAAGGGGCAGCATCATGGGACAAAGCATTTTAGGGTGCAGGGCAGCTGGGTACCACCGCTGCTGCACCCCAGGACATGGGGTTTGTGCTCCCAGGATGGGTGTTCCTGCAGGTCCACCCCAAATTGAGCTCCAGGGATGGAGGGATCCCATTAAGCTGCTCAAATTGGCCACAGGGATGCCTGCTGGCTGCAAGGAGACCCACGGGTCTGAGCCCTTATGGCCCCATTTCCCAAGGGCGGGGAGGTGCCGGTCACCCCAGCCTGTGGCAGCACGGGGACACAGTGACGGAGTGGGGCCGACCGAGTCCCCCCCTCTGCCTCCAACATTGTCTTCCCAGCTCCAAAAAAGGAGACCAGACACAGCACTTTAAAAAAAAAAAAAAAAACCACAACCCCTAACAGCAAAGCAAGCCAAGTCCAAAGCTCTGCCACTTCCCAGCAAGCCCCTTCGGCACGGCCACGGCACGGCCACGGCACGGCCACGGTCCCCGCTCCCAGCGAGGGGCTGTGTGATGCAGGGAGGAGGAAGCCGGGGCAGAGGGCTCCCCTCCTTCGGCGATGGTGGGAACAGGCTGTATTTTTAGAACATGATCTTATCCAAACATGACTCCTTGGCCAAACATGGTCTGTACATTTTTCTTGCCATTTCCCTTCTTTCCCTTGCCTCGTCCTCCCTTTTTTCAAGCCTCTTTCTCCCCCTCTCTGATCTCCCTAACACCCTCTCCCCACAGCCCATCTCCTCTTCCTCCTCCTCCTCCTCCTCCCCCCCCAAGTCCCTGCCAGCTCCTTCCCAGTTCTGAATTCCCCAGCAATTACTCCCTGCCTTGACTTAAGGGCCTTTACTGGCAAAATGCTCTTTCCCAGCTGCTGTCTTAAAGGGACACGTGTGTGTGCAGGGTTATCCCGGCGTTCGCAGCTCCCCGTGCACGCACCCAGGCTGCCAAAGGCTGGAAAACAAACCACTGCTAATGGGATCTGTGTCTGACCCCCGCGAGGTGGTACATTGCAAGGTCTCCCCTTCCCCGTGCCTCAGTTTCCCCTGAGAGCACGTGGGGAGCAGGTGACTGATGCTGGTTTCAGCTGGGATGGGCTGAAACCAGCTCAGCCTCCGGAGAAATAAATAGCAATGAGTAAGAGGAGGGAGAAGGAGGGTGCGAGCACCACTCGTGCCAGGCAGGAGTCAAATAACCCAATTCTAAGGCCAGGAAAGATTATTGCATTAATTAAACACTGATAATTTTGCCTTGAGCCTACTGGCAGGCAGTTGGGTCCCCGAAAGCTGCCTGCCAAGATGTTGTGCACCAGGAATGAGCAGAGATCAGCATCTTCCTGGGCTCCAGCACCTTCCTGGGCTCCAGCATCGTCCCGGGCTCCAGCACCGCCCCGGGCTCCAGCATCTTCCTCCCTCATCCAAATCCCACCACCTCCTTTCTCCAGCAGCCACGAAAAGGATGCTCCGGTCCCCACCACAGGCTGCAGGAACCACCTTCCCTCAGCCCTGGCTGGATGTGGAGGTGGTGGCCCCTCTCCAGAACATCCCAGCAAAGCCAGTCCCACCAGGGGCTGGGCTGGGAGAGGCGAAGAGCAGCTGGGATGAGTCTGCCCTGGCCAGGACCCAACCCATGAGCAGTCCAGAAGACCCACTGGGCCGAGTTCAAATCTATTTTTCTTTTTCAATCCGCTGATCAGAAAAACCGCTGCGATGTTTGCAGAGGAGCTGAGGCCAAGGGGTTTGCATTGCTCTTCGAGGGGAAAGATGATCTTTGTTTCCCCACAGCTCCTGGCCATCCTCCTCACCCAGGCTCCCTCCTCCGCCCTTGCTGGAAAGCTCCCGCTGCCCTGCAGGAGAGCGGCTCATCCACGAGCAGGCTCAGAGAGCGCCGAGCTCCTTGGGAAATCACTAGTGAAGCCAAAATCCAAAAGCCATGTTCAAATCACAGCCCGGCCATCTGCTCGGGCAGGTCCCACAAGCCCCGATTTCCTAAGTAAGCGCATGCAAGCCTAGATGTAACGAGGAAGACGGGGATCGGAGTTACCAGGAGATGCTCCGTAGAGGATTTGATGATGGGTTTTGCAGCTGGAGCATCATGGCTGAGCCAGGTCCTCCCCAGGCAGCTGGATCCCAGCAGCAGAATTAGGGTTTGGAGAGCACAGCTTGGGGACTGCATCGCCTTGTCCTAAATGCACATCGGGATCGGGATCCGAGAGCTCAAGGACAAGCCTCTCGCTCCAGCTGCTCACGGAAAAAGCATCCTGGGGGCAGGCAGCTCCAGGGGAGTTGGGGGGACCAGGGCAATAAAGGTCCTGAGGCAGAGGCAGAATTTTGGTTGTTTGGAAGCAAACTTGGCTCAGGGACCACGTCAGGGTTTGCGCAGTCCTGCCACTCGTTGCCAAGGGAAAAGGGCTGCCTTGCAGGAAACAGATTGCAGGAGTGCATGTCCTCGGCACCTGCAGCTCGCCCCAAACCACGGGCGGTCCTCTCCTCCCTTCCTCCTCCCAGAGCAGGGCTGGGACCCCACATGGGTGTGATGCTCCCAGGGGAGGGGCCCACGCCGCAGGGATGGGGGAGGGAAGGGGTATCGCACCGCGACTGGAGGGGATGCTCCAAGCGTTCGTTGGCAAGGATGAAGGGGATGGGCACGTCCCAGCTCCAGGACAGGGAGACACTGGCTGCTCCAGGGACCCAGCAGACCGGCCCACAGTGTGAGGGGAAGCGGTGGGTGGAAGGGTGCTCCATGGGTGCCACAGTGCGTTCCCATACAGGGCCGGGGTGCCAGGAGAGACCCGGAGGGAGGTTGAGGGGCTCTTCTGCCTGGGTGCTCCTCAGTCCTCGTGATTTATAGAATCACAGAATGGTTTGGGCTGGAAGGGACCTTTGAAGATCACCTAATCCAACCCCCCTGCCGTGGGCAGGGACATCTCCAACCAGATCAGGTTGCTCAGAGCCCCGTCCAACCTGACCTGGAATGTTTCCAGGGATGGGGCATCTACCACCTCTCTGGGCAACCTGGGCCAGTGTCTCACCACCCTCAGCGCAAAACATTTCTTCCTCATGTCCAATCTAAACCTACCCCCTTTCAGTTTAAAACCATCACAGCGAGAAACCATGCTTGGGAAAAAGCAATTACAAAGGGGAAGAAATAAGGCAGTGAAGACCACAGGCAGCACGACGGGCTGGGGGGGTCCCCAGGGTGGGGACAGGGGACTCCAGCGCCTCGGGGCTGGATACTGGCGGGACACCCGGGCCAGGATGCTGGGCACAACCTCCATTTCCAGCTGCAAAGGGCTGGAAAAGCCCACGGTCAGCTCCGGCAGCCTTCGCTCCGTGCCCCGAGCCGGGGGGAAGGAGTGGGAGGAGGAGGATGCCGGCAGCAGCGGGACAGGATCCCATCCCAAGCCGGTGGTGACGAGGGAGCTGTTTGCAATCAGGGTCCCCACGACCTCCTCCCCGGCCTCTCCGAAATCGCTTCCATGTGTGCCGGGAGCCGTCGAGCCCGCGGGGAGTTCAGCCCCGAACAATAGGAGAGAGGAGGGTGTAAAGGGGGGAGGCAGGGTCTGGCCCACTCAGCACCATGCCAGCCCGCACACGACGGGACCGCAGGGCCACCACCACCACCATCCTCTTCCTCTTCCCTCCGGCTCGACCTCGCTCCTCCGGGAAGAGGGAAAGGAGACGCGGTGATGTCCCCCGGGACCGTGGCACGGGCCACCCCGCAGCATCCCACCCGCTGCGCGAGGAGCAGCCCCCGGAGAAGGGATGAGGGAGCCTCGGGGCGGTCACCACGCTTGAACCCGTCATTTCACACGCTCGGATGTTGTCTCCTCACAGGCTCCCGCCCCGAAAGCCAGCCATGCCCAGACAAACCGAGCGGGCTGGCGGCAATCACGCAGCCGTATTTATTTCCAGGATCTTTGCTGGAGGCCAGGAGGAGACAGGGTGGGGATGGGACGGACTAAACTGATCCTAAAAATACGCATGTCAGCAGCACCAGGGCAAAAAGGGCCAGTTTGGGGCTCTGTCCACAAGCGGGGAGCCCCCTCGCCCCTACCCCATCCTTTGTCTGGTTGCCACCATCCTTCCCCTAAGAAGCCTCCCTGCTCCCGGCTGCGACCACCCTCCCTCTCCCCTCCTTCCCCCCCTCCGAGGAACAGGAGCCTCCTTGTTTCGGGCTGGCTGGAGCCAGCGGAGGCAAAGCAGATGCCAGGAAACACGCCAGGACCTGCCCAGCCACCCCGGCCCCGGCCGATGGCCACCCCAGCCCCACCGGCCCTGGGGTCCCCCAGCGACCCCCAAACCCCCACCACGCGCCTGCAATTTGCACCCACCCAGCACAATTTCGGGCAGCGGGGTGTTAGCGAGAGTATAAATAAACCTCCCGTCTCGAGTGCCCTCCAACCTAAATATAGACCCACCCGGGGCTGCTAGGAAGGGAGGGGACATTTCTGCAGGCTGACCACAGCAGCCCCAGCGCGATGGGCTATTTCAGCTACCGGAGAAGCACAATTCCCAGCAGCCAGCGCCAATGGGAGCGATGCTCCCGATTCCCCCGGGAAAAAGGCATCGTCCAGCCCCTCGGAGGAGGCAGGGCAGCACAAAGCCCCTCTCCGCTTTTGCTGCCGGAAAGCAGGGCTGACCCCCTCCCTCGGTATCTCCTGCCTGGAGCAAGGAGGTCTCACTTGGAGGCATCTCAGGTGGCTTCAAAGCTGCATCCTCAGCCCCTGCTCAAGGGAGATGCCACCAGAGAAGGTCACTTCCCAGCACTGAGTCTTCTCAGCAGCGAATCTGCTCAGCCCCGAAACACAACGGTTTCCTGCAACCATCTGCATCGGTGGTCGTTGTGCTGGGAAGCGATTTGATCTGCCCCAAAGGAGACCACAGCCCCCGAGATCCTCCCAGCTGCTGGGTACGAGGACCAGCTGCTGCGGCCGATGGGCAGCTGCGGAGCCGCTTGACCCCAGAGCCAGGCGAGGTGCCAAATCCAGGCGAGGGTCACCACAAACATCTCATAAAGTGGATTTGGAGAGGGTGGGGGTGGCGGGGAGGGTGTGACAGCCAGCAGAGCAGCCCTGGGAAGAGATGTCCTCCTCTCCGGGCAGCTCATGCTCGGCTTCTCCTCAGTCTTCCCAAGGACATGGCTCTTAAATCCTACAGTACTTTCCCTTTAGCTAATACTGCTGGTCTGTCTATCCTGGCCAAGCCACCAGCCTGATGAATTACCTCCATCTCCTGTCTCCAAACTGCCCGGCTCCTTTCCGCTCACCCATCCTTCCTACTGCCCAATAGTTAAGACCGCATTTAATTAACTCGCTGTTTCACCCTCTGCTTTCCCTGTTCATCACCTGAACAGGGTGATGGGTCCTATAAACTTGACATCCTGCTCATGGGACCTGCAAACTCGCCATCTCCATGCGAGTCCCACCATGAAGACCTTTGGGTGCAGGACCCGGCCGCGCGGTGCAGAGGAGAGGAACCATTTCTGCCCTTACCTTTTCATCCAGGCTGATGGCTCGTCTGGTACGGCCCCTGAGGAGCCAGTGTGGGGTGACCCGCTCTCCATGGGACGACGGCCCTGGGAAAGAGAAGACCTGGTGAGCGCGTGAACAGACCTTGCAAGCCTCTGAGAGGGGGAGCTCCTCCACCGCCACATCAAGAGAGAAATGGGGCGAAGGGACAGAGCTGAGGACTCTGGCCAACATCCAGGGCCACCTCTTAGGTGTTTCTGGGGGATGGACACCAGCATGAAGCCAAAACATCGCCCCCTCCCCAGGCCAGCACCCTCATCGCTGACCCAGCCTTGCTCTTGGAAGCCTCTCAGGAGCATTGCTGCCCACCCAGGTCCCAAACCGGTGGCTTAAATCCCCTGAAACCCACCCTGGAGAAGCAGCCGGCATATGGGTGGCACCACCCTGGCCCCACTCACATCCCTACCATCCCCAACCAGCCCAGGCAAACCCCACCGAGCACCCTCAGAGCACCCCAGCATGGCAGCACCGCATCCTCCCGCCCGTTCCATCTCTCCCAAATCACACAAACAGCTTTTTTTTTTTGCTTTTTTTTTGCTTTTTTTTTGGCCTTATGCTTTTACACCCTTGATCGTCATCGTTGACGGCCTGGGGAAGCGTGGTTCGATCACCCAGAAATCGAGCCATCATCTTTCCAGCCAGAGCTGGGCTCGAGCAGGGAGCCGAGGAGCTAAAATAGCTGCAGCACATTACGGGTTTCTCTGAGCCATCCCAACTCCCCCGGGCAGAGCAGCACAAGCAATTCCTTGGCTCGATTAGAGACAGGCAGACTTTCTAAGATTTTTTTTTTTTTTTTTTTTTCCTAAACAATGTGGCTGTATTTGATTGCAGCAGAGCAAGCAGCTACCGATGACTTAAGCCAGGAAAACAACAGGAAAAAAAAAAAAAAAAAAAAAAAAATCGGAAGATGCTGCGGAGAGGGGATGAGGTCTACCAAAAATGTCAAGGGCTGGACCACCTTGCCAAGCCAAACGTTGTCAGTGAAAGCTTGGATCCAATAACCTTCCCCAGCAAAGGGCAAAGTTATTTACTAAGGGAGTGGAATAACAGGGCTTATGGCTTTATAATTTTATATGCTTGTTTTGGTTCCCTGTGCAATGATCTGGGGGGATTTGGCTTGAGGAAAGATGAAGTTATTGAAAAGGAAAAAAAAAAAAAAAAAAAAGATAGAGTTATTGGTTGGGAACTGCAGATTTAATGTGATTGAGACACCCAGCCCAGCCACGTCTGTCCCACCAGGGCCCGGGACGCGCCCGGCGCTATCGCACAGTGGCATTTAATCAGCTTTCATTATATATAGCATGTAATCAGATTCCAGGAATAACTGCAGATAAGGTGGTGGCATGATCCCAGTTTCCTTCTCCTCACCTCCTCCGAAAGCGTTAGCGAGGCCCTCCAACCCCCCAGCCATACATAAGCCTCATTTTCTGGTGGGGAAACTGAGGCACAGCCGCCATGCGACTTGTATCCAGCCACGCAGGGCGAGCAGCTCCGGCGGGGTTTGCTGCCTTCCCATTACAGAGAAAGGGGGGGGGGGGGAAAAAACCCTATTTTTTTTTCGCTGGCTGCCGCAGAGGGAGAAGGGCAGGAAGACGCTGCCTCTCCCGGCTTGCTGCAAAGCCCGTCTTTCTCCCACGCTGTCTGGGGAGAGGATGGGACATGAGGGGCAGCCGTTCTGCAGGGATTACTGGGCTGGGCTTCGGGCCACGTCGTAAAAACCTCTGGGTTATTATATTAAGTTTCTCGTTGTTTTGACTATAGCTTTTGCTGGGAATCAGAGATACTCAAAGGATGAGATAGGGCCTTAAAAACCTAAGTCAAATAAACCCCAATGTAGCGCAGAGGGGGTTTCACCACCCACCCCTTCTCTTCTTTTTCCTGGAAAACACACTCATTCCCAGCCCGTGCTGGGAACGCTGCGTCGGGAGCAGCGTTGCTTTGGCGTTTGGGATGTTTGCACCATTGCGGCCGGGCAGCCCTGCGTTTGGGGGATGCCCAAGCCCAAAGATGAGCCCCGCAGCGCCCAGGCTCCAGCCGAAGCGGGCAGCTTTCCCATCTGCTCTTCCTCTCCTCTTTAATCCAAACAGAGGTTTCTGGCTCCCACCACCCTCCCCGTTCCTCTCCCAGCTGCGCGGCTCGCACGGGTCTCTCTCGGAGTTGCTGGAAAACTTATTTTGCAGCAGGAGCAGAGAAGGCAGCAAAGCTCGAAAGTAAAAAAAAAAAAAAATTTAAAAAATTGTGTTTTGCATGGAGAAGCAGCAGCCCCAGCTTCTTGGTGGGGTTGTGGAAGGAATTAGGGATGGAGAAGAGAGACTACAGGAGGCTGAACCCAACCTGGCAAACCCCCACATTTGAAAAGCAATAGGAACCTTTAGAGAAAATAACGTATTTCCTCAACAACAGAAAAAGTCAAGTTTCACCCCAAAACATGCATCGGCAGCACAAGGCACTGCCAGGTCCCTTTCAAGGTGCCACCGCCCGGAGCTGGGACAGTTGTGGGGACCCCAGGGAGGCGTGGGATGGGGAGACGAGAGGTGTCTCTGCTGTTCGGGGGTGCTGGGGAAGCGGGGGGGGTGAGGAGCCGAATCCATCCCCTCTCTCGGGGGGGGGCTGGCTGGTCCCAGCCCTCCCATCCCAACCAGACCATATAGAGTCATAGCGCAGAGTCCGGCCACCCTGGCCCGGGCAGCGCTGGGACGGGGCTTGGGGGACCCACCGAGAGGGGGGGATTTGGGGGGCACATCCCCAGCAGGGCGATGGGACCGAAGGGAGGGAGCACTGCCCACAGCTTCCCCCCACTCCGAGCCCAGGGACGCGACCCCCGCCCCCCAGACCCACACCCATTCCTCCCCTGCAAACCGCGGGGTCCCCCCACCCGCACCCCCCTCCCCGAGGGCTGAACCTGGGGTGCGCCTCCCCCTCAGCCCCCTCCCCTTACCTGGCGCTCCAGAAGCATCTCCCCGCCCGGGAAACAGCAGCAAAAGCCCCAGAAAGAAGTTGCGGCTCCCCCAAAAAGCAGCCAAGCCCCCGCGGTCGCAGGGCTTGCGGGGGGCCCGCCCGGCCATGCCGGCGCTCCCCGGGGCTGTCACCGCCTCTGCTCGTCGCCGCCGGCCCTGCCTTCCCCTCTTATGCTCTCGGGTCCCCTCCCCTCCGCCCGGCTTCCCCCCACCAGCCCCATTCACTCGCCCCGGCCGGCCCCGCTCGCCGGCGGCCGGAGCCCCCTTTCCCAGGCAGCCGGCGGGATGCTGGGCTGGGCGGCGGGAGGGGGCGGCTGGAGGGAGGGGGACGGCATTGTTCGCCTTTATTTATTGCTGTGTTTCTTGGCCCAGCCGAGCCGCTTAATGAAAACCAGACCGGAGGAGAAGGCTGCTCCCAGGCTCCCCCCGCCGGGGCATCCCGCCGCAGCCGGGCCGGCAGCCGCCGACCCCCCCCCGGGCTCCCCGCCGCCGCTGCACCCCCTTCCTCCGGGAGGAGAAGCGAGGGGGGACCGAGAGCCTGTGCAACGATGGGAGGGGGGGGAAAGGCAATTAAATAACCCCATCCATCCCACCAGGGCGAGACGGAGCAGAGACGCTTCTGCACAATTCCACAGTTATTATTATTAATATTTTTTCTAGCAGGAGATAGGTGCCAGCACCTGGCCCCACCAAACCTGTGGGGGGCACAGCTCACCGCCCCACAGAGCGAGCGCGGGGATGAGGTGCTGTTCACTTTCCTAGGGTCACCCAACTCTCCTCCTAAGTTCAGCGCAAGGATTCATCAATAGTTATTGAAGCCCTAATAATAATAATATCGATTAACGCTAGTAATTAAAGCTTCACGAATGATTTTACTCTAAAAATAGGGACAGCTGCAAGACACCCCTACCCGGAGTGCCCTAGGGACCTCTGGGCACGCCTGCCCAAGGTGACATTTTGGGAGAGGAAGGGACAGGGGACTTTTCTGGGGTTTCCCAGCACAAAGGGTGAATCTAAATTGCCCAGCCCCGGCAGCAGCACAGTCAGAGCCCTCCTGGCACTCAAACATCCACTGAGGTCCTGTTAACAGGGCCCTCGGGTGCAACCAGCAGATGCAAACATCTGGACAGTGTTAGCGAGTCTTCCCCAGCTCAGCAGCACCTTCAAGGCCCCATTAGCCTCAGATACAGCATTTTTCAGGTGGGTTAATGCCATTTAGCAACACCTCACTCTCACCACAAGCTCTCCCAAGCATCTTCCGCCCTTTCTGGGTCAAGCTCTGCAGAGCACGAGAAAGGAACCCCTGAAGCTTGAAGGCAGTCTCCTGCTAAAGCTCACCACGGAGGGGTTGTGCTGGTCCCACCACTTCCACGAGAGGACAAACGTTGCAAAAATTAAAGTCACTCCAAAGAATAAACCTGCGGAAGTGTGGTGAGAAACAGAGGGCACGGCCGTCCCCTTCTTGGATCCAGGCAGCTCGGTGGAAGTTCAGCAGAACAGCCGTAAATCAGCAGCCTGGCACACAACTAGGAGAGATTCAAATGCATGACAGGGCTCTCAGCCGTCAGGAAACCATCACCAGCAAGGTCCAGAGGGGCGAGGCTGTGCAGAGCTGCAGAGCGCTGCGAACGTCTTTCCACGAAAGGGCAGTCGGTGGCCAGGACTGCCACGGAGGGGTGAGCCAGGGACTGGGATGGAGTAGGGACCATAAGCCAGAGGAAACCCTGGACAGCCGACAGGCTCCAGTCTTCCCCCAGCAGCCCATCAATCCCAGTATAGCTTCACCATTACTACATGTTACATGACATTTTTCCTCATTCCTCCGCTTTCTCAAGCGGTACAAATTACTGAAAGTAGCGCAGCCTCAGGGCTAGGTGAAGGCAGAAGTCTCTCTGCTTCCCACCGGCACAGGGAACCTGAGCGTAGCTGTTGGCCGTGGAGAAGTACGTGGCCCTACGCGGGGCTGGGGATCGCAACGGCTGGTGGTTATCCAGAGCAGCTTATAAAAGGCCTTTTTGTGCAAAGGAACAGGCGTTCTTCCCCCTGCCTACAGCCTCGATCACTTGATATCTCTGCTGACAAAAGCCTACAGAAGCTGTGGCACCCGACCATGGTCTGCAGCTGGGTCACGCAGCCTGGCAGCTGAGCCTGAGATCGGGGATTTCTGCGTCCCGGCGAAAGCCAAGAGCAGCACGTGTGAAGCAGGGGCGGGGGATCACTCACAACCATAGAATTAAAGACAGGGAGAGCCCCTTGGTATCTATTTTCAGCGTGCTCCTGTCCTCCCAGGCACTCATCCTTCATAGTCACGAAGGAGGCCACCAGCACATCGAGTCACACAAGCGTAGGAGGTGTGCTCAGGAAGATCCCGGGCACCCACACTTCGGGTCTTCCACCACTGCTTCATCAGCACAAATGGTCTTAGCCTGGATCCTTCTGCAAAGGACGAGGGCAGTTGTAACGTAGTAAAACAGCTCTATGCCATTCATAAAAACCTGTGCCTTGATAGACCAAAAAAAAAAGTCTCCTTAGATGCAATTTCATATAACCTCCCGTTAAAATGACCATTCAATCCGCACACAATGCCACAGGAACTCAACTCCTCGTGCACAGGCATTCAGGAGGCCACAGTGCGTAGCTGGTAGACTACGTCCTCCAGATCCAACCGGCAAGCCTCAGAGTCTGAGAGACTTACTCTTCTCCAGGGGAAGGCCAGGGCTGGCTACTCAGCAGATGACTCAACGAGACTCGGCAGAGGCCAGCAGCAAGCCCCCTACGGCAGAGTGATTCATGGGACGTACCGAATCGAACTCGGGTAGAGCAGCCAACACAACTTTGGGAAAATGAGCTGAGGTCTCTCCTTTCTTTTGCATTGTGAAGCCAAGTTTGAAGTAGCTTCTGATAAAGCTAGAAAACGACAGGGCTGCAGCACATGGATACATGAATAAAATTAAATTGTATTAAAAAAAAAAACCAACCCTTCTCCCCTATCAAAACCTCTTACAACTGTCCTCATCACCGTGGAATTTGAGCGCCTTCCAGAAGTGTATTAATCAACATGGCTTTCATTTGTCATGCAGAGGTCATTCACCCTCCCGCAGGGTCTAATTTGGCCTGGAGAATTCAGTTTATCTGCTGATGTAGAGAGAAAAATATTAATAAAAGTTTGACTTTCAAACCTTGCTTGTGTGAAAGAATCGTGTCTTTTCCATTTACAGCAGTTCAGCTGAATTCCTTCCCCAAGCCTACGACGAGCATGTCCAATGACTTCATGTTACACTTTTAAGCTTTACAGAAGTACAGCCGCCCAGCTGGCCAACTAATAGATGCAGCATAAAGGAAGCAATATATTAAGATCTTCTTTACTGGATTAAAGTTTGATCTGGGGTAATGAACAGCCAGCCAGGAAGTAATTTCTTCATTAGGGTATTGTTTCAGGAAAAATGAATTATAAACCAGGATGCTCTCATGGATAAGCAGAAGCGATTAGCTTACCTGCTTTTGCACGGGGCAAATCTCCTTCTTCAGTCTCCTCCTCTTCACAGTCATTCAGTTGTGTCCTCCTACAGGCACAACCACTAGCAAATTTACCACCGAGGGAGGCAGACAGAAGAAGTCTTCTAGGGAAGCAGTCCTCCAGGAGTCAACCACTCTGGACCAGGCTGTATCTAGACAGATGTACAGTATACGCGACTATATTCTGTGGGGAACTTCCTTTTCCAAGGAAATCGCGCGCTTCAACTTCTCTTTTACATCATCCTTACAACTGGTTTCCATGGCGATCTTTCCAGTTACCAGCGATGAGAGAACATGTCCCAAACAACATCTGCTCGAGCTCCTCTAGCATTCCCCCATCACTGCCTGATGCGGCAGACCTCTAACTTCAGACTGGTTCTCCATAGAAAGGACTCCACAAACATCCACCAAGAACCAAAGGACTTACCATGTTATTATAAAAGGTCCATCAGGGTGGAATACAAAAGGTAGAACTAGTGGAAATGATCATTAAAGAGGAAATGGAAGGTGTTTCTGAAGGGCAAACAAGCCTCTTACTTTAAAACAAGGAACCTTTCAAAGCATAAGGTGGCTTTTTTACACCCCTTTTCTCTGCTGTTTCATTGCCTTGTCCACCTCACCTGCACATCCATCCATCACACTTCCCACTTCAAGTTCAGTTTGGAGACAGTACATCTACAGGCAAGCCAAAGCCAAAGACCAGTCATTGTATTTATTTGATGACGAACAAGGTACAAATGAACAATGACCAAAGCTGCTTTCAGTTTCTAGAGACAACTCAACAGACAACCGTGCTGCCCTTTCCCAGTTTTTGAGATAGCAGCTACGATAGCCGGCCTTTTGGTGAGACTCAAACATGCATTTGGCACCTACACAATAATCATTGTGGGGGTGGGCATGGCAAATGCTGATCAAAGAACATTTCTGATTAACTAATCACAAAAGCCTGCTCCTGTAGGGTTCAAAAAAAATTAGTTCTGCCCTCTTTAAACTTCCAAAGATTTGCAGAATTTACCCTAAAAGTCTTTGTGGAGCAGTGGATTAAGAAGAGATGACTCCATTCTGGAATCAACACAAGACGAGCATAATTTCCTGAGTTTTTGGAAAGAAGCTTTGCGTGTTGGAACCAATGACTCCAAATGTCAACAGCCTCCTTCCATAGAACTATAAACACTGGATGCTTTGCACCCAGCACAAGCTTTATCTGACCTGATGACAACAAGGAATGGTAGTGGAATGGGTGTGAGTCAGCTTCACTAGCATCCCTCATGAAGAAATCAAGAGAAGGACGGATGATAACGCTGTTGGAGTACAGGGCTGAGGAGGAAACCTGCATCCTTTAAACCTGGCCATGCGGGACCTGATTTTCAGAAGTTCTGAGAAGTTGCAGCTCCTCCCGATTTCATCCGGAATTGCAGGTGCTCACTCCTCTGGGGAAAAAGTCAAATAATCTCATACTGTTCCTCTACAAAACTTTCTTTTTTCCCCTGTGTGCAAAGAGAATGTTTGCTTTACAATACTTCAGAAAGCAGAGCGTAAATTCTTTGTGTGCCCAGAGACCAGCAAAAAACAGAATCATAAAATCATTAAGGTTGGAAAAGACCTAAGACCATCGAGTCCAACCGTCAACCCAACACCACCATGCCCAATAAACCATGCACAGTCCAAGCACAGTCTTCAGATCACACACTCTGATATACTAAACTGAATAGAAAATTTTTTAAACAGCAGCAAACACTTCTCCCCTAGCAAAAGGAAAAACACTACGATATTACTACCAAATGAGGAATTATAGCTACTTGTCACTAAAGCTCTCAAGCTGCAACTCTGACTCACAGAATGACAGCGACTTTGATAGTTAGTGAATGTTTTTAAGGAAGGTAAAACACTAAAAAAGTTGCAGCAGCTCTTTGTTTTGAAAGGTTTTACAATGTATAGTTCTCTACTTAGATGAGGATGGGTACTCCAACCAGTTGAAATGGACTGCCTCTACCTTTCTTCGATTTGCAAAGCACTTGATTATTGCCCTCTATGCTTTTCTTAGGGAGCAACACACAGGCACACTACAGGCATTTAAATAAAAACAATCATCAGCTGTGCTACCTGACTGTAAGAAGACTTCCAAGCATCCCCTGAGGTATCAGCAGGGCCCTTAAGCTCTCTGTTTTTTCATCAATTGAAAGCTTAAAAGCATATTTAAGAAGCTAACTGGCTTTAAATGAGCACTCAGTGAGGCAAGATCTTGTCATGACTCCAACACAACTGAATTTCTCGTCGCAAGGAAAAGGTTATTCATATGTATATCAGAGAATCGCATGAGGAATCTCAGTACAGGCAAGTTTTAGCACCTTCTGCTTCAGCAACATACAAAGCTGCTTTCTAGCCCCAGAAGAGCCCTTCAAAAGGCAAAGCAGCAACTTGCATCCAAACTGATCCCAAGGACAAGATAGTGGAAGGCGCAAATAGGTAAAAACAGATTTTGAAAAGTGGAAGGGTCTAAAAAGATAAGCCATTCTCTGAGCTGATTTATCACAGCCATGTGATACTGTATTATTTTTAATCTGCATTTTTAGCTTCCGATATCTGAGACCAAACCAGATATGGCCTTCCAACATATTAGATCATGGTTTTGTGGTGGCTAGTTTTTTTTGCATCCTATTCTGATACGAAGAGTACATGCAGATAAATTATAAATCTTACACCCGGATATATTCTCACACTGTATTTCCTTCTGACTCTGGGGTAGGATATAACAGCTGCTTTAACAGCATGTGGTACCACTAGCACAGGACACAGTTTGAAAAATACTATGCCAAATCTTTGTCTAGTGTAATTTAGTGTAGTTCTACTGACCTTCAAGGGAATCACATTATTCCCCTTCATTTGAAGATTTAATTCATTACATCCCAATGTGAACTCCAGGGGTAGCTGGCAGAGCTCGACTGTAGCCATCGCTGGATGGCTTAGCCAAGGGGTGAAACATGAAGTTCTATGAAATTCTCAGTGAACACAAGAGGTCAAAATCTCTGTGTTGTGCCTCACCCTCACAGAATTGGGTGTACCGTTACGGCTGTTCCTTGAACTAAGTTGCTATGAACATCTTAAGTACAGAAAATAGGAAACCACTGTTCACACCCACTCAGTTTTCCTCAGATGTCTTTTCCTGTTTATACATCATATGAAATTCTATTGCGATAAGCAAATGAAACTGAGACTTCAGGCTTCTATCACCAAGAACTACAATCTTTATATTTCATCTCCTTCCACTGTGATGCTAGTTAAATGCACAACCAAGTATCCTGCCAGAATGCAAGCACCTAATGAAGTGAAGGGGACTCTCCTAGGCAAGACTTAAAAATTCCCAACATCACAAAAAATTTCTCTGGTTAGACTCTCCTGGTTCATACAGAAAGACAGCAAACCAAGCGAAAGTTCAGCAAAGTCATGACTCCTCCACTCTTTCAGTGCTAATAATGCCCAGTTTAAACAGCCATTACAGTTACCTTGTAAGTTCTTAAGTTCTGTGTTGGATAGAGTAAGAGGCGATTACGGCCCGGTTTCTTCAGATGTTGTCCATACGGACAGGGAAGATACATTTCACGATTCCTGCAATAGTCACTACAAACTGACCTGATGTTATTTATTTGAGGGGTTTTTGCAGTACAAAACATTACAAGTAAGTTTTCTACATTGAGATAGGAAATAAAAAAATGTAAAAATCATTGTTAAAAACAATTTAAAATAAATATATAGAACTGCTATTCCAATCAGGAAGTTACAAATATATTATGAACCAAGTACTTCCAAACTATGTTTACTTTGGAAATGCATACCACCACTACAAACAACAGCCATTTATTTGAAAACCTGTCATTCGTATCAAATCACTGATTCTTAAGTACAGCAAGATTATTTTAGTACAAAAATTACACCAGTGAATACCACAAAACATACACTGCACAAGTATTTACTGCATTCTTTTTCACATCACAATCTCCTTTATGCTGCAAGTTTACTAAGCACAATACGCCTTCGTTTGAACAGGAGATCTTTGTCAGTTCCAAGGCACCTTCCTCCCTAAGACACGGTTGGTGATTTTCTGAAAGATGAAAACAAAGCGAGAGAGATGAGTATTATTCCTCTAAAAATTAAAAACGCTAAGCATGAAGATATTGTTAATAAGTTTTCTGAACAGAAATCAAGGAGTAATACACCTCTGAGAAATGGCTATTTACACCTTTTAGGACAGCTAGAGCAGCCTAGTTGTTTCTCACTCATTGGTATGAAAAACACCAGGATATCCCTGTGCTGGCTGCTGTGGAAACGGTCAGAAACAAGTCTAGGGAGTCAGAATACATCTTGACATCAGCTGACAGACTGTTTCCCCAAGTAACCATGATGCATGTCTCGCTCTTCATCTTCTGAATACAAACTTCTGGGCGTCACGTGTTTGTTCCCCAATTTGCGATACATTTATGAAAGTACACAGGAAAACTAGAAGAGTTACAGAGAAGAGTAACAAGCATAGTGGAAGATACAGAAAGTGTTTTCTACAACAAAAAACTGAATAAATTAAAGACTCTTCATTACAGTGGGAGGGATGAGCCATGACTGAAGGGGAAGAGATGAAAGTCTATACAACCCCAAGCAGCCTGAAGCAGGTGAAAAGGCAATGTTATTTGTAGGCTCTTCCAGAAATAATCTAGGGAGGCATCATATAAAATAACTGGAAATAGATTTTAAAGAAACAAAACAAAACAAGAAGACATAGAACGCTTTGTGTGAAGAGTCTCAGCCTTGTGCAGTTAAACTGTGGAACTCTGCCCTGTGGTGCTGCGAAGACCAGACGTTTACACTTCACAAAGCAAGTGGACAAATTCATGAAAGAAAAAAAAACACCCCCCACACCAATCCAAAGATGGATTCAAAGCCCCTTGGACATAAATCACACCAGACTGTTAGAGCATCTTTGAGAAGTACTGCTAATGCTGGCTTTGTTATGGTATTCTTCCCCAGGCACCTGCTAGTGTGACCCATTCTTATGGTGATAGGCAATTCAGATAATGAAACACCACATCATTCTGCCAGCTCAGCTGGCAGATCACTGATGTTTTGAAGCACGGAATACATATCCTGTGGCTTTTAGAAGTGTACGATAAAGTAAGAGCTTGGGTAACTCATATATTACTAACAGCAGTGGGAATGATACAGCCATTACCCGAAGAGACCTTTTGCATCACACCGATCAATGCAACACGCAGCTCAGCTCTTTATACACACACACACGAAGTATGCAATACATGCGTATATAGTGTATATACCAATATATAGTGTATATACCAATACAGAATACACTCTGCTTACATACATACATATAAAAAAAAAGCAAAGCTGCTGACATGAATCTCAGAGGGAAATCTGTCCCCAATACTTCATGAAGCCTCAGAAGGGCTCAGAACGCCTCACACCACAAAGCCTCTGAACAGTCCTTACAGCTCACAGGCCCTTTTGCAATCTAATAACCAAACCCTGCTAGCAATTAGATGCTATCTCCCTTCTTCGCTCCACTTCCAGGAAGTGAAAACAAAAACCCTAACATATTGCTGACAGGAGGGAAAATGTAGCCAAGGGGATGAAAAACAAACATTAAAAAAAAAATACTGTAAAGCAGCAAACAAAATGCAATTCAGTTTTACACCTCTACAAGCATGTGCTTTTTCCTTTGGGGTAGTGACACCTTGTGGCCTCTATCTTGCATAGGCTCTAAAGGATACGTCCCATCCATAAATAAAATAAAGTGTTTAGTGTTCCTGAATGCTAATATCTTTCCTTTTTTTTAAGTGGTAGAAGGAAGTACATACATTAATAACTTTGCTGTTCTCTTTATGGACGTTTTTCCAATGGTCCCTATTTACAAAAATGGCAAATTCACTACATTTAACAGAAAAGTATCGGTAACAGGATGAATTTGTATCTGATAAACTCATAAAATTCATTTTCACTTCACTGGGGTTGAAAGTTCTGATTTATGCTGCCATCAGATCAGAAATCTGTCTCCACTATACAGTTTTCAAAATTAAAGGGCATGCACCACTCCCTTATCTGACTAGTATAATTTTATGCTCTATTTGAAATTAAAAGTCAAAAGCAAGGGGATACTGGGACAGACAATCAGCATCCTGTGATAAAAATAACTTTGCTCTCTTAATAAAGTATTTAACGATTCAAAAAATTAAGAATGCCTGTGCAACCCTCAGTCGCCTTCTAGCACAGGAATTTTGATAAGTTTCCAGTTATATATGAGCCCATACTGTTTCCTCCTGAGGATCCCATCCTCACTCAGCGCTAACAAACTGTTATTTCATTCTGTCTTCACTTCCCACTGCATTGCCCCACATTGCCACCATGGCACATGAATGCCTTAAAACAAGCACTGACAGCCCTTACTTCTCAGGTGTCCTGTATGAGTATTTTCAGTTGTATTTTACAAAAGGTAGGAGAATTTTGTTCTCATATATTCACTAATTTGGGGCCCTATTTTGAGCCAAATAAACTCAGTTCCATCTCATCCCTCAACCTGGACACTAATTTAAGATCATTATCCTTGGTTCCCTACAGCTAACGAAGAGTGACACGCTGCCTCCAGAGAGCAGTATGTCCCACCTAGTAGCAGTCGTTGCTCACACTGGAAACATACAATTTTGTTTGGTTGGTTTCTCCTCAGGATACATTTCTAAGAAGCTGGTGTTCATTCTTTTTTCTGAAGTATTGACCCATAAATTATATCAATATGCAGTTATACCTAACATACCTCTAAATTCTGGTGTGAGGATTTCACTTGTAAGTGATATTTCAGCAAACAACACTTGTCCATGTTGATGTGCATACAGGTGTGAGCACGTGTACATGTTTAATTCATAGCTTCCTTTCCCAAATATGAATCATCCCTAACCTGTGAGCCCTCAACACCCTATAGAAAAGGCATCCACACTGTACTGCTAGCTAATCCCACCCTCAGAGCCAGCTGTACTGCTATTAGTGAGGTGTACGCCTAGTTACACTTTTACATGTTTACTCCTTTGGTATCAGTGACAGGAATAGAAGCAGAAATTCAGCCAAGAAAATACGAGTGTAAGCCTCAGACACTCCAAAACAGGATGCCTCAGCACAAACAGTTTCACCAGCAGTTTAACCTGCTGAGCTGCACTTTGAACTGGAGTAGCTGGGGCATGAGTACATCATTCTCCCCATCAAGATGACCAGTGCTAGCCTGTCAAAATCCAGAAGAGAATCATAGAATCATAGAATCATTAAGGTTGGAAAAGTCCTCTAAGATCATCGAGTCCAACCGTCAACCCAACACCCCCATGCCCACTACACCATGTCCCTAAGCGCCTCATCTACACGTCTTTTAAATACCTCCAGGGATGGTGACTCCACCACTTCCCTGGGCAGCCTGTGCCAAGGCCTGACCACTCTTTCAGTAAAGAAATTTCTCCTAATGTCCAGCCTAAACCTCCCTTGGCGCAACTTGAGGCCATTTCCTCTTGTCCTATTGCTTGTTACTTGGGAGACGAGACCAACCCCCACCTCGCTACAACCTCCTTTCAGGTAGTTGTAGAGGGCGATGAGGTCTCCCCTCAGCCTCCTCTTCTCCAGACTAAACACCCCCAGTTCCCTCAGCTGCTCCCCATTTCAGAGTTGTGCTCCAGGCCCTTCACCAGCTTCGTTGCCCTCCTCTGGACACGCTCCAGCACCTCCATGTCCTTCTTGTCGTGAGGGGCCCAGAACTCAACACAGGATTCGAGGTGCGGCCTCACCAGTGCCGAGCACAGGGGCACGATCACCTCCCTGCTCCTGCTGGCCACACCAGTTCTGATACAGGCCAGGATGCCATTGGCCTTCTTGGCCACCTGAGCACACTGCCGGCTCATGTTCAGCCGGCTGTCAACCAGCACCCTCAGGTCCTTTTCCTCCGGGCACTTTCCAGCCACTCTTCCCCAAGCCTGTAGCGTTGCCTGGGGTTGTTGTGGCCGAAGTGCAGGACCCGGCACTTGGCCTTGTTGAACCTCATACATTGGCCTGGGCCCATCGATCCAGCCTGTCCAGGTCCCTCTGCAGAGCCTTCCTACCCTCCAGCAGATCAACACTCCCGCCCAGCTTGGTGTCATCTGCAAACTGACTGAGGGAGCACTCGATCCCCTCGTCCAGATCGTTGATAAAGATATTGAACAGGACCTGCCCCAGTACTGAGCCCTGGGGAAAGGAGGACAAAGAAGGACAAAGAAGTTCCATTAGGAACAGGTCATGCCACTAAGCACTGACCTGGGAGTCAGAGATACGAGTACTACGCCCGGCTCCACCATTGACCCACACACAAACTTGAGCAGGGCACTTGACTCTCTCTGCCTCCTTCTCCTTCCCCAAGCTTTGTCTGGATATCTGCCAAACAATTTTGGAAGGAACTGTCCCCTACTAGGTTTGTATAAGGCACAATAGGACTCCTCTAGGTGATTGCAATTAAAATAAGAGTCAGATCTATTCCACAGTACTGATCTGCTGTTCTACATCGGCAGTTCACAAACTTGTCACTGTGAGAGATGCTCAGGCTGCATCCGTACAGTGCTACAGATCATTTAAATGATACAACCCTAGATTACATATGTTTTTAGTCTAGCTTTTGTACCAGCCGTTTTCTTCTCCTAATACTCTGTGTCATCTTTGGAGTCATTCCACAGAATCTGTGGTTCTTTTTTTCATGCACAATCAGATCTGCTTAGAAACTGATGCCCTCAGCAACATATTAACCAAATTCTAAACAAACCATTCACTGTATTTACAGCTACTCACTACAGCTATTCTGCATCATCAAGGAAGATAAAAAGATTACAATATTTACTGCAATGAATCATCATCCCTCTTCCAATCAAAACCACACTTATATACAAAACTCCTGATCCGATTCCCGCTCTGCTTCCAGCTGACTACGCTACTTCAAGTCAACGACTGCCAGCATTCATTAACTCTTAAGAGCTTACTGTACTGGCATCTGAGATTCTCAGACTAGTGAAAAAAATATGTCCTGAATATACCCTGCAAAAGTATAGCATCAAATTCCAGTAATTCTAGTGATAAGTACCCACAATCAGATTAGGAAGGTATTCTGGATAATACATTGCATTACAAGCCTTGACTTTTAAAATCCAATTACTGCTGATCCCAACAAATAACTAACCCTATTATTCCAGCTCTGGCAGGACAACTCAGCCAGGAAGGAGTTCCAATGCTAAAACTGAAGTGCAAGCTTAAGATCCAGAGGAAAAAAAATCAGTTTTAATTTTTAATGCATGTCCTTAAACCACTGAGGCTTATAATGCATTTTATTGCCTATTGCCAGAGTTCTTCAGAAGGCTACGTTTTATGGTATATGGGTTAGTTAAAGAGCGAGAAGGTAAGTCAGGTTAGAACCTTAGTGTTTATATTGCAGACTGTTGTTTTTCATCTTTTAGTTCTTATTAAGTCTTAAGAGAAAGCTTAAGCATATGGATGCCTAGAACAGCTCAAAAAGTGATACAGTGGTCAGTTCTGAAGATGCACTTCTCGGAGGGGACAAATGGGCCTCCTCTGTTTTATCAGGACATTTATCACATCATTGTGTATAAATTGATACTGCTTGTTACACAGAAATCGTAGATAATCAGATGTGTGCACATGGGAGGGCATAGGGACAGAAGACTCTTCCTTGTTACTTATCGTGCTTGAGGTGAGTCTCTAGCACAGGGCTCTTCAATCTTTCTCTCATTAAAGCTGTGTTTAACAGAGAGACACAAAGCACACGTTACACAACTTGGACAGCCAGGGAGGAAGAGCATTAGCAGAAGTTGTCAGCTGGGACAGAAGCAGCTCCCCGCAGGGATCTCACTGCTTCATGGCAGAATGAGGCAGGATTCAGCAGAGTCCTAGAGCAACCCAGCAAAACGGGCCCCATTGTTTCCTTCTCCTGCTCACCAAAATCCTGGAGTCCTCACCCCAGCTTTGCTCTGCTGCTGGTTGTGTGGTGAGGCCCCAGATCAGAAACTGTTCTTGAACTGCTGGGTAAGTGTTTGTGGTTCAAAGTTAGTCACACCCATGCTTAGGGATACTGGTTTATCCTACAGCTTGCCAGACAGATCCTTGGCTGATCAGCGCCAGGGCAGTAAGACCACACTATCAGCTGAACAGACTTAATAGTGAAATCCACAGCCCCCAAAGTTAAGAAATTGCCACCAGGACTGCCAATTCTCCACTGGAGCAAAATTAAGAATGATGACTCCTGGCTTTGTTAACCATGGTTGCGAAGTTAGCTGTGAATTGTGTAAGCTAAATCCATCTACAGCAAGGCTACACAAGAGCAAAACCAGCAGCCTTCAGTTCAAGGACACATGGTTCTTCTTTAAATATGCTCCATGATCCCTCTGTTCTGCCCTCAAGTCTCTGCACAAGACCTTTTTTGTATACTTTAATCAGGACCATGCTTCCTTGTCTTTTTTCCATACACTATGTGTAGGTACTGGAAGGATTTCAGGTTAGGTAGGGGGATTTTTTCTTCCAAGTTTTGCTAAGCTTGACTGTTTTGACCCCGATTAAATGCTAATATATCCTAACCACCTAGAAGTTGCAAAACAATACCACAGAATCAACATTTAGTGAATATTACTACAATGCTTGTAACCTCAAGAGAAAAAATTCTAAAATGTTCCAGTATAAATACTTGACCAGTACACCTACTGTTTTGTAAAGCTGTGCTTTCAGGCGGTATGAGTTGTATTCCATTTTTCTCTTCTCTTCCTCTCGCTTCTTCTGCACCTCTGGCAGCTGCTCGTAGATCCTTAAGTGTAAATACAGAAACAGTGACTTGGAAGGAAGGAACTTATTGATATTAAAGAAACCATCCTCTGTTTTAACTTCACATTCTGTTAAAGGCTGCTGGCCAACCACATCATAGAAAAATTTATTTGGGGATTTACTAGTGTCACACAGGGAAAATGTGGAATACACAGCAGTTGTGATACCGGAAATTCCCACATCCCAAATGCCTTTCTCTTACAAGCAACACCTCTTAAAAGCAATATTTATAACATTAAAATGACCATCCAGCTGATATGATTACCCAGCTGCAAAAGGTAAAGCTTCAATATCTTCAGTACCCCATTCCTTTTCTGTACTGGTTATACTGATTCCGAGTAACATATTTATCCATCAATAGCAGTATCTTTATCACAAGAATAACCTGATTTAAGCTATTTAGGCATCTTTTCAAAATTTCTGTATTTTCAACGTTCAACCATGTTGCCCCGTCGAGGTGAATGCTTCGCCTTCTCCAGTGCTGAACTTCTCCCATACCAGAGCCGGAACAGCAAGGGATGCTTTGAGCTGAATAGAAGGTGACTGGTGCTCAGTATAGAGGCAGTGCACTATTCTAGTCTGGTTTACATGCTACCATCTAAAGGAGGGACCCGAGAGCTAGGATAGCAGCGTATTGCTCACACTGCCTTCCCCAAATCTTCCCTTAAGATCGTAAACGTTTACTAATTTCATGACAGTGGTTGCAAAGAAATATGCAGCTTCAAAAACATTGCTGTTTACAGGAAGTGGAAATGAACGACATTCAAAAATTTCAGTCCTGTAATATTTAAAGCGAGGCAGATCCTACTATCACTCCTTTCCTAACATGCCGATCTGATAATCGGCAAATAGAAAAAAAAGACCTGTTACAGATACAATAGTGCATTATACTCTTCTAGAGACTGCTTCATTCTTACGTCAGTATAACATCTTTGCATAATTACTGTTGGCACTTCAAATATTTTTAAACACATCTATGCCTTCAACTCATATTATCTGAAAGTACTTCAACACACTCCATTTTGAACATTGCAAATCAATAGAGCCCACCAGCCAGGAGGGGCATCTTTGATGGTTGTCTTGGTACTAATTCCAGCAGGAAAATAAGTAATACTTCAGACCGGCAAGAGAAGTGAGGGAGGCAAATGTGTATCAGTTTGCACCCATCTGCTATTTAGTCAATACAAGTTAGGTGTCACTTCTATGTTTCAAAGGAGAGAAGGACAAGAAGTCAGCTGGAAAACAAAGCAATAGGAAGCTGTATGATAAGGCATAACTAAGTAGGCAGAATCAAGAAAGCAAAGATCAAATCCAAATCTCAATTAGTACTGAATTTTATCTCCTGTCTAATTCACCAGCACCAGCTAAGGAAAGCCATACACATTTGTAGCTTCTACAATCCCCCACACAAGTGTGTTTACCAATCCATCAAACTTCACAGTGGAATTGATGCGCAAGCAAATGCACATCCAACACCAAAAAAAGGGGAAAAAAAAAAAAAGCAACTGCACTCCTTCTAGTGACCTACCTTCCTGCGTATCCCTATTTTCCTATTCTCTCTGCAGCTGCTCTTAGGAGGTCATCTTTTCTAAAAATGTCACTACCCACATTACTGCTACAGAAAAGAGGAAATAAATCACATTTAGATGCTTACTTCACTCCTCTTATGCTTTGCTCGAAGGCAGCACAGGGTGCTAGGTCTATGCATGTGTTAGTGGATGGGGGTAGGGATACCTCCAAGATTTGGGGTTTTGCTTTACTACCATCTCATCATTCTCTAAAGGCTTTTGCCATCCTAGAGCTCCCCTCAAAGAAAGATCAAGATTTACCCCTCACAAATCATCCCACCAGAAAGATGTTTAGAGCAAGAACTGGGCAATGCAGAATTGTAGTTAAAATCACTGAAAATTGTTTTCATTACCTCTGGCTAATTTGCCATGAGAAATTCCATTTATTCCCTCACGGAGAAAAAGAAAAAGCTTTTGCACTCATTATAGGTGTGGATTTCAGAAGAATGGTACAGAATAAATTACTTCTCAGCTCCAGCCGAGAGTTGGAGTACGACAGCAGGAAGAACAAAAAAAAGTCACCAAGTGTGACTGCCTGAATCAGTCTCCATAGAAGTCCTGCTGACTTCGGTTATTATGAAATCAGAGTTTCTGAAAATACATGAGTTCAGATACATCCATCTCAGAGTCCAAGTGACCCAAACCCGAACCCTTCTACTTCAGTTAAAACATGCAGGGATGCATTCCTTGGGGAACTGCCATATTTACCACTTGAATCATAGAATCATAGATTCTGCCACCTCTCTATTAATGCCCTAAAAATATTTTTAAATGCCAAAGGCTATTGAAATAAAACATTCTTTTTGGACTTTCCCATCATATATATCAAGGGGTTTATTTTATATATTGAATATTCCAGTAGATGTTTTGTAGAATCGCAGTGTAACTTAGGTTGGAAGGGACCTCTGGAGGTCACCTAGTCCAACCTCCTGCTCCAAGCAGGGCTAACTTCAGGGCTAGATCGGGTTGCTCAGGCCTCATCCTGTCAACTTGGGACTACTTCCAAGGATGCAGATTCTACCACCTCTGTGGGCCCTGGCCCAGCACTTCACCACCCTCTCGTGAAAAACTGACTTCCTTGTCTCCAGCTAGAATTTCTCCTTACTGTAACACATCACCACTGCTGCTTGTCCTGTCACCGTGCACCTCCAGGAAAAGTCTTCCTCTGCCTTCTCCAAATCCCTCTTCTGGCAGGGAAGCACCACTGCCAGATCCTCACCTTCAGCCTCCTCCTCCCCAGGCCAAACAAACCCAACCTCCGCAGCTTCTCCTCATGCACCATGTACTCCAGCCCCTAGACTGTCTTGGTGGCCTCCTCCATACTCAAGCCTCTTTGTTGACCTCTCTCTTGTCCCGGCAGGCGAGAACAAGAGAGAGGATCCAGCTGTGGTCCCATGAGTGCCAAGCAGAGCGAATATCCACTTCCCTCCACCTGCATGAAATGAGGTCTTTAGCTGGCCTTCATCACTGCAAGAGCGCACTGCCAAGTCACGTTCAATTTGCTGTCCACCAGCTGTCAGGCCCCCAAGGCCCTTCCCAGAAGGGCCACTCCACAGGTAGTCTGTCCTCGGACACTGCCAAGGGAGGTGTCCTTGGGGGGGGTTCTCTCCCAAGGAGAAACTTGGTATTTGTCATTGTTGAACTTCATGAGATTCCTCTTAGCCCTTTCCTCCAGCCTGCAGAGATCTCTAGAAGCTGCAGACCTTCTCTCCAGCATACTGACTGGTCCTCCCAATTCAGTGTCACAACCTGTTGAGGTGTGCTCCATCTCATTGCTACTGCCGATGAAAATGCTGTGACACAGTCCTGGCCCACAGCATTGTCCCTTTCACACAGGACAAACCCTTCCCTTCATGTAGCGTGTACATTCCAAGACTTCAATGCAACAAAGCACCTGCATATATGCTGAAATCCCAACTACTTAAAATATCCCTTGCCTCAAGGTACACTCTTGACCTTTGTTTTGTTTTGACTCTAAATAACTTACAGTATCATTGTATTTTTATGTAACTTTAGAAGTTATCAGAGATGACTTCATGAGTCTCTAATTTACTTTTATGTATTTATTTCTCAACTGGTCCTCTTCCAAACCACCTCCTCTTGACTCTGCTACCATTTCAGAATCTAGCTGCAATAAACTCCATTTTTTATTTTATTATACCTTCAAATGCACTCTCTGTAGCATAGGTATTCCAAATGTTTAATACATCATTAGTGTGCTGTGCATTGTATATATGAATTACTTCAGTCAAAAATAAGGCAAAATCTATCATAATGCGGTTTTCTTCAAGGGTAAAAAGCCTCTGTATTCCTTTGTGGGTAATTATTTCTTACATAAAGCTACTCTCATTTGGTGAAATGATGCCTCACTTCCTGCACCAATTACCTAGTTTGTTAATGTTTAAAACTATGCAGACGCTCTAGTGGCCCACACACTACATTTCCTCTCCTTTTGGGATCTAGTACTTGCACAGTTCGCTGTAGTGCTTGGGTGGTAGATACTGCAGCAGAATACCCGGGTTTAGTTACAGAAATCATTTTGCCAAAATGATTTTTTTTCTCGGATTTTCTAAATAGGTGCTTTCTCCCTCTGATAAGGTGCCTTCATCTTGCACTGAAAAAGCCGAGTTATCCCCAACACCCAATTCTTTGACTGCAGTTACAATTCATCCATCTTTCCTACTCAGGTCACTTACCTACCTGAAACAAAATTTTCTTAACCTTACCGTTTAGATCTTTGAACCATTTCACTCTTTGGAATTGTTCTTCTCTTTCCTCTAATCAGAAAACCTAAACGGAAAATTTTGAGATAAGGGAATGGTGAACAAGACTACTTCTCACAAAGAATACTACTGCAACAATATGACTCCTTTATAAGTTACAGATTCTAACAGATAATAATGTTAAATAATTGTAGTACTTTTATTGAAAATACACACACCCTTAAATGTAATGTGGAAATTTATTAATTCCTATAGAACATAAAGAGCAGAACAATGAAGGTACCTGTGTTGGACAGCATGTGACTTGCATTTCTGTAGCCCTTTCTCTTCTCCGGAGGATTAAATAGCTCTTCTCGTTCGGACTGCAGTACGCTCTGTATCCTCCTTTCCTCCATTACAAGCTTCAGATGCTTCACACGCTCTCCAGAGCGGGAGATGAAATCAGGGCGATGCACTGCAAGAGCCTCCTAAGATGGGATGACACAAAACAAAGTCTGAAGTGGCCAGACTGTCTCCCTACAGCTGGAAGGGAATAATCAAAATATCTAACACCACTACCAAAGCATGGAAAAAAAATTCCATCAAAGTAGTATTTGGTATAACATACAAAATGTTGTATCCTTAATGCTGGGTAGATCCTCAGAGACCTTGTTTAACAAGCTATTTGTCAACAACCAGAAAGAAAAAAAAAAAAACAACACTAAAATAATTAGCAAAAGGGACACAAATCACTTCTTAAAAGAGCATAGCAAAGTTCACAAAGTTGAACCTGTAGAAGATTCTGTAACTTATTAGTCTCCCTTGCTATAAATCAGTGGGCACATCAACATTAGCAATTCATTTTGGATCAGAAGTGGAATTTTAAAAGTGATCTCCTAATACCTCTGTTTGCCACACTTCAATTTCCACCACAGAGCAGTCTCTGAGCACATGAGCAGATGCAACTGAACTTAAAGAAACTTCAGAAGTGCACTTTAGTTAGCACTTCCTAATTTACATTTCACTTGCTGTGGATGATCTCTTTCAAAAATATTTCCGCACACTACATCTGTATTTTTCCCACAGATATTTAGAGTGATCACATCTGATCTGCAGTGTACACCGTATATGCATGTGTATGTATGTACGCACACATAGTTTGCACTGTATAAATTAAAGCCCATTTTAATCACATACTATGTACATCATGCAGTATTATTTCTGCATGGAAGCAAGTATGACTTGATATTATGTCAGCTACATTCCCTCTAGTTCCTAAAGCCAAATGATTTAAGCCCTAAAATATTAGATCAATTCAAATAGATTAGTATATTGTGGAAAGCCAGATTACCATAAGCAAAAAGGACTGATGAATTTGTTGGGTTTCTTGGTTTTGGGGTTTGTTTTTTTTTGTTTGGGTTTTTTTGGTTTTTGGTTTTTTTTGGGTTTTGGGTTGTTGTTTTGGGTTTTTTTGTTTGTTTGTTTGTTTTAAGCAGGAGCAGTCTGTAACATGTTGACTTCCAGTGATCATCAAGGTGAAATAATAAAAAAAAGGACAAAAAGTGTTTCCACAAGATTCAGCGTAACTCCTGAAATCCTACCAAGATCTCAGCGGCCTTATAGCGCAGCGTGCCTTTACCTGTAGCGTAAGCTTCACAAACGGCCGCGAGGACCTGTTCTCAGCATCTCTTTCTGGAACTGCTGGCTGAATCATGTTACTGGGCTGCTGCTCTTGCCAGTTCTTCTCTCGGAGAGGCTCCCTCCAAGGCTTTGTGCTGGTCAACGGTTCAAACCAAGAGGGACCAGGACCAGAAAAGGAATTGGAATGGTTTTCTTTCCTAGATTCAGATTTCAAGTCTTCTGCTTGGACGAACCATGAAATCCCTGTTAAAAGACAACAGAAGAGAATAAAGATTTGTAGACAATACATGTGCCTATTTTCCATCCCCATTTATGGCCCTTTATGCCTGTGCTGGTTTTGACTGGGATACATTTAATTTTCTTCACAGTAGCTAGTATGGGGCCGTGTTTTGGATTTGTGCTGGAAACAGTGTTGATAACACAGGGATGTTTCGTTACTGCTGAGCAGTGCTTACACACAGTCAAGGCCTTTTCTGCTCCTCACCCCACCCCACCAGCGAGTAGGCTGGGGGGGCACAAGGAGTTGGGAGGGGACCCAGCCGTGACCAAAGGGATATTCCATACCATATGACGCCATGCTCAGTAATAAAACTAGGGGGAAGAAGGAAGGAGGGGGGACGTTCAGAGTGATGGCGTTTGTCTTCCCAAGTCACCGTTACGCATGATGGAGCCCTGCCTTCCTGGAGATGGCTGAACACCTGCCTGCCGACGGGAAGTTGTGAATTAATTCCTTATTTTGCTTTGCTTGCATGTGCGGCTTTTGCTTTACCTATTAAACCATTTTTTTCTCAACTCATGAGTTTTCTTACTTTTACTCTTCCAGTTCTCTCCCCCATCCCACCGGGGGGAGCGAGTGAATAGCTGTGTAGTGCTTAGTTGCTGGCTGTGGTTAAACCACGACAATGCCCAAGGTCTTCGCTAAATCCAATCAGTGGCCTAACACTGTAATAAACACTCACTTCAGTTTAATAACAGTGGGACTCCGGATCAGACACCTTTGGCAGTTTCAAAAGAATTCCTTTGCCAAGTGTCAGAAAAACACCAAGTCTTTATCAAACAACACTTTTGAAAAAGCACAAAATGGCTTAGTTTGCAAGTTTCTCTGTGTATAGAAAGAATAGTTATTTATCAGCAATTACACATTTTTAAGAAGCCTCTGTGCTATCCTAAGCCCTATGGCTTTTTATAGATATTTTTGAAGATCAAATGCTTTACATCTTCCAAATTTTAAATATGTATACAAGAATTAGATTACTCACAGTTTACATACATAATGGGATTTAAATACATCAGCTAGTACTCTGAGCAGATATTCTAAATCTTCTAAATTAAACCTGTATGAGAGGGAATGATTTGTCCCTACGACAACAACGATGACTAAGGAAAACATTTTTAAACATTTAATCATGACATTGTGAAGACTGACAGGAAATTTATTAAAAAAAAAAAAAAAAAAAAGAGTCAGGAGGCTACACCATCAGTCCATAAATGCAACTCTAGCTAAAAGAGGGAGACGAGTCTAGTTCTTCTGGTACCACAATCTTCCCTCAAGTACTCCTGAAAAAAACACTCGGTTCTTTGAAGCCTCAGTACATGAAACAGTAAGTACAACTTACCGTGACCAGTTACTCAGAGCTTAACAGAACCTTTTATACCTCGAAAATCAAAATTAAGTATCTACATGACTCCCATCTCATTCATCTTTCCTTGCCTTATTCATTGCTTCCTATTTACTACCTTAGCAGCTAGGTTGCATCTAACAGCTTGATTGAAAATGCCATCATAATAGAGCATTAGAGAGCTCACTTGACATAGTGGTTTTGTTTAAAATTTATTGATTAAAAACAGGATAAGAACTGACTGTACTAGTGACAGACTACTCTGTGTCCTAGCTAATCCTCCTCACATACTTTGCTGGTTGCTGTTGAGATGTACAGCTTTTCTGGTCTACAGAAAAAGCATATTTTGGACTGACCTTGTGGTAAGTGCAGCCTGCTCCTTTTCGTCCTTTTCTCCACGAAAAAATTGCCTGGCTGTCCCTTCTGCTTACTCTTGCTTCCTGCTGCCTGATGATCTGTGACCATACCATCTGACTCTCCAAAAATACCATCAACACAATGCCAGGGTTCCTGTGGCCGTTGATTTGGCTGGCTAGATCTTGGGGTAGGAAAAGTCACACCAACATCTCGAGTGTTTTTCTTTGTTGCACTGTTCACAATCTCCAAGTCTCCTGTAGTTGAAAATGAAGCAGAGCAGCTGGAAGTACTTTAACATCAGCACGTGTCACATGCATAGTTCAGGGGGGGGACACTCAATTTTTACTTTGAAGCTGAAGGATCACTTTCTTTATCCCACCTTCAAAAGGCAAAATCTTTTATATTCCCACTTCCAATTCAAGGAGAGTTTACAGTGACTCAGGATTGTTACTATATGATAATCTGAGTAACATTAAAGTGGTGTAAACCAAGTACCCCAAGCAAAACAAGCAAATATATATATATATATGGGGGGTGGGAATTAAACTTGAACCAACTACGCCCCTTGCTGGGGACCCGAGTTGACGCTCTGAAGAGTCAACTTCACATCTGCTGCTGAAAGACACAATGGTCAACGTACAACTTTACATTTTGGACAATGGAACTGCAGGTTTTTCTGGACCTGATAGTTTACCCAGTGCGTCTCATCCAAAGCAATAGAAGATTGGTTTGCCCACACCACCACAAACGTTTAACAGGAACATATGAAGTGAAGGTGTCAACTAATATTCAAAAAGTCATCAAACGTGATCTTGAAAACAAGCCATGAAAATACTTTTCTGATTCAATCCACTTGCACACGAAAGAAAGCAGTAATAAATAATTGATATGTCTGATGAATAAAACAAAGCCATTACTCAATCCTATGATGGAAACTTGGCGTGTAAATGAAAGCAATGGAGAAACTGATAATTGCCACCAGAAAAACCTAAATGCAGAACTGCACCAGCCCAGGATCAGTTTATGTTTTAAATAGAATATAACATCCAAAATATTACCAAGAAGAATACGAAACACTGCATATGAAATAGCATATGCCTACAAAATACATTCTGTGAGTAACAGATGTCTTGCAGAGAAAACAATGTATAAAAAAAATACAGTTAGTCCACTTTTACTATTGAAATGGATCAGAAGCTTAGGTTAATAAAACTTACAAGTAAGTGAGAAAACTGGCTACTACTCAAGCAGACCAAGAAAGGAAATGAAATGGCTCATTTTAATTAGAACATAACATCTTTCTCTAAAAGCATTTGAAGTGAATTTGAAGAATGCTGCATGTACATACCCATCACCAGAAACATGCAACAGACTTTGGAGAACTATTTCCAAAGAGATGAAAGGCAGAAGCAAATACAGAAAAAACAAGTCTGGAATTCAACAACTCACCCGCTTGGATACCTTTGTTTAGCATCCGTGTCCGCCGCTTGTTACTAAGAGCGGAGCTTGGCCCCCAAGAACTGCTGCTTGCAGAAGTTGAATCTGATGAAAGGGAGATCGCCTTCTAGAAAAAAAACAAGCAAGAGAACAGAAATTCCTGAAATACCAACCGAAATGAACAGAAAGCAGGTTTTAAACAGCAAAAAAATTATAGTCATCAGTCTTTACTTGTTGTACCTTATAAAAACCCTTTGCTGTGGCAAGATCATTTGTCGGCTGTACTTTCATGAAAGACCACAAAGTGTGAAATATTTTTGCTTTGGAAAGAGGGAGAATAAACACCTAAACTGAATCCTATATTCCTACCCTCTCAAACCAAAAGCTTTTAAAGGTTGCTGGGTTTGCTGCATGGACAAATTGTCTTGAAAGATTAATATGTTGCTTTGTAAATTCACATTGAACTCCACTTCTGTACCACTGGCATGGAAGAGCAAAGTCCTTTCAAAACATGGGAAGTTCTCTCACCCTGTGATCCTCATTACACAAAGTCCTCCAGGTGGAGAAAACTAAACTCAATAAAAACAAGAAAAAGGAGACGCTTGGTAAGATCATGGCTTAGGCAAAACACTAGTTTCACTTCTTCACCATGCACACAAACAGAAGTTCCAGCTGCAGGGATTTAAGCAGCACAATTTTGTTATAATAAATTAATTTAAATTTTATGATGTTATAACTTTACAGCCATTTAAAAAAGAATCTACTCTAAGTGTAATGCATTGAGTCCACAAGCTTTTTGGTTATATAAAATACAGAGAAGGTTAGTGCTTTATTAACAGCAATTAACTGACAGTGCTTCCCCAGGCTTCAAATCCAACAGTGCGGCACCAATCTCTGCAACTCCGCTGAATTTAATTTTTAATTATGAAACAGAATTTTTTTTGTCCTTGATCATAGCAATTAGTATCCTATTAGTAACTCATAACGCTAGCCACTATGGAAATGAACAGAGGCTTTTTTATCACCTTTTTATTGAACCTCTGCTATCACCACTTCAATGCAAAACATAATTTCATTTCAACATTAAAAGGAGGCAATTTTTACTCTCATGCATACTGTCAAGAACTGCTTTTTAGTTTCATAAAGCTATTTCAGCTCTAGTAGAGTGCACTAGACAGATGTAGTAGATATGTATCTTCTTTCAGAGAACAGAAGCAAATTTGAATATGTGCTCAGCAAAAGGGAAGACAGTATAAAGTAAGGAAAAAAAACAAGATAACCCATTTACATGCACATGCGTATCAGCCTGCAGAAATAAATACAAGCAGCCATTCAATACTGAATATTGACATGCATATTCCTATTTGGACTAGAATATTCAGTACAGTGCTTTCAAAGCCCTTCAGCAGCTGAATAGCGCAACCTTTAGCTTTGTACCTGCTACCAGATGGCAGCTTGAAGAGTGCTTTAGAAATAACAGAAATTGGAATAGATAAAAACCTTCTGGGATGGGTTCAGCATCTATAAATAAAAAAAGCTGTAACCAAGTTTTCTGGAAGCAGAGCTGACAATAGGCTCTCATAAAAAACAGAGCTACGAAATGCAGCACTTGCCTGAAAGATTCATACAGTAGTCTCTCTAGGAGTAGGGCTCCTGCTATAAATAAATATCTGTCTCTGAAACACAGATATTTGCAACTTAAAAAAAAAAAAAAAAAAATCTTGATTTCTGTTCAGCCAAGCATCACAGAGATTACCAAAATTTGGATTTTAAGTTAAATTTGCCATTTTGCCATCAATTTTCTCTCACTCCTTATTTGAGGTGGGTCATGTGTCTATCTGTATTTTTAAAAAGAACACCACATCAGCAAATAAGAGATACTACTTTCTAAAGCCATATGGGTTCAATGCAACATCAAGCACCAGGAACAGCGAGTCTTTATTCTCATACAAGTATTACTGCAATCAGTTATCTCACGGGTGATTTTAACAGGCAAAAGACTAGATGTTGTTTTTAAGGTCCAAACAGACATTGAAAGATTAGTCTTACGAATGGAATACGGAACAAAATCATCTCCTAAATACTACAACCATGCAAGAAATATTGGATCCTAATTTCTTTGTTAGATGGTCAGTGTTCTGATTAATAGTCCTAATATTGCAAAGTTTATGACAATTTTATTTTACCTTTAAATAAATATTATAAATAAAAATATTAATAAAAATATTTTTTTAACCATTCTTAGTCTTCAAAAAGACTGTTTCTCCCCCAGATATGCATTCATTAGCTTACTTTACACTCAGACTGAGTTTGAGTTGTTTCTATTAAAAAAAACCAACTCATTTCAATGAAATCTATTAGCGATTATGACACTACCACTTTCTTCTGGTAATATGAAAAAGAGAAACAAATATTTCTCACTTGTTCCTGTACTTTTCAGCATTAATGTATATTACAGAACACCAAAACTCTGTAATTTCTTACTATAATCACCAAATCCATGCCAAGGTCCCCTTTCAGGAAATTAATTTTCATTTCTCCTCCAAAGGGCAATGGCCAAATTCAACCAAAGTAATCAAAAAGATTTTCTCCACTTTAAAACAGCTTCACTCCAGACTTTTTACCTAGAATCCTTAGGCCTCAAACTTGATCTTTAACATGCCTAACTGCCAAATACAGAAATTGAAGAAGCTTACAACCAATACTCAGCAAGACAAAATAATTCCAACATTTAAAATAGACAAACAGTAAGAAAATTCAAATAATAATTCCAATTTTTATGAAATGGTATTTATTGTTGCCCAGAGATATTCAGGTAGCAATATGCAGTCAAAATCTACAACCTCAACCTACCACTACTGTCTTCAGGATTGCTAAAGCACAGAACCTGCAGGTAACTAGAAATCAGATACAGCAGGATCTTGCTTCCCAAGACAAATAAAGGAAGAGAAAAAAGACAAATAAGAACAAAGGGAAAGAAAGCACAATTGATGTTTTCAGATATTTTGATCTCGTCCTTATTCCTGGAAAGGCAGAGAGACTTTTTTGAGCTACTTAGATCAAAGACAGAAGCCTACCGTCTAAACAACTCTCTGGGAAATTTTAAATGATTCTCTGAATAACAAACTCTATACTGTACAGCAGTTTAAGAGTTCCTGTAAAGATTAGTTAAAATTGTCTTTTGGTCTAACTGACCACATACCTGGATCTCTCTCTTTTTCCTGTGTCTCCCAGAAGCAACCTTTGGATATTCTACACCCACTGCTTTGCCACTTCCCTTGTCCCACTTTTCAGAGCGACTTTTCTGGTGGTTGATGGTATAATAAAGCTGGGAGAGTCTTGGTGACACCCGCACTCTTTCATGCCCAAAAGCCCTGATCAGCCTGGCAGTATCAATGGTGGAAATGGAACTGCTCACCTCAGTCTGAGTAGCAGTTTCCATCTCTGTTTGGGTCACCACATCTGATTCAGAGGTGATGGAACTGATCGTGGTGCCATGATCTCTACTGAGCCTTGTCTCCGAGGAAGCGTCACTAGGAGTATCCAAGTATTGCTGGTGCTCCAAAATTTTATTCATGGGGCAGATAATTTTTTCTTCTGACCTATTTTTCCTGAGCTCAACAAAGCTATTTTTATCACGGGTGATACGTGGTCTTTCTTCAACATGTGTTGCATTAGGCTCTAAGGTACTTTCAGACATGCTTTTTTCTGGCGGTTTTATTTTCTTCTGCTCTCTTCCCTTAATTTTATTTTCAGAAACATTCTTTTCAGATGTTGTTGGTATTAGTGTATGCTTAATGGGATTCTGAAGGACCCTGGCCAATCGATCGAGGCGTTCAACAAGGGACAGCTCACTGTTACTCCTACAATCATGGTGCTGGTGTCTCTTCTGGCACTCCAAAAACTTAATCCAGAGTTCATCTAAGCTAACACTGGAGTGGGTTCTCTGTCTCGGTGGCAGTTCTTTCTCCACAGTATCTCTAAGGCGAGTTGTTTGGCCACACGGCACAGGATAATTTCTAGCTGCCTTTTGTTCTGCTTCTCTTCCGCCATCTTGAAGTAGCTCCTTCCCTGACGTTTCATTCCCCAAAGGTGTGCTAACATTTAGACCCTCATTCTTGCTGTAATCTGCTTCTGCAGTGAGTGGAAAGAATTCCTTTTCACCATCTTTTTTACGACGAACAGAGAAAACACGTTGATGACGATGTGCTTTTTTCCGATTCTGCAAGACAGCCCTTGAGGAAGGTCTAGCATGCCCAGTACCAGCACTGTCTTCTGACAGCTCGCTGTTAGACAGGAAGTAACTCTCACACGCGGGCATTGGATGATGAAGGTAGAACCGTGCAGATTTGAAGACTGAGTGAGTGGTTTTTACAGACTTCGAATGATCTGTGCGTTCTAGAAGAGAAGAAAACACTTTAAATTAAAGGACTACATCCAGAAATCCAATTATAAACTCATTTGTAATAGACATACATTAAGTATGTATGCAGCACATGCTAGCAGGAATATACTCCAAAATAATTTTAAAGCCGTTTGTAATATCCTGTAAACAAAAAAAAAAAATCAAATTTTAAAAATGTGTTTCACGTTATGTTCTTTGTATAATGGACTGAATTATATAATGATCCATGAAGGCACAAAGTAGGAATTACAGATGCTAGTGCCAGAAGGATTTCCCAAGCCCCTATGCTTACTGCAAGATATTCCATGCCATTTTAGCCAAGTATGTCATTTAAAGATGCCTTAGAGAGTAGTAATAGCTTTAATATAAATAAGAAAGTCAATACAAAAAAAACCCAGTCCATTTACTAAAGTTTTTTTGTTTGTGTTTTTGTTGGTTTTTTTTTTTAAATAGTCTTGTTTCTGTGATTGTGATCTACTGACGAAAACAGAACTGGAAACCAGGTCTTCCTTTCCTCATTTGAGGAAGCTTTGCCACTGACTCAGCAAAAGGGCGGCAAGTCCCTGCCCCAGGAGGAAAACACCTACCTACCTCATCAAGAATCACAAGCTATGTTTTTATAAAACCTCAATTCCACACGGGAGAAAGTGATGCAAGATAAGCTCAGGAAGGGTTATAGTAGCTCACACTGTTAACACTGCCTCATGAACCTTACTTTTATTTAGTCACTTGTTTTCCTTACATTTTATACATCTCTTGCCTTCCCCACACAGAGACACTTCGGTGTAACGTCAAGATCATGAACAGCATAACCAGATCCAGTCTCATTAACTCTGAAATTGGAGGAATTTGCCTTTCCATACAAGGTCAATGTTTATATACTCATGTAAGAGGATTCCTCCACATCCTCCTGACAAATGAAATCAGGCTTGGGAATACTATGCAGAATTTTTGCTATTTCTGTATTTTTAAAAAGTTACCAACAAAATGGAAGGAATGCAAACAGGCAAAAAATAAAAATGAGTTTATACAGAGAAACTTTTTTTTAAAAAAAAACATAACTTGCATAATTTTAAGCTCTAGACAAGCTGTGTGGGTAGAGGTAATCTTTTATTAGACCATCTAAAAATATAGTTGAAGAAGTCCAAGAAGATTTTAGACATCCAAGTCTCTTCAGAAAGCTTGTTTAAATTTCCAACTGTACTGGCTGGTTTAACAAAAGATTATTTCTACCTACAGTTCTTTTCTTGCCTGTGTCTTTAGACAACCACAGCTACAGAAAAATACTATTAGATAATTTTACGTTAACACTTGTGTTCCCCTTTCATTTTTATCCAGGCTATCCAGAGAGACAGGTATCCATTGAGCTCTGCTCCAACCTTATATTTTGTGTGTTACTGCAGATTCTTGTTTGGAGTGCTCACTTCCATACACGCACTCTTTCTTCAGCTTTACCTCCATGACCCAGCATTCTTCTTCTGAGTTACATGCAGTGAATGAAGAAAAGCATTTTTCTATCTCACTCCGCTTGTTTCCGTATCCTTGCACTTTATAAATGCTCACAGAGAATTATTTCTTTGTTAGAAAAACTAGGTTAAGACAATACTGTCTTTATCGTTGCACTAATTCAACTATTGGTCCTATGTACAATTACCAAAAAAGTAAAATGAACATAAAATAATGAGTGTGTCTTATGCAATCATTTTAAATTATCTTCTGGAAATACCAAAATCTCTCCATTCTGAAGAGAAAACCTTCAAAGAAAACCCCTTCTAAAGTGACGAATTAAAATAATCAGAAGGAATCCCTATCAATACATCAGCACAGCTCTGTGGGGTGACCTTACCCCCGGCACATTGAGCTGCTTGCTTAAAAAGGACAACAATAATCACACTGAGGTACTCCATAAAAATCTGTTTCATTAAATGACTTCATATAACAAGTTTATGTGATATTAAGAAAAATAAATGGCCTCCCAAAAACCCTATATATGGGACTGCATAGAAGAGAGCAGGAACTCTGTAGTTCAGAATCCATTACGCTGTTCATATGTTTCTGGTCCCATCCCTCATTAACAGCCACAATTATATTACCTCCTTGCAATTTGCTCACTCTTTGTTTAATATAGCACATGTTGCAAAATACTGTGCTGTGCAATAAACAGCTTCCCTGAGGAATTAATAGCTGCATTTAGGAACGACAGCAACCACTCAGCAATTTTCTGTTTACAGTTACTTCTATCCAGGAACAAGATGCAATTCTCAAACACAACAAAAATCCTCATCCCTACTCAGACTCGAGGAAGTTTATCAGCCATTAAAAATCACAGAATGAGGTTTTGTACAAAAGGAGTGTCCATCAGGACTAATTTTAACTACTGTCATGAGATACAGTGTCAAAATCATCAGTTAGCACAGCGTAATTTCATTTTGTCAGCATTCTCCACAAATAAAGCCTTAAAGTAGGCTACTGTAGTAGTAAACCCTGACCTTCATCCCTCAGGAGTACCATCCAGCAAGGTAAATGGAGGGGAGGAAGAAAGAGACATCAGTCAAATCAAATTAAAATTCAGTTAAATACCAACATTACAGAGCTACTTTACACGACATCACAAGACATCAGTGTATTTGTGGACAGGAACACAACCCCAGCCCAATATACAGAGCCATCCCACCTGCTTTTATTTACCAGGGAATTTCTGACATTTTCTTCATGGGCATCCTCTCTACACTTAAAAGAAAACTTTGTACTTCACAAACTTAAGAGTGCCTTAAAAAAAAACCAAGACAAAAACAAAAAACCCATCCCAAAACCCACCAAACCCAAAAAATTTTACAAAGGCTCTAATAAGCACTGGGGCCACTGGAATGCTAGCAAATACCTATGTCCAAGTATTTGGGCAGCCAGGGAGAAGCAGAAAGATAGGGAAGAGAAAAATAAGTCAAATTCAGCATCTTCAGGCAGACTAGCAGCAATATCATGAGACCAGAAATCATGGATCCTGAAACACAACTCTTTTGCTCTATTTTCTTTCATGTGTATGAAAACACATGTAAAATTAAACACACACTTTAACTACCTGGGGAAGCTTCCAGTGGTATCATTTGCTCCTCAGCCCAGGCTAGCTTGGGCTTGGCCCTCTTACTGTAGATTCCTTCTTTATGCTTGATAGCTGGAGGATTATCATCCCTTAAACCAAGCACATTTGCCGGAAACCTTGGAGGAAGAGCATCGTTTGACCCTGCAGAGAAAGAGAGCAGTAACTATGAGTAAAAAGAGGAAGCAGAAAAAATAGATACAGAAATTTCATAACAAAGACAATGTCTGAAAGAAAGCCTATTATCCAAGCATTAGTACCAGTATATTCACCAACCAACAATCATGATCCCTAGTGAGCAGTTCTAGCAACTAATACAGCAGTATTGCACCACATTGTTTTCCATGATCTTTGGTGACAAGGTGCTTCCCTGAGAGGTAGATAAATTTTACCTATTCTACTAATAAGCAGAGAAGAAAACAAGAAAATGAGCATTAGACAAGTCTGCTAGGAAGCCAGACACAGGACTTAGAATGTCCAGACTCCCTCCTGCTCACATTAAAATTCCAGACATTTTCACTGACTGATGTAAATATCTATTTTCTGAGCTCAGAATAGCAATGGAGGAAAACTAAGGAAGGCTAGAGTGGGCCTGTATAACCTCTAAACAAGAATTCAAGACAAAGCAGCCCTCTATCATATCGCTGATGTTAGAAACCTAAAATGGCCCCTAACTGATTTATCATCCTTGTCAACACCACCTGGTTACATTCAGTGGACTTACTCAACTCAATTTCCTTCAGCTACTACTCGTGAGCTAAGAATCCTAGCTGCAGCAGGGAGTTTAAAAAAAACAAAATTTAGTTTTTAATTCTGCTGTACATTTTCTAGAACCTTGCACTGCCTCATATGCATATTGAATTTTTATATCTGGCATCACAGTTTCTGCAAAACAACAGACTCGCATCACATTTGCTTCTCTGATTTTGACCATATTACAACAGACAGACTGGAAAAAGGTAATGATCAGAGGCACGCATAAACAATTACAAGCACAATTTGTGGCTATGATGACTAACCTATGCACTTACTGTCACTGTTGTATCAACCTACTTCCCTGGGGCACATCTGTCAGGAACTGGACATCTCCGCAATGTTAGTTTTGTCTAGAAATAACTTTGGATGTCCAAAAGCTCTGACTGAAAATAACCTGCAAATAAGACCTACAAAGTTTAAGTGATGTGTACTTTACGTATAGGAGAGAACTGAAAAATAACAGCAGGCAAAGCAAAAGAAGTTGATGAATCACAGAGCATTCCTTCCCCTGGTAAATGAGAAGTGTTTTTTACTGGGAGATGGGAGGATGTGGGGAAGAGGTGAATATATATTTTTAAATCACAGTTATGAATTACATTGTTTATAGAAAGGCTTTCTACACTGGAATCCCCTAACATGGAGGAAAGAAATTCAGTACTGAGAAAGCTATTATCTGAAATGCGTGTTGTATTACACAGATATTTCAGAACGCACACACACACCAAATTAATAAAAAAAGGGGGAGAATGTACATAAATAAGGCAACTAAAAAGAAGGAGAATTGGCAGAGATATGAAAGAGTCCAAACTCAATAGTAATTCCCAGAGGAAAGTGAAGAATTACCAAGCTGTAAAACATTGAGCCTTGTTTCTTTTCACTGCCAGAATGGAGTACTAACATCCTTTTCATCAAAGAAATTGAAACCATAGCCTTCAGTCAGGACTTATACATCTGCGTTACAAAGTGGTGTGAACATGAACAAAGACATTTTCCTATTACAATCAAGGCACTTACTCTGAACTGGTAGGACAGAAGAGTTCCGAGCTCAACTGAGACAATTCTGCATATGAAATAGATATATTTTGATCCATGAACTACAACCATCATTTTGCATTTGGAAGACCTAAGATAAATAAGTACCTGAGTGAGAGCTCTCAACACTGGTTTCTGACCCAACTGGAGAAATTTTGGATCCTGCCTTTAGATAAGGAACATAATACATCCCAGTACTTCCAGAAGGTTTATACGGCAGCAATAAGGGCTGATCTGTGGGGATGGAAGGCAAAGCAATTCACAGAAGTCAGGCTTTAATCCTTTAATGCAACTGAAGATAAAAGCAACAAATCAGGACCCAAGGAGACTGCTGAAGATGTTCACGGTGGTAAATCTGGAGATAGGGTATTTCTTAGGAAAATAAATCGCAATTATTAATTATTTAATTAATTTTATTTAATATCCACCCAATGGTTAGAAGGTTGACTGTCGCTTAGCTAGAAAAAATGGCTTACTTACCTATTCAATATTAAGTTTGTGATTAGGGTGACAAACACTGACTTAAAAAAATAACTCCACATAGCTCCCAGTTGATCCATGTTTAATGAAATAATTTTAAACGAGCATGGGTATCTGTCTCTCAAGTCAATAAAAACAGTATGCTGTCATAACAGAATTCCAGCAGATGGCTGGACCAGAACATTAGCTGACTTCTAATAGCAAAGAGAAGAGGTGATCAGATAGCTGAAACATTTTTTGCACTCTGATATAATGAAAGAATCTGCTCTCTCAACTCATACTATTTTAAACACCTTGAGAATAGAGATACAAAGCCTGGAGCCCAGGAAAAATCATGAAAACTACAGAAGTTTACACACATCAGTAGTATAAAACACTACTGTGGGAAACCACTGCACAACATTCACATTCCTCTGTCAACAGATTTAAAAGCCCTCCACATTTCCTATTTTATTCTATTGAAAATAGTGATGTGCGTATTCTCCTCTTATTTTTTGTACTACCTTGGACTAGAGAGTAAATCAGTAATCAGATATATCTCTTGATAAACTCTAAGCATTGAACTAAATCAAATTATCTAGAAACAAATGCCAGAAAATTTTCTTGAACCAGACTTTACACAACAAATTCAGTTCCAGATAAATCTGAACTGAATCACAACTGTATTGATACATCTCCCTACCCACAAGACTGCAAAGCCCAAGTTTAAGGGTTGGGTTTTTTCCCCATATGAGCAATTTTAAATATCGAAATTATCTCAAGAATGTTACTTCCACCAAAAAGCTGGGTTTGTTTTGGGGTTTTAACACCTATAAATACCTTGGACTTGAATAGATTAAAGTCTATATATACATATAAGACACTAATTTGCTCACCACCCTGCCTTGGGAAAGAGGAAATCTTGTTAAGAGATGAAGTTGTATTGTTGGGAAGTTCATGTGCTTTCTGGAGAGAAGATTGGTGGACAGCATTTTCACTGTCTTGTGAATTAACATAAATTTCTGCTGAAAAGGTTGTTTTTTCAGGACTTTCTGTTGTTATCTGAGTGGTAGCATCAGAAGTACTTTTCCCAGTTTTTGCAGGAACTACAGAGTTGAAGATATTCTTCAGACTACACCCCCCTGAACCCAGAACAGTGACTTGTGGTCTCTCACTGCTTTGCAGAGGCAGCTCTTGCCCTGCTGTGCTTGTAACCGAGGAAAGCACTAGGCAGGGATTTGCTGAAGACACTGGCATTGGGAAAGATGAAGATCTTTGATATTCTGTAATAAGGCCAGCAGCTGACAATTTAGAAACAGCTTCTATTAAAGTTTCTGGAGTTTTTAAAGACACTGGTTGAGTATTAACTTCAGGTTTATCCCATGATCTCATCTCATTTTCAGTATTCAAGCCACCACGCAGCTCTGAGTTACTACACTTTGAGGAAAGAGTTATGTGGACACAAGACAGTACTTTCTTAGTTGGTGATGAAGGAGATACAAACGTGGTGGATAAAATCTCATCTGTAGATGAACGGTGAGACGTACCAATTTGCTCTCTCGCAACCTCTTTCTGAATGAGAAGTACTTCATCAGAAGGACTTTTCTTCTCTTCTGGCAACAACTTCATATGGCCCTTCAGCAAATCCGTTTGCACAGCTGGACCTGAACCTTCTAAGCTCTCATATGATTGGATGTGGCCTGGGGGACTGCTTTTCTCCTGCTGGTAAGAGCTTATAGAATGGAGTTCATTAAAGCTATTTGTTTCTTGACTGAATCTTATATCGCAGTCAAGCCCCACGAGTCTGGCACTATGCCTGCCCAACTCAGTCACATCTTGAGGCAGAACATCAGATTTTTTTGCGCTAAGGGTCTGTCTTCTATCAGCATGGATGCTTACAGAATCCTGATCTGACAAACAGTCTGTTTCTTGATAAGCTCCAACTCTGTTACTGTCAGCGCAGACATGATGAAACCTGTCTTTCTCAGCAGTAAAAGCAATCTCATTAGATACCGAGCCAGCAAGCACTGGACTTGGAGGACAGGTCTTAGATCTCTCCCAGTGTCGTTTGTCGTGGCTCTGCTCCTCAGTGCCAGCAGAGTCAACCTCCAAAGGCATTATCCCATCAAGATCATCTCTAGTAAGACTGCTGCTGACTGCCACAGAAGTCAATGGTGACTGCAAACGTTTTCGGGATGAAAAGGTGATAGAAGTAATTTGCTTAGCCATATCTTCAGAACACTTTTCCATAGACAGCTTCTTCTGAGCTGGTAAATGGACTTCTGTTTGTATATCAGAAGCAGCTGCAGACCTCATTGCATCCCATTCCTTCTGCAATGGGGGATGAAGTTCAACAACGGCATCAGAATGACTAGTTGCAACTGTTTGATGTTGGTTGCAGATAGGTGTTTGAACAGTACTCAAAGATTTAAACTGCGTATCCTTCAGCAGGCAACAATCGGAAGGATCAGCTCTATGTAATGGCACAGCTTGTCGTAAGCTTGACTCTAAAAACTCCTTAGTCTTGACTGCTTGCGCTTGTCTATCAGTTTGAAATCTTTTGTCACTTGAAGCTTTGAAATGCTCTATGTCCTGTTCCTGATTATGGCTATATTCAGAAGCAGCTTCCAAACTGCATCCCCATGAATCCTGAAAAATACAGAAGAATTCACATAGGTCATGTGGATAACTTCCTGCCCTTGCCGAAATCTGGATTGCAGATTTCAAAGACTAGTGCTGTCAATAATCAAGAGTCTATCATCATGAATGAGCACATGCTTTCTCTGGAACTCATCTGTTAATGGAACTAATTAAAAATTTGTCTTGTTTTAAGTGCCAGCAAATTAGCTAACATGGTTTTGATCCTATAACAAACAGCAGCAGTGACATCTATAATAGAACCCTTTAGTTTTGTGAACTATAAAGTTGTAACTCTGTTAAATAGGCTAAGTTGTAAATACCTCTTCAACATCACTCCACTCACTGGAAAACAAGAATAAAACTTCCTTCCTTTCTATCAGTTGGCTTCATACACAGCTGGACTTTTGTCATAAATCCATTCCATAACATACTAGGAGTAACGACTACCTTTTGAATGAATATTCACTATCTAAATTCACTAAGTTCAAAGGGATTTAGCGAGATACACATCGCTAAATCTTTTTGATTGCAATGATAATTTTATTAGTTAAAAAGATAGCCAATTAACCACACAAAAATCACAGAAACACTTAGGTTGGAAGAGACCTCTGGAAGTCTCTAGTCTGACCTCTCGCTCAAAGTAGGGCTCACTTCAACATTGGAAAAGGTTGCTCCAGGGCCTTGTCCCATCAAGTTTCGAAAATCTCCAAGAATGGAGATCTTGTATACACCTTAACTACTTGTGATCTGTAAGTTACTGATGAAAGGCTCCATGCTTCATAGCTCCATGGAAAAACAAAAGAACGCAGAAACCCACATTTACTTCCAGTTATAAGTACTCAAACCTCAATCAAGTATGCCATGTTAAGTTCTGGTGACCTCCAAGAAATCAGGTAGCAGACACACACTAAAACTCTTCTGGTTTGGACCAGCGTCCAAACAAACTCCATGCTATCAAAGCACCACATGACATGACATTTTAGGGTTACAGGGATACTTCAGCATCTGGCGTTTTGCTATCATAACTATCACTATATGAAACAGAACTTGATATAAAAGGTTTTCCCTTGCACTTGAGTTGTTTGACTGGAGCGTTTATGAAGCAGAACTAAAATGAAAGGAACTCAGTTACATGGGAACAAGTGGGAAGAAAAGAAAGCTGTTCTTTACAAAGCATGAGAAAATGTTTAATTAGAAAAGCTTTCATTTTCTGTAATTGATATTCCTCTTTTCCCCTAAAACAAGTATGCCAATTTCCCTCTCAGACAAGAGCTGTAATAAATCTTTTTATTTTTACGGTCACCACCCACTGCTGACAATAATTAAAAAATGACTGAAAATAATCAGAGCTTTGTTTTGCTCTTTAAGGTAAATGTTAACTTGTAAAAACTTTCCAGTTCTCAGGTGCAGATCATTTTCATTCTCCCATCAAAACAGATATGTTTGCCAGAAATACTATTTTTTTTTTTGGAAAGCTGGTGACAATGCTGCGAAAAGGAGAAGGTATTCCTAGCAACAGACAAGACACTAACCCCACCAAAACCAAGGAAGTTCATTGTCCGTTGTCTTTGCTCATAAAATCTTTTTAAAAATAAGTTACACTTACACCTTTGACCGGCAAATTGTCCCACATCTGTATCACCCCCCAGTATCAGAGCCACTATATTTAGGACTCTGCTATTTGACTACACGTATTCAAGCATCTCTGGCATGTATTTTACACAACAGTATAAAACGCTGTGTCTTAAATTACCTGCCTGAAACTAATAATTTGCTTTAGTACTAACTTCTGTCCTGGTTTCATTGTCTGATTTTACTAACCCTTCCCATTCTCAGCATGCTCTCCAGTCCTCATTGCTTCATCTTCTCCTGTCCCTCAAGCCCCATTCCACCATCAAAAAGAAGTCCCAACAGCAACAAATCAACAGCAGTTTATCGTACCAGGTAAATAAAATTAAAGCAACATATGCTATAGCCCCTCAGCAGAATCAAACAAAAAAAAAAATCTACACCCTACTCTCTGAACATACTCATCAGATGGTGTTGCTTTTCAGCTGCCTATTAATGAGGCGAATTACTGACACTGCAATTAACTGGAAAATTCCCAGGGTTACAGCCCCTGCTCTCTAAGAAACCTACATCTTCTTCTGGCATCTCAAAACGTAACCTGATTTCTCGACACACCTTTTGCAGACAAAGCACTAAATATACTATACAGAGATAAAAGGTATGAAGGGTTCAGCAAATGGCTCTAGTTACTTGCCAAATAAAGTAGAAATAAATGGGTCTAAACACTTGATGAAGTTTGGATATTCTTTAAACTCATTCCAAACAGCAGACACTAAAAAGGCACATTCATTGTCTGCAGAGATTTACTGAGATCAAGAAGACAGACAAACAAAATGTGATCCTCTCTCTCCGACTGGCTCACCACCCTCATTTCCCTACTTTCTGCAACTCCCCGTGCATGGGGAGGGATCAGGAGGTAGGGATGGATAGAATCTTTGCTTCCAAGACTTTTCTCATCATAGCAGAAGCTCCCAAATGCTGACAGCTGATCTTTGCAGCAACTTACCTGACCGGTGTAAGGAGAAGGTCGTTTGGAAGAAAAGAAATGCAAATACGTCTAGATTAAAGATCACACTACAAACAAGTGAATAAAACATCACACCCCCAGATGCATGCAGAAAGCCTGTTACTCTAAGAGCACAAAGAGAAAGCGTTGCAAGTACAACTGGGAAAACCTTAAGTTACCACTCACGGTAATTTATTACTGTCAGCGTTGATCAAAAAACTGCAACAGATTTTGCCCTGAAGCAAATTAAGGCAACTACTCACCTGATCTGTTAACACTGCACCTCCAATGAGGGGCAATAACAAAACAACTGAAACACTAACCTTTGGAAGTAGCTGTATTGCTTCTAGGGAAATGAACATTCATCTACACACTGAGATTCCCCTCACTTAGAGACGCACTAACTAAAACAGGTATCATACAGTTAGCCCCATTCCTAACACAGAAGACCACGCCACACGTCACACAACATGCCAGAAAGCAGCTCCCTCTTACATTATTTCACCCCGATTCTTTTCGACGGGTCAGTTTAGCGTCAGAGGCAGTATCATGGTTAGTGAAGACTGGAGATGGACAAAACAAAAGACAAATAATTTCATCAGCATCCAAACCTTACATCAAAATCATTAGAGCTCATATTAGTGTATGTGAAACTATGGGCCACCAGCCCTCTTTAGAGAGAATTTCTTAAGTGTGGACATCATTTTACTAATGTATCAGTATCTGCACTTCCTTAATTTAAGTGTTATTAAAAATTACAATACTTTCATTGAGGTGCAGAGAGCAAATCCAAGACAAATGTACTGCCATGAGATGGGCCAGATAAGCTTATTTAAAAAAAAAAAAAAACCACACCAAAAACTAGACTATATTTTTTTTTCCTACTGATTGGAACAACTGTGGAAACAGCAGAGTATATTTCATTAATAAAGTACAACAAAGGTCCCTGGCCGATTACATCCTCAGCAGCTAGTTGGAATTCAGAAATAAAAATCAGTCAAAAACATTTTCGGTGTAAGTATACACAAAGTATAAACAAATATTCCACAACAGATTTTCCAGATTTTTCCTTTCTACATCCCAGATGTCATTAGCAGTAAACTATTTCAGCAAGGTCTGGATTATTATTCCAAAGCAGTACTTTTCTGTGGCCTTATCTATTCTAAGCAAATAAACTAGTTTATTTGGCTTCCTGTATTTCCTATAGCCGAGAGGGTCAACAGGGGACTGTAGAAGAATGCAAGGACACAAAGCAGTCCTGTGCCAAGGTAGAGGCGCTCCCGAGACAATCTCCTCCCTAAACCACATACCAGTTCAATGGCCTGAAGTAATATAGAGCAACTCCTACTACTGAAAGCAAGCACAGAAGTTGCTATAAACTCATCTTCCCAAGCCTTTCACATGTTTTATTGTGCTTGTTATGTGTCATCTTTCCAAAAAAGATCTGTATGGCATATGATCCACAAGAGATTGCAGTGCAAATTTATAGCTACAACTCAGTGAACTTCCTGAAAAAGTGAGAAAGTACAAGGAGTGGAAAAATACAGCATATAGTGGAAGAATACAGGGTACAAAGGGAGAACACTCTTAGGTAAATCAGGAGATAGCTATTTGGCACCCATAAAAATACAGGTGAGGTAATAAGGTCCTCAATTTCGAAGGAAAATTCTTAGGTTTAATATGCTGAAACTTTACTTAAATCTAACAGCAACTTAAAAACCCTCAATCTCAACTACAGGACCAAAACAAATGTACAAACGGCACAAGAAGGTTAAATTTGAAAGACCATGCTCCTGGAACAGAAGACCACCTACAAGTCTTTATTTTTTTCCCGTTATTCTTGAAATTCTTCTTATCTGGAAAGACCCTAATGATTTCAGTGGAAGAAGAGTAACAGGGCTGATTTCTGGAGCCTAGGATTGACTTTTCATATGTTTTTCCTAAAAATCTCAACAAATGTCATGTTGTTCATGACTCTTTGTGACGGAAGAGCATCACCCATCCTAGGGTTAAACTCCTCAAGCCTATCAAAAGAGTAAGTACTCTACTGCCAACTTACCTGCTCAGGCAAAAACCCGATCTCTACAGCCACATCAGCAAGGCCACAGATGCAGGAATTATTCGTCAAACAGTAACCTATCTATAGGAATGTCTTGGCAACTCTGCCTCCCTTCATCCCAAACAAGTTTATAGGAGAGTGCCGTAAGTTTATCATAAGGTTCACAAGACCCATTGCTGGACAATCTGAAATGTAATTTTTCTTATGCAGATTTATAAAACATTTGCAGTTAATAAATCCGCAGCCTTTGTCTCCTTTTCCTCCTAAAGAAGCCCAATGCACTGTACTTTCTCTTTCCGTGAATGGCCAATTAAGACCTTCAGGAAGAGTCAGTATCAAATGGAGTCAGTATGAAATTTAGAAAATACCCTCTGTGTCAAAAGTTCCATGTTTGCCATCTATTCCTAAGCATTTCTGCCAAGTCTTAGTGTTTATAAAACCTAACAGCACGAGTAGGCTATTTCTCTCCTTGTGTAATGGAAGAGTTATAAAATCACCAGCAAGTGCCACGAATTGAGGGTACAGAAAATGGATTCACTATGCAAGGTTTGTCAATTTTATAGAAGAGAAAACAAAGAAAATAAAATTGAGTTACACTCATGAGCACTGCTTGCTATTAGAGATACCTCTTCAAAATTAAACTTTCATATTCAATATTCCCTTTTTTGGGCCACTATTCAGCTGAGCACTTGAGTACATGTTTGGAGCCAATTTATGTGCATATGTCCCAATCACCTCCTTAAACACTCTGCTCAGCTAGAACTTGAGAAATCATTATGATGCTTCTTTTTTGGAGCGTCTGTTAACACATCACCAGTGACAAACAGCTATCAAACAGATACTCGACTATCTGAAAAGATGGAACAATCTTTAGAAGTAAAAGATCACTGAGAAGAACTCTCCCAAGCTGTCCTGCTCCTTCGTTGCATTTTCTTTTCTTTTTATAGACAAGCTTCACATGCTTTCTGCAGGAAACAATAAAATATCACAGTGGCACATTATATTTCTTGAGTTATCACCTATAAAAACGAAAGGCAGAGTCTAAAGTTTCTAAAAAGAACACTTATCAGAAGCACTAAACAAAGATGACGGTCTGACGAAAGAATTGTTTGCCTGAGCGCTAGGAACAGTTTGTCTTTCTCAGTCTTTAACGTTTAGAAGGAAAACATCTTCTCACAATCTTTGTTCTGTTCTTTTTAAGTCCGCTCATTGCCAGCTTTGCTCTATAAATTCAACAGGTATTTTACAGAACAGTTTCCATTAAATTTATATGAGATTATTTTGTCAGCAATAAAACTGGCTGCATTTTTTTCAGTTAAGTAGTTTTCAACAATCTGTATTTTTCAGTGACATATTGTTTTTCTTGGAGGGAAAAAACACATTTATCTTAAGTATAACAAAAAACCCAGCCACCTTCATTCTGCAAATTCAAAACTATTTTTTATCTCGAATTAAAGCCACTGTAAAGCAAAAATTTTTTCAAGATCAAAGCAGAAAGTGCTGTGGTTGACCTAAAGCAATTTCTTGGAGTCATGGTTTGCAAAACTGGTTAATTTTTTCTTACTCTAAATTGGGATAAAACAATTCATAGCTGACACTGAATCGCATAAAGGTAAAATCCTTCGTTCCAATCTGCAACAAGTTAATGTTAGGGACAAAGCTGTGATCTACAAAAATCTAAATGTTGGAAAAAAAATAGCTTAGGGGCCTCTAGTTTTTAATGAGTAGATTGAAGCAAAAATGTATTCATGTGGGGTTTTTTTTTCTCTTTTAAGAATTGTCTGAATTTCTAAAAATAAATAAAATTGTTAAAATATACATTTTTTTCCTCAGGCTCCCCAGTCAAACATTACATCAATATGCGAATAACTGAGAAGCTTAGTCTGATGGTTTTTGGAAGCTGATGTCTAAATTACCAACACTGTTCATGCCCAATAAACCATAAACACAAACACAGACTACTCTTAAAACACTATTTTTCATTCTTGCTGATGCAAGGCTTTTAATTAAAACAAACAAACAAAACCTTACTGCTTTTCCTGGAAGGCATGTAGTCTACAAAGAGAAAAGGAAAAAAAAAAAGAAAAAAAAAGGAAGATATATTACTAAAGCTAAGGGCATTTATCCGAAACGCCAAATTTAGGACAAATTATGACTGTATTTTCAAATGCAAATTTTCTACACTCTCCTCAGAAACTGCTCCAACCTTTAACTCTGCCTAATCTCTTCCACCAATTCTGGGTTCGCTATCCTGCACACGTGAATACATCGTCCATCCACCACTCATATTATACAAACATCTCCACATTTTCCCAGTCTTATTTTGCTCAAAATACTCCCTATGAATAGTGCCTTATCTTGCACACACGGACAGCCCCTAGAAACCATGACATAATTAGACTGGACATCAGGTGAATGCTGAAAATGGATATTTAAAATCCAACTTAATGTAATATACTCCTGCTTAAACAAATTCCAATTCGGATATACTGTATGTTAATACATGAACTAGTGATGTTCCAAAGCAGATATGCAAAACATGACAGCAATTCAACATCAAGTTTTCACAGAAAAATAGAGCTGTAAGAGACTGAAAGCTCATCTAGTCTATATCCCTGCCCCAAACCAGCATTAACTACACTTGGATTATTCTTTACTGATATATACCCAAGGTCTTCTTAAAAACAGACTATGATTAACACTCCATAATCTTCCTCTCATCATCCTTACCATTAAGGAGTTTCTTTTCTAATAAGACTCTTCCTCACACTTGAAGCCCATTACCTTTGATACAGTCAACATAAAGGAGGAACAATTTACTCCCTTCTTCCCTGAAGCATTCTTTCAAAAATAAATATCACACTCCTTTGTAAACATTTCAGAACACATGGGAAGTAACACAACAAATACTGCTGTCACCTAGACAATATTGCATTGTACAGTAAACTCCTTCCACAGAAGGAAGAGTTTACAAGGCACAATCAGCACATGCATATTTTGTGAAAAGCAGAACTCATTAAGCCAATTAAGAACGATGAGCTGTGTGCGCTTTCTCACCACAGTAACACCAGTTCTCCCATGACATCATCACTGACCACATCTCTGTCCTTCATACCTTCCTTCAGAACATCTTTAGTTGTGTGCCACCCCCCCAACACCCCAAACCACCCCCCCTCGCCCAAGTTATCTAAATACTGTCTGGGGAAAAACAAAAAAAACACAAAAAACCCACAACAGCACGTGCAATGGCTGGTCCTAAAATATATGTAGGAACTGACTAAGCCGAAACAAGCATCTCCACTGAACGGAGCTCTCATTAGTTTGCATCCCCCTCTCCCTCTCTAGCCGCCAATCTTCAAAAATATTGCAGGAATATAATTCATCATTTTAAGATCACAAACAAGACAGTAACATTTATCCGCCACTTCAAAAATTTTCTCCAGAGCTTCTGGATTGTCTGTTTTGTACCTTGGCTAGTGCAGATTTCTTGGCACTCAGAAGCAGCTCTGCCTTTATTTCCTCTATTCTTCGTTGGCCCTCTTCATTCAAGTCTGACACAGACTCCTGAGATCGACTGGCCAGTTTTAGCTTCACCCATGCTACATAAAGAACATAAAACAGAAAGCAGTTCCCTTTCCATTTTCTCACATCACATATGATAACAGTTTTATAACTTAAAATCAAAACTTTGCTATGCATTTCCAGCTACCATGACCGAGTGAACAAAGACCACTATCAAATACCAGAGCTCATGGAGTGACCAGGCATACAATTTAAGACGGGTCTTTTGAACATTCCTTTGGAAAGATGGATCCAAGGCCTATTGCCTGGTTCTGTCATCTTTACAGTCTCAGACTCAAGTCGACACTGTTTCACACAATCCTCTCCCAAATTCTTAATCTAGCACGTGCCTAGCAGCTACATGGACAAAATACTTTCTCGTGTCAATGTTAGGCAAAAGAAGGTATTCAAACCGGAAAAGTCCAATTCTGTTCCATTCTATCATACTACATAGGATGACTAAAAAACATTGATCATTTAAGCCCTATCCCATTAAAGCTTATTATTAATAATATAATATAAACACCTTTAAAACCAGGGAAACGGGCTCAGATGACCTCAGAAGTCCTCTTACATCCATACCCCTTTATTTCGAAGTAATTTCAAAGCAATCCCTTAAACATATACCTAAATAAAGATTTGCCATTCTAACATAAAACTTGATAAAAACACGACTGAGACATTTATTACCTCGTGCTTTCCCCTCCTCTTCATCTGCACTCTTCAGAATTTGTGTTGCATGTATCACAGGCGATCCGTTTCTCAGAAGGGTTTTGACACGGGCAGCTAGCGAATCTCCACTGCTACTGTCATCGCTCTCTCGCATGCCTGCTGCCTTGCTTCTGGCTGCACTAGGTTTGGACAACGCGCTCTGGAAGCCTCCTGCGACATCGGTGACACTGCCTAGAGGCTCTGAGGAAGAAGGATCCCCCAGAAGGTTTTTGACACGGGCAGCTAGTGAATCTCCACTGCTACTGTCATCGCTCTCTCGCATGCCTCCTGCCTTGCTTCTGGCTGCACTAGGTTTAGACAACGTGCTCTGGAAGCCTCCTGTGACATCGGTGACACTGCCTAGAGGCTCTGAGGAAGAAGGGTTCCCCAGAAGATTTTTGACACGGGCAGCTAGCGAATCTCCACTGCTACTGTCATCGCTTTCTCGCATGCCTCCTGCCTTGCTTCTGGCTACACTGGCTTTAGACCACATGCTCTGGAAGCCTCCTGCGACATTGGTGACACTGCCTAGAGGCTCTGAGGAAGAAGGGTTCCCCAACTCTGAAGTTCTTCTAGTGCTGACTTCACTACTTCTCTTGCTTTGTGCAAGACCCACAAAACCAGGTTGATTTCTATCTGTAGTTACACTACTACAGCCTTCTGGCTCAGACCTTCCTACAGATTTTCCTGTCCTAAACTCTTTGGTCATTTCCTTCATCATCTCTTCACTGTTGTGCAAATTGACATGAAAAGAATTTTCCCATCTTAAATTGCATGTGTTATAATTCAGAGGCTTTATTACCGACCCCTCTTCTTGCATACTTCTTCGGGTCGTAGTATCATCCCATGACAGTATCTTCTGAAACTGAGGGACACTGTCTTTCACTAACCTGGAACCTTCGGGGCCATCCTCCTTTCTAATCAGCACTGGGGAAGACTCACCAGTTTCTCCTGAAGAGGCAGTGGGAAACATAGGATCATACCACCTGCCAGCTACATCCTTTGCCTCTGCCAAAAACTTATGTGTTTCTTCCAATGCACCAGATCCAATCAAAGAATCACTTTCTTGACCCTTATTTCTCTTACTACCTACACTTGAAGTTTGTGATCCTCTGTCAGCTCCCATTTCATTTTTAACTCCAGCCAAAGCGCTGGCAGTCCATTTCTGCGGGCTGCTATTCACATCTTTTGACTCATTTTTAGCTAGCAGATCCTGAACACTTTTTGCAAGAAGCATGGGACCTTCTCTGTCAGAATGGCAGTCAGGTGAAACAGTCTGCAGCTGCTGGTTTGGTTCAGCTAGTTTGGAGACAGCTGAACACTCTGCCTCCCGTTGTGTGGAAAGCGGAGCAGTTCTCTCCAGTTGGTGGCATGACACACTGCACTGATTCACTGGTTTGTCTCCAAAAGATCTTGAGAAGCGGGGAGAGAGTTCACAGGGTGACAGAATATCAGAGCCAACTTCTGAATTCGTTGGTATAGACATACTGAGAGTGGAAGTGCCGGAGTTAAAACTTGTTTGCGCAATTGCAACCGCTGACAGCAATTCACCTACAAAGAAACAGAAGATTCATCAAGTTTAGGGCTCCAGAAAATAGCTGCATCAGTGAAGACTACTTTTTCTTGTACTAGAGGGCTTGTAAAGGGAGGGAAGAATGCAAATATTGGAAAATATTTAGGAAACTGTTTTTAGAATGAGACTTAACTAAGACTTCCATGAGAATTGTCTACCGAAAGAAATCTTAGACCATTTTGGATAAATATAGAATATCAAAGAAACTACAGAACTTGACTTAAATAACTTGCTTTTAAATAAATGCTTAAACTACATTTTAAATAGATGTTCTTAGATAAATGACACAGTGGTGCTTAAATGTCCAAATGAACACTTGGATTATAAAAGTATCCCTGCAAGAAACAGGAGGGCTGTGGGGCAGTATTTCCAGAAATATCCTTTTGGAAAAAGGCAAAGGACACACTATGGATAAGCTTGTTTCCCACTACTGGTTAGAAAGGTCCAAAAGCAGACAAGATGCACTTTTAGCATTTGGATATATAACACTTAATTGCTTTAAAAAAAAAAAAGCCAAACTTAAGTGCAAATGCTGTTCTTAAATCCATGCTGGCAGGTACACACAACAGTGAAGAGCCAGGCCCCACGTACGCCTGCCAACAGCTATTTCATTTGTTTCAAATGCAATTTTGTTTCATGGCCCAACCGCTGATATTTTCAAGTACATTAAGTAGTCCAGAGCCCAGCTGAATAGTATCTCTATTGAGGACAACTCTGCCCCCGTACCGATTGCCAAGTTGTTTCAGTTGCCAAGTCTCCCACAATGCTTAAAGACGGAAAAAATAATAAAAGAAAATAAGCAAGCCCAGCAGGCATAAGAAGAGATGCATTTAATCACTTCTGGTTAGAAAGACAGGTCAGTGCAGGATTCTTGACGTCACAGATACTCAACGGGTTAGACAGGTACTTCTTGTGAAAAGCCTTCAGATCTGCTCTTCCCCACTGGGTACAAGATGCAAATGCCAAAACAGAATATGCTAAGGAAAATACACATTTGAAGTAGTTGCAATGCACATTTTCACATTTTAATGACATGTTGCATGGGCATGCCACTGAGAAACATCTTAACCCTAACTGAGCACACACTGTTCTTCATATAGAAATGACTCAACACTTGTTAAGGTCATACCGATTTTTTTTTATGTTGAGATGGATGGATTTATGAACTGATCTGATCAGTTATAAAATGCATATGACTTTTTGTCACACTGAACACACCAAGAAGTCTCAGAAAGAAAGAGAAACCAAGACTAATTTCTCTCACAGGAAGAAAAAGTCTGGTAACATTTCTTTAATATTCGGATACAAAACATTTTCTTCTTAAAAACTCTTGGAAAAAGAGAAATAAAGAAAAAAAAAGATAAAATGCCACTGCACTGGCTAGAAGATGCCACATAGCCATGACTCCTTAGGGAAAAGGCATATTTTCAAAGGTTTTCATGCTTACTTTTCCAATGCCAAACATCTCACATTTGAGATGGGAGAAGATCAACTCATATGAATGAAACAGAGCACCACATGAGAAGAAACACACTTGACACTACCAGGCCAAGAGCAATCTCACAGGTGAGTCTGAAGTTCTGTGTTCTCTAAGGCTTGCACAACACAAGATCTTCCTTCCCCATACCTTGCGGCCGCGGAACGGTCCTCGTCAGCGTGTCAGTGGAGTCCTTCAGGGTTCTAAGCTCTGAAGGGGAAAATTCAACTTCCCTGATTGGTCCTCGGGGTACAAACGGTGTGAGTATAGTTCCAGGTGACTGATCAATGCCAAGGTTGCGAAGATATATCTGGCAAAAGAAGAAATAAGTAACACATATGGCACTCTTACAGAATGTCAATGGATTCTGAAGTTGCATGTTTGCTGTTAAATGCAAACAACTTGTTTTAAAACATCTTAAGCCTCAGTCCTGTTCAACTCACACTAACAGTTCACCCAAAACGCTAAAGCAGTCACATGTGAGACAACATCTCCAGCTTATTCTATTCTTTGGACCATGAGTGACAAGCCTTTTTTCTAGCTAGTATGACTAGGCCTACATAATGGGCACCTCACAAGCCACGTGCAGCCCAGAAGAACAACTGACACATGCTGCAATCTATTCCTCATTAATTTATGTTTGGCAGCAATTCAGAAATAAGTTGCAAGAACTGTTCTGGTGGTGATAGCTTGTGCTTGCGCTCACCAACAGTTTTTTCCTGGTGCTTTCCTGACTTTTCCTTCACCATATGCCAAAGATGGCAACTGGCAGTAGCCTGCTACCACCGAACTAGTGTCCAGCCCTTTCCACAGGACCCAGAAACAATGGAAAAGGTCAGCAGAGAAGAGGCCACATATCTTGTTCTTGTGACAACAGCCAACTGCTTATAGTCATTTTACTCAAATGCACGCTCTGTACACTGCATGAGCAAGAAGTCTGATACTTCAGAGGAGATTGGTAAGCTTCAGCCTCACCTGTTTAAAATGACATTTGCCAGCTGGAAGAACACAAAGGTTTGGTTTAAAAACCTTTTTCTTCCCAAATGATTGCTGCACAGAAAACATTATCATTGAAATTAAAGCTAGGCAGCAGGAAAGTTCCTCACTCTTAAGGACAAGTTCAATACAGGCTAGTTTTCAAGGCAAATGGTGGGGAACCCTTTTGTCAAAGCTGGTTAAAAAACATCACAAAACAGCTTTTGTGACGTTGCTGTAGGGAATAAACTTGTGCTGGCCAAGGGGTAGAATCACTTTCTGCTGTTGATAGTTTTATGAAGAAACACAGGTAGTCTAATATATAATTGCCCATCTACTCAGTGGCCTAGCGTGCAATGAACAGATTTCGGCAGTACCTCAAAAACTCCCTGGCTATGAAACTATTTCTGGATACAACTACTGTACTAGTTTAAGTCTATAAAACATAGGATACTCAAGTGTACAAATTCTATGTACAACCAAGACTTAGTTTTACTAGCGCAGCTAAAGTAATAACCCCTTCTTAGTAAAGATGTCATAAAATGCATCTTTCTCTTTTCCATAAGTACAGAACAAATACATACAAGCACTATTTGTATTTGTATACCACACACATACATATATAAATTGCTATCCAAGTATAACTTCATTAACATTAAACAAAGCAGTTAGTTTACAGAAGCCAAACAAAAATCATACTCAAAACCTAAAACTCTGCGATATACTAGAGAAAAACGTAATGAGGATGAGACCGACTCTCTCTGTGCAACCCCCGGATATTGTCAGTTCAGACACACACAGCATCATTCCCTGTATTAGTGTATTTTGAAAGCTGGAGGAGTCTCATGGAGGTAAGAGCCTACCAAAGACTGTCTAGGATCTCCTGAGAAAGTAATTTCTTCCCTTTTAAGAGAGCACCTAAGTTTACATACAGATATTATATATAGGGGAAAACAAACAAACAAACAAACAAAATTTGCCTTGACTTAATCACCTGTAGGGGCAAGTTAATTTCAACTCATCTATACTATGTCCTAAACTAGCAAACAAAATGAAATAAACCACCTTATACATCTTGGCCAACTCCATTTCCTAGATTTCATTTTTCCTTTTTTCCTAGATTAAACCTACATATTAATAGCCATATATGTGACCTAATCTCCTTTACCTTGTCATAGATTTATGAGAACAGAATTCCTCAGAACTAGGGCTGGAGAACATGCCTAATTATAGTCATAAAAAAAAGGAGGTAACAGACAACCTTTACATCTCATGAATTTCATTTAAAATATCCTCCCTACAATATTTATATTTGTTTCAACACGAATTTGCAGAGACAACTCAGAGAAGAGTGCTTCTAAAACACAGTTCCAAAGACCTAATGATTATAGGAGTCATCTTGTGAGAGGAACAGCCACTTACTCAGAAGATAATTACATGTTTATCATTAACATAAATCTGCATTTAATTTTCTCTAACACTCAACAGCTATTAGTATAGTTAACATGGCTGCCACAATCTGCCCTCCACTCTCACCAACCATCCTAGAACAGGAAAGCGAGGAAATAAATCTGTATTAGCCAAAGAAGATATAAAGGAGGAAAGATATGCAGAGGCTTTGAACATCCTTTATGAGCAATATACAAAGAATCAAGAATTTATGCCTTAGATACTGGAACAAAGTGAACAAGCAAAAAAGAGTATTTATAGAAAAAAAAGCAATTTGATTTGCCAAGGAGTTCTGTGTTGGTTTTGCTATTATTGCAGATCCGTGGGTGTGTGAAGTTCATCTCTCCCTTCTGCAGCCTAGCATTTCCTTAGTCAGCAGTTGAGTCTTAACCTCATGTTTGGATAATTATAACCTGATCTTCTGAAAGAATCTGGAAGATCAGAAATGGCTTATCAATGCTCTGCTAAAAGAGCTATAATCAATTTATTTACAAGTCTTTTATCAAACAGATTTCACTTTTTATCACTAACACTATATCCTGTTCTTATGTCCTTTATGTTCCACCACCATCAGCCACCAATCTTTACATTTCTCTTGCATTCTGTTACCATGATACTGTCATCTATACCTGGAAAAAACAACAAAAAAAAATCTTTCCCATATCCAACCCTTTCTTTGCCCAAGTTAAATATTACCTAAAAGTTATTTCTTCCACCTCTGTGTTTAAGATGAGCTGAAATAATATCATGGATGAAATTCACCAGTAGCACAGACCAGTGTAAAACCATTTCATTTAGTCTGTAGTGATGTAGACCCTACCAGAGTCTCCTAAAAGAACAGTGGAAAAAAAAATGAGATAACTCTGAAACCAGAGTTTAAAATTAGAATCAGTTATAAAGGGTCCTTCAAGATTTTTTTAGGCTTACATAAAATGCATATTTGCTATTTTCTAGAAGAATAACTATCACATGACAGGTTCCCAACATGACTGGATATCGGAAACTAACTATAAGCATGCTAGTGTCTTGTGCCTGTGATACCTTCTGCACTTCTGTCCTACTCACTATGACAGCCAAGTGTTCTCATCAGTACTCTGATCTCTTCATAATCAAAAGGTCAAGAGTAGTTACAAACTTTTGTTAGAAACTAACTTACTGGGATCCTTTCTTCAATATTAAGCTCTTCTTTCACTGGAGTTTCCAAAGAAGTTGCTCCAACGGGGATGAAGTTATCATCTTTTGCACTGGTGAAGAAGTGCCTGGAAACCACTGAAGAGCACCCTGCAGAGCCCAAACTCCCCTGGCTACTTTCCCCAGAACTAACAAGAGGATTCAAACTATCTGGGGAAATATCACCGCAATTGTCCACACTGACACGGCCAGTAGGAATATCTAGGTTGTGAGACTGCATATGATTTTCAAGAGCATCACAATTCTTCTGGTCATCAGTTGTAGAGTTTCCATCCTCTCTAAGGAGCTGAGCAACCCCTTCACCAGAAACAAAAACATTTGGGCCTGAACTTTGTCCTGTATTATTACTCTCTGCATCGTCACCACTAGATCCAGAAACAATCTCAGCTGTAAACTTTTGTATCATGGAGCTTCCTAAGCTATTTTCAGACAGTCCTAAAACCTTACTTTTTTCATCTAGAGGCTGCACTGCCTCTGTTGAGTTTGCTGGCAGAATAACTTCAACCAAGGACGTGTTCCTACTGGAAACATTTACTGCGTTGTCAGACTGAGATCTAGTAAGAGGGTGGGCAAGCAGTAAGTTTTTATTATGAAAACGCAAACTTCCCAGGGAACTCGTCTCTCTAGAGGAAGCAGCAACGTAATCTTTGGGGTCTCTACCATTTTTTTGTATTGACAAAATATTGTTTGAAGAACTGGCAATTGCACTGTAGGCTTTTCTTCTAGGAGAAACTCCACCTGGGTCACATGAAGTCACTGCATCAGATACCTCCTCTGGCTGGCTCACGTTCCAAGCCCCTACCTTTTCCATGAAACTAAGTGATGGGAGAGACTGAATTCTTCCAGTGTGGGGATATTTCAATTGTAAGGACTCAAAACGTTCATTGTTTTTTTTCTGAGCACATTGGAGTGAATGTTGCTTCTGAACAGATACAGGTGTACTGGTAGAGGAGTTCCCTGAAGTTTCTTCATTTAAGCATGAAGGAGAGGCCTGAATATCTGATTTGATCACAAGGACACCAAATTCTTCTGCCTTAACATTTTTCTTTAGAAGTATCCCCGGAGTAGACTGATAGCTTGGATGAGCAAAGTGTACAGAGAATGAGCCATCACCCACAAGATTAAAGGAAGGGGAAATGCCTGTAACTTTATGTCCCCTTTCTATGGAAAAATCTGAAATAGTTAATTCACTCCTCCTTACTCCAGGTTCTATTTCCACTGGGGCATCCTCACTGCATGAAGAAGGAGCTTCCATGTCAGTCACAACTAGTTGTTTAGGTGCACAATCACTGGTGCTTGTCACAGTAGGGATAAACTCCTCTTTCTCAAATCTCACTGCAGAACATAATTGCTTCTGCTGATGATCTAGGAAAGCTCCCTGGAGTTCCTCAGCAACAGCCATGAACTTCAAGCTTTCAGAGCCATTTAAATGAACTCCACATTCCTTTGACATTCCTTCACCTGTTTCAGAAGTCTTTGCAGAAAACACATCCTGTGCATCTGAATTTTTATAGTTGTCTTTCCTCAAATCATCAGATAAATTATTAGACAAATCAGGAACCTTTTTTTCTTTTTCCAGCTTCTCCAGCTGCCTCATGCACCCTTCTGACTCACTCTCAGCCATTTTTACCTTTTCCTTTTGCATCTCTCTCTCTCTTTTTTCTGAATTCTTAGTCAGTGCTGTTTTACAAGAGGAGTTTTCTGAAGATGAGAACTCATCATGCCTCAGCAATCGTTTTTCTTTCTCTGAAAGCTCAAAAACAGTAGCTGGTACGTTGCTGTCGCGGGAGGAACGTTCGTCTTTTACAGACGTACTGCAGGTCTGCTTTGCAAGAGCAGCTTCCATTTGGTTCAGTCTATTTGCCTTGGTTAGCATCACCTTTGCAGTGGAGTTTGCTAAATTGTCACTTGTTGGGGGAATCAATGCCTTCTCATTAGTATCATTTTTACAGTCTTCGTTTGCCTCCTTGTTCACAAGTAGTTGTCCAGAAAAAGAGGTTTGCTGAGACAAACAACCACTACAACTGGCATCACAAGGTTCCACACGGCTGAACGGAAGAGGATGCTGGGACAAAGTAAAGCAGTCACTGGGTGCCTCAGAGGGATATTCTGCATCTGTCAGTGACACAGCTTCATGGATGTGCGAAGGCTTTGAATGCTCCTGAGACACACCAGAAACATCAGGGACTCCCCTATAAGAGGCAAGAAAAGTAAGTGAATTTCTGATCATATTTTTTATTTCAACATCCATATTCTCTGCTTTAATATACGAGGCAAAAGTAGAACTTCTTTCAAACAAATAACTGGGGTTTAGCAACGTACACATAAATACATCCCCTAAACAGGCCAAAATGTGAAGAAATGTAAAGAAAGTCCAAACAATATCAAAAAAAGCCTTACTACCCTATAAAGGTTTGAAAATAATATTAGTCTACTTAGTATGTCAATATTTTTCAATCAGTTTAGGACTGAAGTATTTTTAGGATGTTTATTAGATAAATAAAATATAGGAGTTGCTTACACACATATATAAATTGCATGTGGTTTTGTTTTTTTTTTAATATAAATCACCCACTTCAATTTAATTATATCAATTATTTCTTTAAAGGATATAAAATAAGCCAGCTCTCAGATGAACAGAAGCAACAGATTCCTATAAACTTCTAATATTTTTATTGTGGATTTTGAATTAATAGTCATTTTATATTAAAATGATCATCAAACCCCAATTAATATTACTCCATGCAAGTAGATCACCGGCTTTGGTGGAACTAAGTTCTGATCCACAAAGCGAAGTCACAGTGTATCACATTAGGAAACACATCTGTCTCCTCACACACCAAAAAAAGTGCAAGGAAGCCTAAACATCAATTACACTGTAAATATGTGTGTTTATACGCACACTTTGGGTTTTTTCCTCTTCTTAATAAAGGGCAGAGGATTTCTTGCTTTCTTTGCACAAAAGGAATCATTTGTCACACCTTGAAATGAAGGCTCGGACAAAGACTTTTAATGAAATAGCTATTTCTTTATGTATGTAAACTTCATATAAAAATATGTATTTTAAATTACACGTAACATATATTACTCCAGTATATACAAACCACAATATTATTACATGTATATGTATGCATGTATTTATAGTAGTAAATACATGCATACAAGTTGTATCTGATTTTTGTCCCCAAAATTTCATGAAGTTTATTTCAGAGTCTAAGAAAGCTAAAAAGATGTCTCAGAGGGTAGAGTTCCTTATTTTCCCACTTTCTTCAGGTACATTAAGGATGACAAGTTCAGAAGAGGCATGTTCTGGATTTCCCTTGTTCAAACTCTTTTGAAGACAAAATAAAAAGATGACTAGAACTCTGACAATGCCTTCCCTCTATACAAAACAAAGAGTAAACCACACCTTTGTCTTATTTCTGTGACCATAAAACTGTAATTATTTAATATCAAATGTAGGACAATTCATGGCCACTCAGGAAAAAAGGTTTGCATTCCGTCACGACACCAGGTAACTTTGTCCTACCTTAAGGGAATAAAATTCATTTCTGATTGCTGGAGAAGTGTCTCATCTGAAAATCTTTGGCCTTGTGTTGAATACATCAGCAGTGGAAGACAGGGAGAGAATTGACTGTCCTGAATATCTGTTAAAAATAACAATAACACAGTAATAAAAGCTTGCCAGGCAATCCCTCTTTAAACTGCTCTGCCAACTAATACAGCCTTCAAAATTCAAAAACATGCCAACTGCAGTGAAAATGATGTAATCCCATCATTTAAATCCTCTGCTGAAGCATGTTCCCTCATGTATTAAATTCAGCTTTCTTATCACATATCAAATTCAGGTTTCTTCTCGTCAATCTCGAAATGCTACATGACACTGACATCTCTAACTTACCCTCTTATCCTTAAACTTCTTTTTGCGCACATCCCTATCCTTTTCCACTCACTTGTCAGCACCTCCCCTCGTGATCTCCATGCAGTCTGTACACGTCGAAGAACGTCCACAAGGCTTCTACCCAGATCACCATTTACTTCTTTAAAAACCAAGAATCCCCACTGATGCCTTTCCCAGTCCCCATTTTTCCATAAATTTTGATTATAGCAAAGGCTGCACAGGTTTTTTTTCTTTAGGGTTTCAGGATGCAAGTAATAATAAAACTTAGTCATCACAATTATACTAGTACCACTAGTTTACTACTAGTGTCACTACTGTAGCAATAAATTTTAGTTTCTGTCATATATTTCTTTGTTCTTCGAGGTAGTTGGCCCTTCTTTTTTCAGTTGACTGCTTATAAAAACAGAGATGTTTTATACCACCAGAATACAAAAAAAACTGTAAGCTGATATCTAATAAGTGTAAATGACTACATACACATTTTGATGGATGCAAAAAAAATTACTTCAAATATTTTGATAAGTACGCTTTTTTTAAAGCAAAAAAGCTATTTGTCGTCAAGAGTATGACTTTCAGAACCAGAATTCACATTCATTTAATTTAGGTTCATTAGTTTTCAGTCATCTCAGACAAGCTATATTCTGTATCACTTACAGAAGCATAATCACATCAGATAAGATGACCATTACATACAAAGAATCAAGTTTACATTACGTCAGCTTTATCCTGAGGCTTTCTACAGCCTGTATTACATCACCCGATGAGTGCTATCCAACCACAAGACGACCTTTCTGATTCATTTTTAATTTAATACTTCCAATTAACATTTTTTTAATTACTTTAGAACTCTATGTAGTGAGAGGATAATTATATGGATAGAAATAATTCTACATCACACAGCAAAGCTGGCTCAAAATTTGGATGCCCCCTAGTCCCACCCCATCAGCAGCTAGAAAAATAATAATATGATTGCTGTACAGTTTCAAAGATTCCTTTCTATCTCAGCAGCTGCCTCCACCACATGGCCAGCCTAATGTCTCCTTAAGGAAGCCAAATTTATACTTTAGCATCTGTAGTACAGATGGCACAAACATGCTACAGCAACTTAAGTGGGGAGTCTTTGTTTTTCTAGCACCCAGTACCTCTTTAAAGCTAAACTCTCCCCGTTACTTTATTAGATAAATGCATTGCACTAGTCACCACTCCATTTCACTTTCATCTTAACTATTTGCAACACCAAACGTGAATGAAAAGTAAAAAAAGACACCTGCTTTTTTGGAAGTCTATAGGAAAGGAAATAATATGTATCTTCAAAAAATAGGTATGAATAGCTACTCTTGAGCAACTTGACAAGAGGAGGCATTCAGAAGAGACTCAAATGTAGACTAGTAAGCACCTGTGCAAAGCTGGATGAAAAAATAATTATAACACATATGGAAGTGTAAAAAAAGTAGAGGAGAAAATGGCAGCATCAGCACAGAGGGAGCAGGAGCCAAGAAAATAAGGAACAAGGTCAGGGATGTCTCATTTATAATATAACAGCACCTCAGGGCTCTGTTATATTATAGGGCACAACCAAGATTGTGGTCTAATGTACCAGACTGATTGGTACTTATGTGTTTTTAATCACGATTTGAATCATGATTTAAAATCATGGAACAGGAGACTGATCTAATTTACTGTAATCTCCTTAGCATTTATTTAAAGTGTACTTTACAGAAAACAAAGAGGTTTGTTTTCAGTGGCTGATACTGACTTAGAATCAAATACAGCTTGCACATTAGATTCCTTATTCCCAACCACTAACTGGGAGTAGACAGTATTTACAATGCATTTACTCAAACATTGATTCTGTTTAGTGTACATTTACTCAATTTTTTGTCGTTATACTTGAAAATACTGAGCAGATTAACCATAGCTAGCTTGGAATTGCATTAAAGATGCAAAACCACATACTTTAAGAAATATTAAGCAAGTTGGAATCTAAACTCTCTTAGCTGTGTTAGATGTACTTTTTTTCCTCCCAAATCGTGTTTTACATTTAAAATTATATTAGTGAACAAAGGCAATAGTAATTGCAGTTATTGAATTAGACTTGTCATCTCACATCATGATACACTTCATGTTTTCAGAACTGGCATCTCATTTTTATTCACACAATAGAAGAGGAAAATAAGCTTTCCTGATTTACAGTTTAACTTCTTCACTTCGAATGAAAATGCGTTTTCAAGCTAAACTGAAAATCAGGAGTGATTAAAGAAAAAGCTTTTCCACACAATAAAGACTGGGTGTGCTGCCTTTGTAAATGAAGAAACAAAAAAGACTGAGGGAGGGAATCAAAAATGATTGAAAAAAAAAAGCTGCCAAATGCTGTCAAAAATAGATCTTGCCAAGCAATTTTAATGCATCTATACATGTATTGATAAAATAAATGTGCATATACACATATACACACACACAATATAAGTCACAACATTTGGCTGATAAATCAATGCTTTAAAGTTATATTATATCTACAAAAATTTAAGTACCACTCAACATTTGTATTAAGAAAGTCAACCCAGCACTCAAACAGATGAAAAATTCTCCAACCAGAATTATAAACAGGAAATCCTCACTGCATGGGTATGTATCTAGTCAGGCCCCTCAAGAGCCGTTCTTGTCCCTCCTCTATTTGAAACTTCAGAAATCCCTAAGTTCTTACAGAGAAGGCACACAGATGAGGCAGATATTTGCCAAGCAATAAATATCTCACTGCACAGTCCATCGATACAGGGCAGTCTGGGTCACCTGGCATCATAGCATGGCAAAGGATCCAAGTTTTGGTATAACTGAAGTCCAGCCATACGTTGGTAGGAACAAAGCACCCCAGCACATCTAACAGAGTCAAGGGCTACATTAGAAAGCAACAACTCGGATGAGGACTTGGGGTCATGATGAACAAACCACCGACAGGAGGCCAGTGCAATACTGTATCCAAAATGGCAGGCAAATTTTTCATGTATATAAAAGGAAGAATAGTGAATAAGTAGTAACAAGGACTATTCTTTCCAACCTTATACTGAACCTACTATTGAAATGGTATTTGCAGGTTCTGATGATCATAACTCCGTATCTGTAAATATCACAGGAGGATCAGAGAAAACAGCTAAAAGATTGAAGAAACATGCCTCATCACAAGAGCCTCCTGGAACTAAACCTGTATGGTATAATCAAAGAGAAGATTAAAGGTGACTTGATTACATTTGTATGTACATATGCAAGAACAGAAATTTGGTCATTAAGAGCATTTCAGTTCAGATAATATCTAACAAGAATCCAACGTAAAACACTGAAGCTATGCAAACCTAGGTGACAAATAAGACACTTCTGAGTGCATCGACATGATACAACAACACAGCTGGCTTTCTACAAAATGTGCAAGGCTATTTAGCTAGATTGTTAATGGCTTCAACAGTTATTTGAACAGCACGAGTAAGTTTTGCTTCAATTCTCTCTCTTCCTTCCCCCTTAGCCTCTTACATGTAGTCCTGAACAAGAGCCCCCGAGTTCTCCATCTCCACTTGAAGCAGTAAGACTACACCTCAGCAAGAAGGGACAGACCCAATCTCTCCATCCCAGCCCAGAGCTGTGTTTCTCCCTCCTTTTTTTTGCCCAGGCAAGAGAACCCTGATCCAGCTGAAACGTAACCATCTCCATTTCCAACCCGACCATTACATTTCAGCCTGAACACAAGCTGATCTGATTGCACCAATCCACATGGTGGGTTTAGCAGAAGGGATGCCGCAGGAACAAGTATGCAGGACAAGGAAAAGCCAGACTCTTCCTTTTCAGTAGCAGACTTTAGCTGACTAAATATACTGCAAAACCGTACCCTCAGGCTAGCCTCCTTTTCAGGCAGTCTTGCTCCCCTGACTTCTCCAGAGAGCATTCTGGTTTTGCCGTGTAGCAGAAATCTGCCCTAGGCTGACAGTACCCCACCTTCCCCAGAGGTTTCCAGTCAGAGGAACTGTGGTGGTGAACACTGACTTGAAGCAGCAGATGACTGACAAGGCCAGGAAAGAAGACTGAGGAAAAAAGGGAACAGGGGAAGGAAAGGAAGAAAAAAAAAAAAAAAAGATAAAAAAAAAAAGGAGAAAAGCGCATAGTCGAGATTCAAGATTCACTGCATTCACCTCCTCGGTGGAAACCCTCTCTTCCAGCTTGCCCCCTGCAGCAACCTGCAGAGGTGACCTGTAAAAGCATCCTTATGGAGTTCAATAGATGACATTTAACTGGGGCTACAAAACTAATTTTTTTGTATACATAAAATATAACTCCAGCCATCTCGCATGTTCTACCTCCTCTGGCTTTTTTGAACGTTTTCAAATCTTACAGCACATGAACTCTAATGCTTTCAGTAACTTATTTTCTTCGGGAAGTAGAAAGATCATCGCTATCATATTTCGGATGCTTACGATGATTTAGGGGCTCATTACGTTCAGACATAACCTAGGTTTTGCAGGCGGAGAAGCAGGTGCTCGATGCTTAAAGCAGCAAGTGACGTCAGTACAACACTCTTTGAGCATCTTGTGTCAAAACAGTAATTCTTCCCGCTGTCGCTCTGAAGGTCAAAAGCTTCCTCACAGTTGAATTCACTGAACAAGCAAAGCTGGGCATGGTACTTTATCTTACAGCCTGCTGACAATTCTGAATGCCAGAGTCAAATTGCCATTTGTGGAAGATAAAAAAGGAAGGCAAAACAAAAACAAAACCTTCCTGGCTTTGTCAATCTGTTCCACAATGTAGCAGGAGCATTTTCAATACAACTGTCACTGTGAGAGTCTCCCCCCCAACAAATGAAGTTCAAAACACTTTTTGAAGAGAAGAAGGAATAAATTAGTATTATGTGTTTCTCCTTTCCTTCTCACCTTTCCTTCCATATCTGGAAATTTAAGTGCATATACAAAAAGGCTGTAGCTACTGGCACACTCACTAGAGGGCAACAAATAAAATACTAGCACTATACAGAATGCTTACATCTTTGTATCATGTTAAAAAGGCTCATGCTTTCTCTTTAATTCCAGTTGCATTTAAAAAGCAAACTTTGACAAGTATCAAGAAATTTTTCCTGATGAAATGGATTCCAGTTCTGCAAATCACAATAATGTGGACAAAATGCTATAAAATATACCAAACGCAACAATCCTATACAGAGGATGTAGGCAAAGACAAAGCATGCTTAACCCACCATGTCCTTCCACTTTTTAATATTTGTCTTAAACCTGAATTTCCTACATGGCAAAACAAAAAAAAATGGGGTTTTAGTCAATACTAACCAACTCTAGCCAGACAGCAACTCACTGTGATGCCCACATGGCTTTTAATTACAAAGCTGTCTGTAGGCCCAAACATGAGATAGCCAAGAGTGCTTTTTATTCCATAAAGGAGAAAACCTCTTCAAAAACATCTCAGAAGTAGTTCCAAATGCACAGCAGCCAGCAATTAATTCAGCCACACCAGGCTTGTCTTCCTGTATTGTTATGCTAAAATAGAACCTCACTTCATCTTCTTAACATGTTGTCTTAATAAAAAAAGGCTTAGGGCAGCAAGGGACAGGGCTTACTGTTCAGTGTAGACTGAAAGCAACATATTAACTCTGTATTGGCAAATGTTTGGGATTTCCAGTAAATCACCTGAAGTTGCTAAGAAACCAAAAAAAGTGCTGGTCTTTCCTTTAATGCTTTTGTATCATACACAGGATTTTAAAAGTTCCTTCAGCAGATGTATTACTTCTACCAAAGCTAACCTCATCCCAGATTCTGCCTTTACAGATAGAAGTCATCTTCTGTCGTGTTTTTCTTCATGGAAATCCATGTATATTCACCACCATAAAGTTAACAGAGAATCATATACAAGAGAATCCCTGAACAAGTAAAACAAGAGGTTCAGGCAGAGAAACAGCAATTTTTTGAACCAGATAATCCAAGTTACCAAAACTGAATTCAATCTTTGAAAAAAGCATAACAGGAGACACATGGGATAGTTGCAGCCATCAGTGCGAGACCTACAGTGGAAGACATTGAGCCTTGGGCCTCAGAGGTGTTCGGTATGAACCAGAACCTCTGGATCCAGATCCACCAGACAGATGTTCTCTCCCCCCTTACAGGCTCCTTCACAAAGGATGGATCAAAGCATTATCAAAATAACCACAAAAACTGATGAAAAAGAGCAAGAGCTGCACATTGTAGTAACAGCCGAACTCATAAAACCTTCAGGAACACGAACATGCCATGAACATCTTACCAGGCTATTCCCAAGGCAATTTCAACTCCATCCCCTTAAGCGATTTTTTAAATTCAGAACAAACAAAAACCAAAAAAGCAACCTACATACAAGTAATATTACACAAGCAGTACAGGAATGGCAAATTGCAAGTTGAACTTGCAGTTAACTGGAAGCAGCACAGGTTTATTTTAAAATATCACACGCAATCATGTTATTTGCCTATAATAATTTTGTTTGTTTGTGAAAAAACGTAGCCCAATGGTTTAGTGAAAGCAGCTTTAGAAGCACCTTTATTCAGCAATTTCAGTTACATCTTGGAAAAGTGAGTCACAAATATAATAACCCAATGGGCGGAGTAACACTTGATTTTGCAGAGAGATCCTCTAAGGGATATCAATACAAAAAGAAACACTTTGGGCTTAGTAACAGCATTGCTAAGTTATGCGTTTCCAAGGAAGTGTATGCAAGTATATGCATAAAAGGAGTCTAGGTGGGGTATCATAAAAGTAAAGAAGAAAGAAAAAAAGCATTATCAGCAGGTAAGAAATAGTTAACAGATGACATAACAGTAAGTTACACCACACATACACAAAGGTTTGCGCAGGAAAAATTAACAATTCAGTTGGGATTGAGACAGAGCTAACTTTGAAAGTCAAAAGTTAACATACAGTGCATGATTGAATGTGATGTTAGAACTAGCACTTAAAAGTTGGAAAAAAAAATAGAAATCTATGCCTAAATGCAACAACTGCTAATTTAAGAGTGGAACCAATGGATAACGATCATGTCTGGGGGTCTGGTGAACAGTTGTTTAGCATAGTAACTTGGACGCGTAAGGAAGCAGAAATGCAATAAATGGAAATAATGCAACTAAAGTAAGGCAAGCAAGGAAAATGTTCTAGCTTGGGTAACTATAAGAGCTATCGATAACAGTCTCAGCTAATTTTGTCTTCCATAGAAAGCAGAGAAGAAAAACTAAACGACTTCAGCCATATGAGTATTGTTAACTATACATTGCTTAGGTCTGCTTTTGCTGGTTTTGGTTTTATTAAATGCGCACATACAAAAAGGGAAAGTTATAATTCCTTACAGATTAATTGCCACAGCTGAAGCAACAGGAAATATGAGCAGATAAAGGTAAGAAAGAAAAATGGATCTGATAAACTTGTTTCTCTTGGAAATAAAGCCAACTTGTATCTTTTTTGTATATAAACAAAATGTGTTTGCTATGATTAATAGCAATGAGTAAAAAAAGTGAGTGTCTCTGTTTCCACCATTTTGAGGATTATTAGAAACTACTTTGTAGTATAGAAATAGTATAGAAACTATTACAAAGAATCAGCAATGGTTTGTGTCTTAAGACGCAGAGAATAATTATATGTTATAAAGAGAAGTTTTCTTTTTCAAAGATGTACTACTACCAGTGGACTGAAAATTATACCACCAGAATTGACCAGAACACTCTTGACTCCACATGGATAAAAATTAATGTAACCAAGAACGGATAAAGGTGAAATATTAAATCTTGGAACTTCTCAAACCAATCTTTAACTAAACTGTGATGATTAGATGTGAAAGGAAGCAACAGAAACACTTAGCTTTTCTAAAGTAGAGGTGTTAGAATGGGAAAATATTATTGGCAGTAATATAAATTGCACCCAAATGCAAGTGGTAGCAATAAGGACTAGTAATAGAATATTAAAAACTGTAAGTAGTGGTTTATTGCCACAAAAATATAAATAATCTGAACAGTCGGGGCGGGCAGGGGAGAGAGAAAAACAAAAAACCCAGTGTCTAGATAGGTGTAAATTCCAGGCATGGAACAGAATACAACCATGTCATTGGGAGAAATAAAACCCAGGAAATTTTATGTCAAAAATAAAGATAACCGCCAAATAATAGATACACAAACCACATTAGCATTACCGAAAATAATCCATCAGTCACTTTGGATACCTAAAGTGAGAGCTTGATGCATCACTAATGGTGTATTAATAGAGCTAAAAATGTGTTATGAAAAATGGAGTTATAACAAATTCATCTGTCCTCCATGAACACAGCCTGAAGAATGCTGTACTTGAATGCAGCAACAACTACTTGCATGCAAGTACCAATTAGCAGTTAATGTTTCTCTCACCTATGACACTGGAAACAGTTGCATGCATGTTCTTTCCCTGTATCCAGCCTGGTGGGATCACATCAGAAAACTGAACCCCATGTGGAAAAAACAGTAACGTCCTTCCTGTATATATCAAGGATGAAACATATACGGTGTCCACCCATATCATGCATTAGCTAATCAGAATTACATAATGTGGAAGAGTGCTGCACTGGGATTAGTATGGCTGGAACAAACTTACTGGTGAACCACAATAAATAGAACAAGAACCTAAAGAAGGAGGAACAAGAAGTCAGAAAACTCTGTATTATGTCAGAAAACCAACAGCTGTTATGATTAAGTGATGCAGAAACCCTAACTATTCACCACTGGTGTATTATTCTTAAAGGACGCTCACAGCTGTATTACAATTGGGTTTTTAACTCCCCACAGGTTTTTTTGTATTTCAAATTGCATTGTTAATAACACCTGTAATACACCAATACACTGCACACAGGTTTTCACATCTTAGCACTACGATTAACAGTACTGACGATAGCACACCAATTGAAAAAGCATTCTGAAGTCCAGATGACCAATATATTGGAAAGAATCAACATCGACATTAATGTGGTACATTCCAATATGGGTATTGTCCAAACCCAGAGAGAAATGTAAGGATTTGTAACAAAGATATGAATGTTGATATGAATGAAGAATGCGTGTATAAACTTGCGTTTAAGCGCCAGAACAGAGGACTCATTAGCAGAAGGTCCTGTGTTCTGACAACAGGAGGGTGACAACAAGGTTGCTGCATTTCATATACACAGCTCCTTTTTCTGTTAGCCCAACAGGACAGCAGACTACAGCAAAGCACCATCCCAGGACGCGATAGCTAGTATACATAGGCCGCCATGTTACAGGCAAGCTAGACCACTTGGGAGAAAAAAAAAACAAAAAAGAGTTGGTGCTTGTGAGTGCAACAGTGAAAGCGGGTAAACATCAACTTACTTAGACATTTTGTAAATAATTACCACCTTCCCCTTCCATGTAGTCTTTGTTATGCTAACTTCCTACATAAGTTTGGGTTAAATCTTGCAGTAGTACAGTACTTCTAGCTATAATTCCTCAGTTTTTCCTCTTATCTGAAAAGGAATACATATACTGATTAATTAAAGAGCAGTAACACTTATAAGATACCTTTTTAAAGGGCTATTGAAAACCTTTTAAAACTGTATTTGGAGATTACTTTGTCTATAAAGAAATCCTGTAAGAAGCAGTGAAACAGAGAAGCAGTACACGGTAGTTTGAATGTATGAGAAAGGGGTGCAAGTATGCACACACTCTTATCAAACAGTTTTTCATGTTATCAATACAATTATATCTACTTTACTATTATATCTACTATTTTGAAATTAACAAAGATTTTTGACTAACAAATTAATACAGATTTTAAGGACACGGAGAACTATCACCTCACCTAGCGAGAACCCCAATAATTTCTAACTTTACTCAGGTAAGCAATTCTATTAATTCTAAAGGAAAACAGACTACAGTTTTACCTGAGATCAAAGATAACCCATTCACCTGTTAAAAGATCCAGGGAAGGTACACAAGCCCTCTACCTCATTTTGAAGATGGGCTTTGACAATAAAGTTACACAGAATGTATTTTGTAAACACCAGTTCTCACTAAAAGAAGTCAAATCCAGGTTAGGGATTGATTTAAAAATGAAAAGTAAAATCCTAATTGTTCAGCAGTTAAACAAAAGGCAACTTTGAACATACCCAGCAGTAAGCCATGTGCTGTATCTCCAGGAGACTGCCTTCTAGATGCTTCTGCTGAAGGCAACGCTCCCTCCTCCAGCGTAGGGAACTCCGACAGGTCATTTCTATCACAAGTCAGGCCAAGCTTTGTCTCTGAGGCAGCAGTTAAATGGCTGGCATCCACTTCTGCTGGAAGCTGATACCATGACTCAATTCCCTAAGAACAGGTGGGGAGAAAAAAGTGCCCAAGCATCAGGAAAGACATATTTCCAAAGGAAATAAAGACTAAGTTGTGAAACAATGGAATTGTTGCTTCTAAATTGTATTTCCTATACAAATACTCAGTTTTTAACGTAAAAGAATTATGATGCACTATGAACTGCTGAAGTCCACAGTCAGTTCTCACTACTGCCTAAGTTGTCATCGCTCACTATCTGATCACCAGCTTTCCATCACTCGTCTGAAACTGAGCTCTATCTCCAAATCCTGCCACTGCAGAGGACTTTTTCTAAACCAGAATGAAATCTCTCACTTAGAAAGAAAAATCTCAATAAGGACAAATGCTTCAGTAGCATGCAGGGCCAATGCAGTTCCTGACACTGCGTAGTAAAGATGGTTTGCATTGTACAACTGCGGAGTAACAAGCAGAACAGTTTCTGATTTGTCTTTAAAGAAAGTTTCTAGTTACAGAAATTCTGAGATCATATAGATAATGCCTGCATATCCTAGCCAACTCTTTGGTATATTCTAAGAAAAAGACTTTCAGTTCATGTTCAAATGGAAAGGAGTATCTTTACTTCAAGTAATTCATTAAAGAATTTGCATTGGGATTACTGGGGAAGTAATTAAACAGATAAATTTTAATTATAGAAAAGGCACAGACCAGTCTTGAGCGCAGAGAATTAAGAATATCAATCATTTATAAGTCAAATCATTATCATCAGCGTATATAACTAATAATTACATATATGTTAATATAAGCAAGAAAGTGTCCCAGTGAATTGGTAGAAGTACAGTACTATCCCTACTTAATAGCTGCAAGCTCTTCTACCTTCTGAAACACTACTAAGGTACTAAAAGCTACTTTTCACATCAGAATTTGCTACATGACTATGCACAAGATTCTTACAATAATTTGGAAATAAAATTTCTGATCAACTCAGTTTTTTTCAAAACACCTGTGATCTTATGCAATTCTCAGAGTAATTAAATATTTGGCAGCATATCCATCAGATAGAACTACTATGACTGTATCACAATGTGAGTAAAGTTTTCTTTAATCACATATGGAACTAAGTCATTAAAACTAAGGTCTAAAAGCAATCAGATTCCACATGAACTGAAGCACGGCTCTGTACTAACATGTATTTTTTAATCAGCTATTTTGAGGTAGACAGATCTGACAATTTAAGAGGCAGTAGCAGGACCAGGATTATAGCAAATTACAAACTGAATAGAGATCAAAGATACTGTTGCAAAGACAAAAACATTATATTGGAAAATATACTAGGTTTATAACCAGAAAACAGAAGGGGGAAAGAGGGAAGGGGGAAAAAAAAAAAATTAAAAAACCCAAAAATATCCCCAAACTACTGGGGATTCTGTTTGAATTATATGTCAAAAAGGTTTGTAGCACTTGGATCAAGACTAGACTAGATGACTTGTCAAAGTTCACAATAGTCCTATTTTTCTGCAGTTCCAAGATACAGAAACACAGACCTTTACAGGGCGAGGACAGTGGAGGTCTAAATTATACAGATAAAGCACTTCATATTATTTTCAATCACATAACGAACCTTCAACCACAACCTAAACAAAGCACAATACAAATACCCAATTAACGGCAGTTTGCTGACGTATTGCTTCTCCTAGGGAGATCCCACTGGTAACTGATGCCTGGGTTTCGCTACTGCTGCGGCTTAAGGACTCCTCCTTCCAGCCACGACGTGGTGGAGTTGTTGCAATAGGCTAAAAGAAACAATATGTGTTTTTAAAACAGAAAATAATTTCTTGGTATTTCAATATAGGTATATATTTAAGTAATGGACAATGAAATATATAAAATACTCAAGCCTTCCCCACGCCAGAAGTTAGACGACTACCTCAACGTACTTAGGCAGTGACCTAAATTCCATCCAGAGTCCCAAAACTTATCTAAAAGGGGCAGGTTCATTTGCCACTTTAGATCCCCAAAAACAGTGAGCGTGATTTTCTGCACATTAGCCAATCATTTCTGAGGGCCAGAAATTTATTTCTCATTTCCAACCCATGTACATGCAGCTCTGAGTAAATCACAAAATACCAAAAAGACTCATCACCTTGATCAAAGTCAGGTTCTGGCATTTGTCCTGTCTGGTTTATTAATAGTGGTTGTTGGGTTTTATAATTTTTTTTTTTTTAATATTTATTTGTTATTTTATAAAAAACAGAAGGTTTTGACTTATATCAATGTTGTAAACTAAATTTTAAAAGCCATGTTATGTAAATATCTTAAAGCAAGTCTAGGTTGATTTCTATATTATAATTTAGCAATACCTGACATACTTTGAGGGCATGAATTGAAGTTAAATTGGACTTCTGCCTAGAAAAGCAGCTGTAACATTTTTTTCCCACGAGGTAACAGAGAAAGCTGTTCTGCAGTCAGAATGAAATTTCTCTTCTATGATATCCCAGGCCTGAGGTCACAGCAACTGTAACAGCTTTCCCCAGACGAGACAGACAGCCAGGTTCAAACACAATGGTATGTAATTGTGAAAACAGACATTTCTGGGACACCAAGATTCCTCCCAAACAAAAATGTTCCAGGAAAGTAGTTATCGGCTTAAAAAAAAAAAGACCTGGAGACTAGCATTGGAGAATATCGTGTAATATCATTAATGCAGCAATTTAATATGAAGCCTCAACCAGAAGAAGGACTTGTAGCTCCCCCACCTCTTTAACACCCCTCCCTGCCCTCATCCTTTTCCTCATGTCAACTCTAGTTCCAATTTAACTCACTAATAATATTTTTTTAAGAAGCGAAGCTCCCTTGGAGGTATTTTTTAGTGACCAAGCCAGCAAGTGGCAGCAAGTGGCAGGATCTGAGGAACACTGCAGTGAGCGCAAGCAGGGGCAGAAGGAAGCTCCCCACCGCCTAGTCCTGTACCGTGAATTATGTATCTGCTGTCTGGTGGTATCTGGCTGCTGTGAGAATTACGACGAGCCATAATGTGGGCAAGCGACGTGTGAAGGCAGGAGTAAAAGGTCACAGACTGGGAAAAGGAGAGGGTCAGTGAGAAAGAAGCAAATGATTTCCCAGAAGCCTGCCTTCTACATGAATAATTATAATACTGTTGGACATGTGCCTTCAGTTATGAAGTCCTCCAGTGACAATTGTCTTTTTTTTTTTTTAAATAGATTTTCTGATAAATTGGTCTAATATTCATTTGGAAATTTCCATTCAGTAGCACAGATCTACCTTGATGGACTGAGCATACCTTTATCACAAAAAAAGCAAGCCAAGAGAGTTTTCATGAAGACATTAATTACATTTTAAGAGAAGAGATCAGACACAAACCTAGAGAAAAGTCCAGAACACAGACTTGTTTCAATGTAAAAGAAACATGTTAAATTCAGCATTTGAGATTGTTTTCTTTAAATGTGAATATTACCTACTAGATTAGCTAAGTTGACACCTGAATTCTGTTTCATTCTTCTTATGCACTAAAAAGCTGGAAAGGATGCAAATAAAAGCTTACGATTTTTTTTTTTATTTTATTACAAGACTGCTAGTCCATCTTGGAACTTAAGGTGAGTTCACTCTTGACTGTTTATGGCAACTCAGCTGAATGTGATTCTTACACAAAGCATAACAACATCTTCAATCCATCTACAAAAAAAAAATTACAGCCATCACAAATGAATCCTTATCCATCTCTTATGTTCCTAAGAAGCCATTAATTCTGCCGCCACGGAGAGAGTAGATTTACAAATTTCAGAGATAAGCTGAGGAAAACCCCTTCAAGTCTGACTCACCTGTTGAAGAGACACCTGAAATAATGACTATCCAGGAGCTGGGTTGTCACTACAGAGAGAGAGTTTGGACCTTCCCTCCAACTCCCAATTACCAGGCACCCAAGCTTCCAGTGAATAGCTTATTTTCACCCTTACTAAGCCTGAGAACACGCAGAGCTGAAGCCAGGTTGAACTTCTCTTGCATTTAAAGAGCATTTGGTCAGGGGACTGCCAAGACCCACTGGCAAAGCACCGCACGGACTCCCGCTAGCTTCAGCCCCAAATCTGCCCGTGAACAACAGGTAACCCTTAAACTCTTCCTCCCCGGAAACTGCAGCCCACTTCACTTGTAAGATCGGGTTCCAATTCAAGATTTTTCCTTTTACCCCTTAAACGCCCGGCTTTTCCTTTAAAATAAACCACTTGCTCAATCGCCCAATTGCAAACTAAAGAACATCATTGGGGCAACACCTGCATTTTTCAGGCACAGTTACAAAAACCTCAACTCTACATAGCAATCACACAAATTTTAGCTTTTGGAAGGACAAAAATTTCCAGAATTTCAGTACCATATGCCATCTTAAATCCTTCCAAAAAATAGCATTACTGAAATAAAAACATGATGTAGCTTTCTATACAGGTCAGTACTGTAAAGTAAATTACTTGGAATGGCAAGAATAGTTTTGTCCAAGTTTAAAAAAGCTATAGCACTCAAAAAGAAGATGTTTATTACTGACCATGTGTAAATCACACCTATGAAACTAGGACTCAACCACGCAGAAAGTACTCTTCCAAATTAATTCCCAGCACAAAATAAGTTTGTCTGGGCTTTGTGTCAGGACTAAAGACAATAATTGTAGCCTGTATGCATATTTTCAATCTCTGTTGCATTCTCCTAGTTCCTATTGTTCATACTAATCAAGTCATTAAAAGAAGCAGCACTGAAGTGTACGTGACAATAGCTCTGAAGGCAAAGCATTCCAGTAGCTATGCGGTAATTCAATTAAGGCCTATTATTGAAAATCTGGTTTTACAACGTGCATCTTCAGAAAAGGGCAATTTTATTAATCCAACTGGAAATTAATAGCATTAGGTAAGGGACCCATACTGTGACTAGAAAACTAATTCCAAAAAAAAAAAAAAGGTACTGATTTTATTTAGATATGCTGAGCATGGCTAATTAAGTGGGTGTTCTAGAGGATATTAGAACAGATGAGTAATGACAGCATTCAAGATGCACACAATGAACAAAAGACTTAACAACCAAACTGTGCATGTTATTCTTCATTCTCCCCTTTAAAATGACCTTCCTTAGCCTATGGTGAGCAATTCCTCTCAAAATCATTTAATTACTCGTATACCTGTCAGGCACTTAAATTAAAATCCTTTTTCCATGCTGCAGTAGTTGCATTGCCGACTTCCCTCATTCAACCCACAAGCATGCCAGAGGAACCACTTCGCATGAAGAGAATTCTCCAGTTCCCAAAGCCTACTGATTAACTTGCTTTCAGGAAAAAAAAAAAAAGTTGACTGGCAACCTAAAGAAAATATGACCAAGATAATTTCATTAAACCTTACAGCCGAACTTTGAATTTGAGCCTTTTCCTGTACAGTTTCAAGTGACATATTCTTTGTCACAACACTCAAGAAAAATAACATGAAAAACATCATCTGAACAGTTTCTTCTACCTGTAGCTTCATATCTTAATCTTTTACCAAAATATTGTATTACAGAATGAAGAAAAGCACAATTCACTATCAACTGAAGTCAGCAAGAATCTTCCTTGGAGAAAGAATTTAACTTGAACAAGTCTTGGGCAAATGGGGATAAAATGACAGTATAGAAGGATAAAGTATAACTGAGCTTCCACTTTGTGGACATTTCTTTCACAGAAGTACTTCCTCCTCCCAAATGCTCCCTTAGCACTTACAGTTTTCAAAACCCATTCATGTCACATTAGAATTTGGAATAGGTTCGACCAGTCTTATTCTGGGAAAACAGAGCCAGAGATGTATCATATGCAGATTTCTCAAGAAGAAATTGGTAGAGAAATGCTAATGAGTTATGATGCGATTACTACAAATAGCAATATTCTAGAAGATTCAGAGTACAATTATATCCAGAGCTACCAAAGGCTCAAATATTCAGTCACCCAGAAGAGCAGGAAGGAATCAAAGTAGTATTACTGTTGCTAAGAGTACTTACATAGTGCCTTCCATGCAAAGACCCAAAAATGTTTCATAAACACTGACTCACAGCACTACTTTAGGATGTACATGATAAATATTTATCCTCCCTTTACTAGGCACAGAGAACTTAGTGTACAACAATATGGCAAATCAGTGGCAGAGCTGATTCCCTGAGCAGTCTGATCTGACCATAATGCTGCAAACATCTCTTATGTGATGCTCTAAAATTTCATCTGTCTTTGCCTGTAGGTTATGAGAGAAAGTCAAAAAGAGGAACACCTACAGCATCACAAGCCAAGGAGATTAAAGCATGACTGAGAACGTGAAATAAGATATGAAATAAATGTTTGTGTCACAATTAGATAATGTGATACCCTTTACCTATTTTAATATTTCATGTGAGTAGCTGTTGTCATTGTCACAGTGATGCTATAGCATCATGAACGTGAAAAGTGGTCTGCACAGTGGCAGGCTGTAGAAGTGGCAGAACTGTAGAGAAAAGATATTTACAGAGTCAATTCCTGTTAAAACATAATTCAAATGATTTTGTAGCATGCACCTCCCTGATCTAAACAAGAAACACACTTCTTTTTTGTTTAAGCAAGCAGAAAAAAATATCATGACAGAAAAGCAAGAAACACTCCTTGTTAGTCTCCCAGCTCCATCCAGGTTTACCAGTTCTGACTTCACTGTCAGTGTTTCTTATCAAAATGCCCATAAACTATTGATCTGTCTGCAAATCTATTGGGAGGTGGGAGGGGAAGAGGATTTGAATTGGGGGTGGTGGGAGGGAGATGAAGCAGGAGCCCCGAGAAAGAAATATAATTAGTCAGGAATTCTCCACTGAAACATGCTCCTCAGAAAACATCAGTAACATTCAACCCAAGAAATCTCATGTGAAAGAAAAAATTACTGTCAATGACTGATTCTCACAGGAAGGCAACCATCCTGAAAAACCAGCCACCAATAAGCCAAAAGCTCTACAAATCAAGAAGCAATCCTACCGTGCCAGCTTCTGAGCAGCCCACCTAGCAAATGCTCAGTGAAACCAATACATTTACCCATGCCAATACCGCTATTTAAATCATTCAACTCTTGCACATCATCACAAGAACCACGTCCATGGTTCTCACAAACTGTATTAGTTATACCAAGACATTTCATAAAATCTTCCCAGAAAAACCAAAGATTTCTTTGGACTTTGCTCTTTCAAAATTTCCTTTAAAGAAAACAAAAAAATGCAAGTTTTATACAACTGCATAGATCCACAACTGCATATATCCAAGTTCTATGCTCTGAAATCAAAGAGAATCAAAAGCCAATCATGCTTCAGATACTGAAGTAATAGGAGGACCTTAAGGAAAGATGATCACTTCCTGAAGTCAAATACTTCCCACACAAGTAGGATTCTCCTGCTAGCACCTGAGCTTGATTTGTGTTTTCACATAACAAATAGCCCAGCTTAAAGTGGCAGGGCTTAAGGCCCACACACTCATCAGCTGTAGTTTCTCGTGCTTGCACTCATCAGGCTGTGCTATGCATTTAGCATTGCTCTTTAAAGGAACCTGACACAGCATTAACAAAACACCATAAAGGAAATAATCTTTCCTTTTCAAAGAAAGCCAAGTCACTGGGACCTCATGGGTTAGCAGCTGGAAGGAAGCAAAGGAAATGGGCAACAGCACATTCTGTTTCATTATTTCATTTTTAATCCTCATACCGAAGAGCAATATTAAAGAAACAGCACAATGGAAGAGATCTGCCACATATTAGCACTGTGCATACCAAGTCACAGGGTTCATAACAAAGCAGGTGCAAGCAAGAAATAAATTAGGATTTAGTAAATGAGTATAATCATCTCTGAGGGCTTCCATATAATTAAACTCAAATGAAGAAAATTTAACAAGGTTTTTCTTCCTGAAATCCAATACAACAAAAGTTAGCTTTTTCTGCTAAATACATAATGAGAGGAAAAGACAAAAATAAGGCTGAACAACTACAACCACCCCCAGACAACACAGTGCCATTAACTTAAATGGTAGGAACAGCAGATCCTGTTTGGCATTCTTAACTGATGCTACATTTCATAGAAAGAAAAACGAACGTTTCTCAGTTTTGAACCACTGAAAGTTTGAATATCCAGGCTTAGCTCTCCTTACTTTATTCTGACCCATAGACCACTGAAAATATCCCATTAAAAATATCATACAGTAGAACACAGCACAACAAAGAAAAAGATCTAGAGAGATATGGGAAACAGAACTATCTAGACAAGTAATTCTAACAATCTATCTTCCCAAAACATCAGAAACACACTATAATTTCTCCCAAGCACTTCACTTCATCTCATCTCATTTCTCCCCCCTAAAAATCAGAGGTACATGGCCAGGTTAATTCAGTATAAATCTGTGTTTCAGTTTCCTTAGCCATCTGAACATGCAGCTGCAAAATCATCAACCCTGCAAAAACAGGCAGTGGAGTTCAGGACCAACTCTTTCAACATCAGCAAGCATTTACACCAAATTAAGGTAATCATGTAACTGTGCTAGAGGTAGATCCCACTCTGAACTTGCCTTTGCTGGATTTCATCTTGCTAACTTCAGGACTTATTTTTCCCCGTTTTGTCAAGAACATTCCCAATTCTGATACCATTTTCCAAAGCATCTATCGCTTTTCCCAGCACAGCCTTATCTACTAGGCTATCTAGGTCTCACCATCTACTAATCACGCGATTCATCAATGAAAATACTTAACAAGAATGAGCCAGGAAAAAACATCAAAAACTGTACCTGAAATGCCTTCCAAATTTGCTGCATATTTTCTCAGTGCATCTCAAGATCAAAAACTCTTCTGAGGTCATGATACAATCATACTCCGCCACCCCTTATAGCTACTAGATCACTTACACTCTCAAAGATGATAATTAAACGGGTTTGAAATCAATTGTCCTTAACAGTCACACTGGGTATTGTCTTAACAATTTATTTCAAATCATTTCAAATAGTTTGTTCTAAATTCTTGCTTTTCTGTGCTTTTATCGCCTACTCCTAGTGGATAAACAAGCATACAATATAAAACCCACAATTAATGAATAATTAAATAAACAACATTTTATATTTCAGACAAGCATGAATTTGACTGACTGTATACACAATTAGTTTTGAATACAGATGCAGAAAAGTCCCCATCCTACAAACCCCAAGCACATCTGCTGAATAACTGAATAACAAAGCACATATGACGGCAACCCTTTCCCTGGAGGTTTCTTCACAGCTGCACAACTTGTACGACATACTAAAAGGTTCTTGTTCTTATTTGTCCATTAGTTTACCACATACAATTTGAATATAATAACTTTTAAAAAGCTGTAAGAAGTTGTCACAAAATATACCTAAATCAAGCTTTCCAGCCTGTAGCATGGCTTTCTCCCCGGTCTGGGAAGCCTTAGGAAGCAGAAGAAAGCTGAGGTGTGAGCTCCCTCCCGTCACCTGTAAGGACAGTGCAGTGCAAGCCTCATGCTACGTGGAGTCAGCACCCCACTGCTGCAGGGCAAGGACCTCCCCGGCTGTGGGGAAGGAACAAACGAACATGGAGAAACAGGCACACATTTACCTGTTAAAACACGGAATTGACCATTGTGTCCCAGGAGATTAAAGAAACAATTTTGCCAGAACACAACGAGTGTAGGTCTCACTGTCTTATACCTACCTGCTCCTTTCACGGAGCAACTATCAGCTTGTAACAAAGGGTCAAGGAAAAGCAAAGCAACTGTTGACAAAAGCATTTCAAAGGCTACATGCAAACTCACAATTTCCTTAATGCTACATAAATGCAAATGCATTTCACAATAACCCAACAATTTAATTTATCGTGGCTTTATAGTCCGTATCAACCCTACTTTGTGTGTCAGAACACAAAGTAAAAAAAGTCTCATTCAAATGCAGAATAAGTCTTTACATCAGAGGATTTTTTGGCCAGAAGCCCACTACCACAAGTTGTATGAAAACTGTTAGCATTTAAGTCCAGCTACTGAAATCAGAAACAAAATTCCCATTGTCTGCAAACCATTCAGCATTAGAAGTTCGCCTATGAACATACCAGTAAATAACATAGATGTCAAAAAAATTATTCAAAAAAATGTAACAATGATTTGGTGCTGTCAGGTATGAGAAACAAATTATTTAAGCTGTACCTTGTTTTTTCAATAAGGACTGGCATGCTAGCAGTACTTTGCAGACCCACTCCATTCCCGTCTGGCACGACCAACCAGTATGTCAGGGGCCATGTAAATTCTGAACTGCTTTACCACTTTCATGCAACAAACACTGGGCTCTCGAACAGCCACGAGAGATCAGAACCAGCGCAGCAGATCTCAAATACAACAAGGGAAGATTCAGGAGACAGTAAACTGTCGGGGGTGTGCTGAAAGCATTCCAGAAGGGTAACCTGTATATGTGTACACAACATATGCTGACACTGCAAAAATCGCTAGTGCATCATTTTGAACCTTTTAAAAATAGTCGTTTCCACTGCCAAGTTTATAACATCAATAGCTTTACGGGATGTCCTAAAAGGACAAGTGGAAAATTAGTCATTTCTCATCTGCAACAAGTCTGTTTATTTTTTTTTTTGCTCAGTTTCCTAGGCCAGTAAGGCTTCCAAGGCTGACAGCACTCTGTTCAAGTCACACCTCAGCCGTGGACACCGTAGGGCAATCTGAAAGCCGATTACTGTAATACACCTTAATGCCTGAAGTAGAAGTTCTATTCATGTAATCGCAGTGTAACTTAGGTTGGAAGGGACCTCTGGAGGTCACCTAGTCCAACCTCCTGCTCCAAGCAGGGCTAACTTCAGGGCTAGATCGGGTTGCTCAGGCCTCATCCTGTCAACTTGGGACTACTTCCAAGGATGCAGATTCTACCACCTCTGTGGGCCCTGGCCCAGCACTTCACCACCCTCTCGTGAAAAACTGACTTCCTTGTCTCCAGCTAGAATTTCTCCTTACTGTAACACATCACCACTGCTGCTTGTCCTGTCACCGAGCACCTCCAAGAAAAGTCTTCCTCTGCCTTCTCCAAATCCCTCTTCTGGCAGGGAAGCACCACTGCCAGATCCTCACCTTCAGCCTCCTCCTCCCCAGGCCAAACAAACCCAACCTCCGCAGCTTCTCCTCATGCACAATGTACTCCAGCCTCCGGACTGTCTTGGTGGCCTCCTCCATACTCAAGCCTCTTTGTTGACCTCTTTCTTGTCCCGGCAGGCGAGAACAAGAGAGAGGATCCAGCTGCGGCCAGGAAGAGGGAATATTCAGTTCCTTCCAGTTGCCAGTTTTGCTCTTATTAATGCAGCCCAATGCATGGCAGGTCTTCATTGCTGCAAAGAGTAAGCTGTAAACTCATATTCAACTTGCTGTCCAGCAGGTCCTCAGGCTCTTCTCTGAAGGGCCACCTGTTGGTACAGATGTACAGGGATTTTCTTTCTCAGTGAGAAAGACTCTGCATTTTTCATAGCTGCAGCTCATGAAATTCCTCTTGGGCCATTAATCCAGCTTGCCAAGGTCCCTCTAAATGGCAGCCCTGTCCTCCAGCACATCATCCACTACCTCCAACTTGCTGTTATCCACAAACTCAATGTGAGTGCATCCATCCATCTGGGTCACCAGTGGTGACATTACACAGCATTAGCCCAAGGACTGACTCCGGGGGAACGCCACCAGTTAGATTTTGAACAGCTGACTAGGCTAACTGGGTAGTAGTTCTTCAGGTCCTCTTGCCTGCCCTTCTTGAAAAAGAACATAACGTCAACCTGTTTGCAGTTATACAAATATCCCCCAGTCATCACAACCTTTCAAAGATAGAGAGGGGTCTTTCATGACACCAGCCAGCTCCACCACCACCCTCAGATACACCCTATCCAGCCCTATGGACTTGTGTATGTCCAGTTTACCTAAGCAGTCACTTTCTTGAGCCTCTACCACCCCAGGCCCTACCTCTCACCCATAAGTTCTTCTACTAGGCACACAGACTAAGGAAGGAAGATTTAAATGAAACCATGGTTTATCCCATTTCTTTGGAACTGAAGCTGGATTCCTCTTTCTATTAATTTGGAACTAATTATTTTGGGTTTCATAGAATCATAGAATAGCTCAGTTGGAAGGAATCTCAAAAGATCACCTGGTCCAGCCTCTCATGAGAAAGGGAGCCTAGATGAGAGCCTAATTTCCAGTTATAAGAACATACTAAATTCCTAATATGTTAACACTGCTACAGCCACCTCAGCAATCTAACAGCTAATAATCAAAACTATTAACTTTCCTCCAAGCATCAACCCCTTCTCTACTTATTGCAAATAAAGACAAAATTTAGTTTCACACAAGGTAGCTTAGCCATCTTATTTTCATTCCTGTGCAAAAATCCTTTAACTGCTTGCTGTCCAAATCCAACATGAGCATTTTACCACGTTCCTGAATGCTTTTATGTAATGAGAAGGTCAACTACTTCTTTACGTTCTGAGCTTTGGACCACTGAAAAAGTAATGAGTATCCCCTGATTTTTAATTTCTTTTTCGTTTAGATCATACTTACAAGAGCTGTAATTTGTATTGTACTATCCTCTGAGTTTTAAGGAAATGCTCATTCCTTTATATTTTCCACACTAAATTACCATTGAAATAAAAGGTACCTGTGTCAGAAGTACCTTAGTTTGAAGTTTCTACTTAGCTTAAAAAAAAAAAAAAAAAAAGGAGAAAGAAAACTTTCTATTAATGATGCACTTTCTGGAATGTAGCCATCAATTTGCAGCATTTAAGAATGAGAACTAAAAACTTGATCCTAACGGATCTTATTTGTAACATCTCTGCTTAGCTAAATGTAGAATCAAAAACTTTGCAGGACAGTGCTTAAATCATCCTCATAATCAAAAATAAACTAAAGGAGGAAACAGACAAAGTCTTTTCACTGATAAAACAAAAAATAGCATAAACAGTAAAAAGTATCACTATGTTGGTTATAGAATTTCTTTTCACTCTTACAGCCTGATGCCAGAAATTCCATAATGTCTTGAAATGACGATAAACTGGCACTTTTGGGATACAGTCCCAGTCTCTCTTCAGTAAGCAAAAACTTGAGGTAAGATGTAGATGTTTCTTAAGCCAACCTAAACCACAGTTAACAGTCCACTGCCTAGCTGCGCTGGTTTGTTGCCTGTTGGAATACGTGACAAAACAACACAGAGGCAACAGCAAGTAACCAGGGCACAGCAGCACAGGTGACTTCGTCTGATAGGCGAGCTGGGGCTTGCTGATTTATATGGCACTCATGAAACTACAGCCTTGCATGTTGCAAGTTACAAACATAAGTTTTCAGTGTTATTCTCTCTTTGTCAATTGAAATTATAGCTAAAATAGTATCTTGCAACAGAAATATACAATAAAGGTGTAAGAGCAGCCATACTACGACAGACAGAAGATCCGCCTGGCCTACTGTCTATCTGCACCTGCATCCCCTTGACCCAGAAGAGCAGCAGCACACTAGCAACAAGCTTGGCTCAGCTCCATCTGGTATTCCCAGAGCTGAGCTCCGGTTGTCAGAGCAGCAATTAAACCACAGTGCAAAACAAACGCAGAGAAGGAAGCAGTGGCCACCGTAAAACAATAAAACTTGACACCTGGAAAGGATCAAAATAAACTGACCTATAATGAATACTTTGAAGGTAAAACAAGAAGCAGGAGGCAAGTTCACTGGTCCATAACATCACATACAACTTAGAATCGTAAAGTTAACTGTGAATTTGTCTGTAAATCAGCATTTAAATGAACTTCATTTCTACTTAAATATATACAAGAATACATAGTATTCCAAGAACCATCCCTTCTATTCTGTGGCAAATTGGCCTTCCTGAAAATATATGGTGAAGGTCCTTCAGCAGAAGGCTTTTGGAAACCGAATTAAGACTAGGCTATCCGAGTCCCCATATTCACGTTTGTTGAGGCTGGACTTGCCTTTAATATGTCATATTTATTCACATGGCTGTTTCCATTCTTTGTTTTAGTTTCTATTATTTTTCCTGATAAGATTAAAACCCATGCCAATCCGTGGTTCTTCCCAGGAAACGTTTGTGAAAATGGATATGCCATCTACCACTGGTTGCCATTTGGCTGTTGCACCTCCGAGTTCCTTCAGAGCTCTGGGGTGAAGCTCTGGAGCAATCACTGTCTGATCCTCGCAACTTTTCATTTTGGGTTGTCCTCTTGTACCTTTCCTAAAACAAAACTGTGGACATGACATCCATAAACACCTCCAGACTCAAGTGTCTGACATCAGCTGTTCAAGTACCCTGCACAAAGATGCCTCCCAACAGTTTGCAAGAGTCAAAACTTGTGCAGGTTCTACAAGCCCTTTACACTTCTGGAAACCACCATGAGAACAGTGGGACAGTTAAGACCAGGTGCCAGAACAGTGCAACACCACAGGAAAGAAGTTTCCCAATGCTTTTACAAGGTGCAAGTTCAAGCAGATGTTCAACATGGGGATGGCAGGGCATGATGGGACACCATGATCTCCAGAAATCTCCTCTTCCCCATCTCCAGCATTGATATGAACACAGCAAAGTGCACAGAGCCATGTATGAGCCCTTCTAGGGCGTGAATGGCTCCACGGGGTCACTCCAGCCCGACTGGCTCTGACTTCACAGGAGGGTTAGTGACCAAGCAGCCACCCCTTTGCAGGGCAGAATAAGGCACAACGGAAACAGGACAATTACACACACACCGTCCTCTCAGGAGGGGAGGGGGAATCAGGGCAGTTACAGCCACCCTTCTCCCAGGGGAGAATAAAGGGGATGGAGAGGGATCAGGCCGGTCACAGCCCCCCTTTTCTCCAGGGCAGGAAAAAGGGGGGCCTCTGAGATCAGTTGCATCCCCCTTTTTCTGGGGCAGAAGAATCAGCCAGTGATAGCCCCTTCCCGGGGCAGAAGGCGACATCAGGCCAGTTTCCACCCACAAGGAAGGAGAAACACGAGTGAACCCACCACGCACACCCCCCCTCCGTCCCCAAGGCCGGAGAGGGGCTGCTCAGAGAAGCTACCACCTCCCTTCCGCGTTGCCCCCAAAGGCCGCCTGCCCGAACCCCTCCGCAGAGCCCGTACTCACAGGAACCCGCTCGTCCTCCTCCTCCTCCTCTCCCGGCTCCATGGCAGCGGACGGGCGGGAGAGCGGGCGGCCCCCTTCTCCTCGCAGCGGCCGCCCCGGGGCCGCGGGCCGGCGCGAGCCCGCCCCACCCTGCTGCGCACGCGCCGCCGCCCTGCCAACCCGCCCCGTTGTTAGGGACTCGTTCGCCCCTCCTCCCCCCGCGCATGCGCGGGCACCGCCTCCTTCGCGCGCCGCGAGTGACCGTTAGAGGGCGGGGCGGGCGCCGCCGAGCGGCGGCTGAGGGAGCGCGCGCCGGCGGTTTGGCGCGCAGAGCGGCGTTGAGTGCCCGGATGGGAGCGCTGCGGGGCGGGTCTCCGCACAGAAACCTCCGGCCCCAGCGCTGCCTGCCGGCTGTGAGAGCCGCCAGCTGGGTCAGAGTGAGCTGGAAGTAGGAGCACACTGAGGGGCAGTTTCTGTGAGTGAGAGGTTTTTCGAATGAGCGTGGTGGCTGCACGCTTTTCCTGTGACAGGGAACCGTTTCCCCTGGTCTTCTGTGCCAGTCCACTTGTACGGAGACAATACATGATCACTGTGAGCTTTGGGACTTGGTGATAAGTGTACATTAAAACCCGGTGGCGGACATTTTGAGATGGTGTAGGTGTTACCAGGGAATGAGATGCGATTTCCTGGGTGGGAAGTCCATTCAGCTTACTCAAAGCTCTCCACGAGGAGAGGTGGTCTGTGGCGGTCTGTCAGGGACCATCTTCCCGGTCAGGTTGAAGAAACAACAGGCATCGAGTTTGGGGAAGGCCCCCGTGCAAGGGCCCCTTTAGGCCTGGGTGTCAGCAGGCTCCCCCCCATTGTTCATTCCTTCCTTTTGGGTGCCACAAAGGAAAGAGAAGCATAGTCATAAAGCTCTCTCTGAGGCATTCAGGACAAGTACTGACTATAATGACATTTTATGTTTCAGCTGCTTGTCAGCAAGGGCAAGGAAGGAATTTCCCTTTAAAAGCACAATTGTCCAGCTGTATTTTATTTACTTACCCTTCCTCTAAAACACCAAGAGCAGGTGACAGTTGAAGCCGGAGCAGCAGAAGATGCAGATCATTGATCTGGCACGGTACTGACAGTCCTTCCCCCACGGCTCGAGAGGTACGGAGGAGTGAGAGGAGTCTCCAGGGTCATTGACTGCAGCTTCACGATCCGTGTTTCACAGACAGAACATTGTTTAATCTTTCATAAAGTTATTGAGCTCCTTCTCAAAAGCAATTAAGCTTTTCTGGTGTTGGTATAAGCAATATATCCAACTGTCCATATGAATATAACTCCAGACTGTCCACCTCTCTGGATATAAGACAATAAATGACTGCACCAGTTTTCATTCTGTACTAAGCAGAGGGAAGCTGAAGTAGACTGAAAAATAAAGGCACCTCCATAACATTTTCTGTCTCCTGAGTTATTTATTCTCCTCGTAGCAGTTATCTGCCATGTATCCAACGTAACATCTCCCAAAAGGCAGTGTATGTTCATTTTTGTCTGCGTCGATTCTGCAGTGAATTGGGTGTTATTTTTCAGCGCTAGATAAATTAGAACACTAAAGTACGTCAAGGCAAACATTCCTTAAAATAATTAAAATGCTGACAGGAAAATGCAGCTTTATATCTGAACCCATCTCCTATTACAAATGCAATTAAATTTGCTGGTCTCAGCCTATCCTACTCCTTGCTTACACACATCCCCAGAAATCATCACCTAATAATTTCCGAGTGAGGCTTAAGAAAATAACATGTATCGGAGTGTGTGCCTGGGGTGACTGGGTGAAGAAGAGGAGAGGCAGCGATAAAAAAGCAAATACCGCTGCGGGAGATTCCATGCTTGCGTTCCCTGGGAAGTACGAGGAATAGCCTGTTTGATTTCAGTGCCATTTTCCCCTAATTACAGTGGTACAAGGGAGAGCAGAATTTAGCCTGTACGTTGTAGCGCTAATAACAGTTCCAAATGTCATCTGTGAGAACGCTTGCCATTTGCTTTTCTCTGCTGCAAATGACTGAAGGGCTCCTCTTGTCATACAATACAGAAATTCTGTCATTCCCTTTATTTTTAGAAGAGCAATTCACAGGCAGAGAGGGGAGGAGGAAGGGTTTTCTGAATGTTTATCGCTTACACATCATACAGGAAGCTGTTCACATTCTTTATTAATTTTCTAACGATATCCAGAGACTTACTCAGTCTGAGATGTAATATGCTAAAATCCTTTCCAATAAAATGTCACTTGAAATGAAAATTGGAGAGGAATTTTTAAAAAGGCCATCGCCATGGAAGATTTTCAGAGAAAGCCGGGCCTGACCAGCCCTGCCTGGTTCGGCTTCCCCCAAAACTCTGTAAAGCCCAAGGGCTTTTAAAGGTGAAATATAATGTATTAAAATATAGTGATTGATTAATGTGCTAATTCCAGAGGAGAATATAAAGTACAGGTGTCCCTCATGACTGCAAATGTCTTGTAAAAAGGAATATTTAAAAATCAGGTCCTGGCTTGTGCCAATGACATGTTCATCTCAAGGCTTTTGACGTAGGGATTTGTTCTCTCTAGTGCAAAAGCGCCCAGGTGACAGAGGACTCTGGGTGTGACCTCAGTGGAAGCGTTTAATAAAAGCAGATATACAATATTGTGAATATTACGACCCGTTAATTAAGAGTCTCCCTCCCTTCCCACAACTGATGGTCCCAGGCAGCCTGACAGGATAAAGTGATCTATGAATGGTTGTAATATCCTCAGCTACTGCACTTTTTAACCGACCTCTTGATACACCAGCAAAATACTAAACTTTTTCAAGTATTTTTCTGAAGATCTAATTGAGTTTTCAGGCTGTCGGGTTTGGATGTGCTGAGGTAGTTGGAAACTTGTAATTATTGGGAGCTGGTCAGCAGGATTCTTTAGCTGGCTTGGAAAATCTCAGCTATTTTAGTGTTGCGTATTTCAGTATCAGGTATCTCAAGAACACGGAGCTGGCTCCACTCTGTCTTTTCCTGGTTTGTGATTGAGAAAATGTATGTGGTTTAGTGGTAGAGACCCAGGTCATCTCTACATCTAGTCTTGGTAAAAAAAAAAGTGAGGGAAAAAGCAAGTAAGTGAAGATAAAGCGTGTCAGTGGGCAGACGGGTGGGCAGCAAGGAGAAAGTGCTCATAGGCGAGAAGACTGATTAGGTAGGTGATTCAATTAGTGAAAGGACAGTGGGAGTGCTCCGTTAAAACAGGAGCTGCAATGTGTATGTATTAGTGCCAGTGAAGGAGTTCAAACTGCGGATGCAGGACACGAAACCAGGTATTAGGATAACGATGATAATGAGTTAGAGCTCATGACTAGAGCACAGGCACCAAAGAGTCAGGGCTGCTTGGGGAAGATGGAAATAAATGTATGAATGGGGAGGCTGCGCCACGTGCCGTGGTTTACTAGGCTGGAGAAATAGGAGCGGGAACGGGTGGAGCAGAACCAGCATAGGTCAACATGACTTTGAGGAAAGCTAGTAAAAGATTTTTCTCCTTGCTGTCTCTGGTAGCGCTAACAACCTGCCATAATTACTGAAATACTGTTGGAGAAAGCAGGAGGGTTTATTAGCTGATTCTGCCTAAATTAGATTGAGGGATAAACAGAATCTGGGCTTAACTGCCGCTTCTGATCTCAAAAGAGCAAATTGGGATTAAACCGAGAAAACTGTTTAATGAGATAAAATGATCTGAGGAACTTGGGCCCAGCATCACTCCACCAAACCTCAGGCACCTAACTGGGGTATCTAAGTTGGGGAACAGTTGTCTCGCAGTCCCTAACGAGGTATAGGATCACAGAATGGTTTGGGTTGGAAGGGACCTTTGAAGATCACCTAGTCCAACCCCCCTGCCATGGGCAGGGACATCTCCAACTAGGTCAGGTTGCTCAGAGCCCCGTCCAACCTGGCCTTGAAGAATTCCAGTGATGGGGCATCTACAACTTCTCTGGGAAACCTGGTCCCATGTCTCACCGTCCTCATCTTAAAAAAACGAGCATGCCTAAGATCCACTCTCTGAGGGTACGTGGTTCCTTCCAGTGAGCCCAGAAGGTGCCTAGGATAACTAAATACCTAAGTTAGGTACTCTGGTAATTAGGTTAAATAGACCCAAGTTTTGAGGACCTGAACGTGGAGAAAGCTTGAAAATTCTTTCTGTCAGTGGTGCGTGAGTTGTTTAAAATTTTATTCCATATACAGGAGGGAAAACCCTGTGTCGAAAGGCTCTGGACCTGGATGAAAAACAACCTTAAAGAGGGTAATGGGAATAAACAGGGACCCTAAGAGAGTGATCAAGAGGACTCATCACCAAAGAAAGCTTTATCTTAGGGGCGAGAAAGCTTAGGATGCAATTAGGAGTGTGAAAGGGTAAGCTGGGATGAGAAAAGGAACCCCAATGCCTTCCTCCCAAAGAGGGGGTAATGCTGAGCTTGATTTCACGCAAAAGGAGAACATTTTAGTCAACCTTTCTCCAGTGACCCGAAGTAGGCTGATACCGCTGCTGTTCATTGACATCCCAACCGACAACCAGACAGTGCAGCTCCTGCAAGTATCGCAGTCACAGATTCAGGACTGGTGTCTTGACTCACATCTTATGCAATCCTTCTCCTCACCAGGAAGCGAGAAAGAACCTATTAAATCTGCCCACACAGCGTCTCTAATGCCTGCGCTGAAAGTGGTAGGAAATTATGATAGATGTATGGAGCCCTTCCCCAGGTTTCAGGCAAATCAGGGGAAAGTTCCTTCGGAAAAATGTACAACTAATTATGGATTTTCCAGCTGCGATAATGTTTGGAGGTCCAAGTCTTTCTTTAATTAAATCAGAGGTTTACGACTGAACGCTTCCATTTCTGGTAGGAGTCTGTAGGGAGTAGCCTTTGAATTGGTAAATCAGCTGCCTGAATAAACCACTTGTCAAGCTAAAACGTTACGTTCTTTGACTTATGTGCTAAGTTTAAACAAGAAAATAAATAAGTGAATTTAGTGGGGATGAAAAATGACAAACTGGCAGTGCTGGAAACGGGAGTCTTTCTTTTACCCACGGGATCAGAATAGCTCCTGCAGTACACCTTCTGTCTGTGCCATCCCGTCAGCCGCCTTCTGCTCTGACAGCGGAATCGTTTGCACTCTGTCACCCATTCAGACCTTGCTTTCTGTGCTGCACGGGACTGCCAGAAATACATTAATTTCTGCTAATTGTACTGGTGGCTTCTAGACGCTTCGGACCTGGTTGTGCCAGGGCTACCTAGTTTTTCAGACTGATCTTCCTGATAAAATTTGCAGTAACATCAGGGCTCTGAGGCTGTGCCTGTGGAAGCCAAGATACCTGTTTTATGCTTGAAATATTGAGGAATCTATTTAAGTTTCCATCTGTCTTCTTCAGTAGCACACTCCCGAGTCCGTCCACCACACCAATGCCCTCATGTGTTGGCGTCCAGGGTATCTGAATTACAGACCAAGGGTGGAGTTCAGCTAACAGATAAAAAAAACATCTGAGTTTAAGTCTCTACACAGAGGTTTCTGTGTGTGAATTGTGTGTTTAAACCCCTCTACAATCAGTGGCAATGCAGGATGGGATCCACTTGCCTAAAAATAGCACCTAGTTCAGTCTGAGGTACTTCCACACCTGCCTGGAGCTGATGGGGGGAAGGCCCTCACCCTACTGCAATGGCAGCTTTCGGTGATTCCTGAGGCATTCAACTGCCAAAATGTGGATATCTACTCTGGGGTCAGCTGAATCACTCCTACCCTTCACTGGGCTCAACTCTTGTTACCTTCCCACAGACACCTAGTGCCACCTGAGATGTAGCAGAGTGCCCAAGACATCCGTGCGGAGCTGGTAAATCCGACACCAGACCTATGGGAGACCTGTGCCCTTATGGAAATGGAGATGTGATACTGCTGGGCATCTCAAGTAGCACTTGATGCCTCAGTGTTTGGGCAACCGTGTTGATTCTCAGATTTTAATTGACCATAAAGGGAGCTTAGACACCTCATTGAGATGCAGGTGTTCACATGTTCGCGTGCTCCACTTTCAGGAGCCCCAGTCTTGTACTTGCAACTCTTATCAACTTTCACACTCTCTAGACACATTTTCTCTGATGGCATTTTCTGAAGCAACCTGCTCTCTTTCAGCATTGACCACAAACCCATAGTAAGTTTTTCCGTGACATCCAGATGACCAGTATTGATTAATTGTCTTCTGTGCTCAGCCATCTCACCTCTAGCTTGTCTCCGCTCTTCAGTCTCTTCTACCTTTGTCTCTTCTGCCCTTCTTTCCTGCTGCAAGGTTGCCCAGTCTTAGCTCATCCCTGATACCACTCCTCTGCTCCCGTGTCCAGATTGCAGAGTGTTTGGGGTGGATAGGCAGCATGGCAGTTATCTGGTTATGTTCCTACAGTACAGACTTCTAATCTGAGTGCAGGTGTGTGAGCTCCCTTTATAATCTGTGGGGAAAAATCATACTCTTTCAGGGCATGAGTCTGCTGGCCTGTTTTAGATCTCTGTTTTAGGATGAGATGAAGCATGACCCCAAAGATTCTGTTTCTGTGTTGACTTCAAAGGGAACTCAGGGTGACTTGCTCAAATGGAGATATCTGTGCGATGAAAGCCTACCTTTGGTCTGATGAATCGCAGCAATCAAGAGCAAGGGTGACTTCATCCATTATATACTCATTCTTTTGAGTGGCTTCACTCAATCTTGAGTTCTGCTACCTGGCTAATACCCTGTTAGACTCTTGCACTGTTCACTGCTTGAGGTTCCCTTTCTTTGATCTGCTTCTCTCCCAGGACAGGATCTTGCCTAATACTTCCAAGAGTTTATGGACAAGACATATTGTCACCCTTCCCTACCTCTGTGCTTCCCTGCTGTCAATCTGTCTTTCATTCTTCTCCTCCATGGTCACCAATGCAGGAGCTTCTTGATCGTCCCCACAATTGCCTCAAATATCTCTCGCTGTCTCCTTTGTGCTCACTTTCATCCCATCCCCTACTCTCCCCTTACACCCTCATTCTTGACTGCTAATTTCTCTTCACAGTACAATCACGCTTTAGGTTCTGTCATCTCCAAAAACTCTCACTCTGAAACCCATTTGCCACCTCCATTCCTGCCCCACCTTGCCTTCTCTCTCCACGTCTAAGCTCATTGAACACACTGAACAATTGCTGCCACAGATTCATAGAATAGTTCAGGGCTGGAAGGGACTTAGCAGATACAACTAGATCAGATTGCTCAGGACTTTGTCCAGTGGAGTTCTGAATATCTCCAAGGATGGACATACCAGACCTATCTTGGATTCTTCCAGTGTCCATCCCTTTCAATACCTAAGAAATGCTCATTCCAGAGTCCCTCATGACTTCTTTAAAGTTAAATCTCAAAACCAATACTTCATCCTCACCTTCCCTGGCCTGTCAATCAATTCCAGAAGTTACACTGATCTTCTTGAAGCCTTGTCCTTCTCTGGCATCTTCCTATTTCTCCAGTGGATCCTTCAGTATGGACTTTGGAGAGTATTTCTCTTCTCGCTCCCAGGCTCTCTGTGTAGGTCTCACGGGGCTCTATATGCTGTGTGCTGTACGGTCTCCTTGTTACATCTCCTCTGGGAGAATCTCAGAGACACAAACCCAGGTACTGCCTCTGTGATGGCGACTCGCAGGTCCAGCCCTTTACTTCACCTGCCCTCCTCAGTCTGGAGCAGAAGCCCAGCCTGTGTTTGGTATCCTCATATTATGGATGTCAAGTCAAACTCTGAATGGCTTCTGCCAGCCCTCCTCTATTTTTCTTAGGAGACTACCACTCAGACCTTGCATTTGGGCCCCACCTTTGACTTGGGTCTTTCTCTTGGTCCCTTCACTCAAGCTGTCTATGTCTCTGACTCTTTCCACCTGAAGGCTCTGAGATGCAGTCACCCACACCCAGCCATCTCCCACTCCAAATGCTGCGATATCCCCTTCTCTGGACTTCACAGCCTAACCCCACCTTATATTTATAGAATCATAGAATCATTAAGGGTGGAAAAGACCTCTGAGATCATCGAGTCCAACCGTCAACCCAACACCACCATGCCCACTAAACCATGTCCCTAAGGGCCTCATCTACACGTCTTTTAAATACCTCCAGGGATGGTGACTCCACCACTTCCCTGGGCAGCCTGTGCCAAGGCCTGACCACTCTTTCAGTAAAGAAATTTCTCCTAATGTCCAATCTAAACCTCCCCTGGCACAACTTGAGGCCGTTTCCTCTCATCCTATCGCTGTTACTTGGGAGAAGAGACCAACCCCCACCTCGCTACAACCTCCTTTCAGGGAGTTGTAGAGCGCGATGAGGTCTCCCCTCAGCCTCCTCTTCTCCAGGCTGAACACCCCCAGTTCCCTCAGCCGCTCCCCATTTCAGAGTTGTGCTCCAGACCCTTCACCAGCTTCGTTGCCCTCCTCTGGACACGCTCCAGCACCTCCATGTCCTTCTTGGAGTGAGGGGCCCAGAACTGAACACAGGATTCGAGGTGCGGCCTCACCAGTGCCCAGTACAGGGGCACGATCACCTCCCTGCTCCCGCTGCCCACACCGTTCCTGACACACCTGTACCTACCCAAGGGACGGCTACAAAACCTAACATTTTCCTTCTGATGCCCTGCGTCCTCTGGCTCCCTCCTCTCCGTGGCCTCCAGCTCGAAGGCTTGCTCTTCATTTTCAGGGCCTTATTTACCTCCTCTCGGCGCAGCCCTCGCCCTTCATCAGCGCCAGGAAGCCGGCTCGCCCTGCCAGCGGTGCCAGCCCTCGTCACCTCCCTGCTAGCCTGCAGGCGAGCGCCTTCGTGCTCCTTCCCTGCATTTTGCTCGCGATTCCTGCAAAAAGCTGCCTAACAGACTCCTGGGGTGCTGAGCTGACTTCCCGTCATGCTGGCTGACATTGTATCATTGTTTCCTTGCTTTCCTCCATCTGTCTGTTTCCATCTGTTGTATCTTGCCTTATCCTCAGACCGTAGCCTTCGCGAGACACAGACTGTCCTTTTTATTTCTGTCTCTCTGCAGCCTGCGGTACAGCGTGGCCCTCGTCCGTGAGTAGGGCTAAAAGACATTTTAATGATAAACGTTCGATAAAATCAGAGTGTATTTTATTGAACCCACAGGAATGGGTGCCTAGCCTTCGACTCTCACGAGGAAGAAGAGAAGCCTTGAATTTGTACAAGGCTTGACCTCTGTTCCCCAAATACTCTTCAGGGGTAATGGGAGACTCCCTCACTTTTAACAGTCTGATCATCCTTAAATTACTTATGTTATAATTATAAACCTCCAAAGTAAGACCAATAACATGCAACTGCAGTTCATTTTCAGACTTGGCTAAGAAAAGGCTGTAGCCAGACTGAGCAATTTTAATTTAAGTAAATTAAGGATATAAATTTAGCACGGTAACTAAAATCCTACGAATCATAAACCATCACCCCATGTTAACTGCACGATCATCTTCTTCTCATAGTTTGATATTATATAGCATCCTTATTTCTTGGATTCTGACTGGTCTAAAACCACCATTACAGTATTAGTCATGGAACGAATGTCTGGGAACTTACAATGCTTAACATTTTGTTTCTTTCTTACTTCATGGAAGGGTTTATTTTTTATTACTTTACCATTAAAGTACAGTACAGTACTATTTTTGGATAGAAACCTTTAAAATTAACTGGGTTTTTATACTTCGTAAAAATAAGAGACCTACATGAGAAACTGTCTATTTAAATGCTCATTCTTCAACTTAATATTAAATAGCAGAAGCAGTAAATCATATTGCTCTTAATCATATTAATGAACTTGATTATTTTAGGAATACATGCTGCCAAGCAGGTTATCTATTTTAGAATGTAATAGCATCATAAATTAAATGTAGCAATTAAAAGAAAACGTGTAGCAAATAACAGATATATGAAAGTTTTGACAGATGGGATGGTTGGGCAGGGGGAGAATAGTATGAAGGCAGTCTAGTCCCAAGTATGTGTTTTATAGGATCCAGTTGTCCCAGTTGGTCATTCCCAGTACAGTCAAGAAGGAAACAGGATTTCCTTGAACAGAAGTTAGGATTATGTTATCAGTAGATGTTTTCTGCCTGGACCCTCTTTTTTTTTAATTTTGATATATACCCCAGAAACTTCTCAGATTCTGGATACAGAATCACTCTGGGGAAAATCTAATAATAAAAAGAAACATTTATGTCTTGTCGTTTCAGAAGCCCCAGCCAGAAACAAAGTGCTAGGCACTGTCCAAGTGCAGGAAGGAGATCTTTGCTATACAGAGTTGCCCACCGAAGCCTGAGACAAGAAGGAATTACCAAAACTGCACTGTGCTGGGGACAGTCATCTCTTCGGGGGCTTTGGCTGTTGAAAAGTCCCGTGGACCTTTGCTCCACCACCGACCTACTGGAAGTAGCTTCCTCTGCAGTTCCCATCGTGAGAGCAGTTGTGGGCTCTTCCTAATCATCCTCACAGATTCTGCCCCCAGCTCGTCTTTGCGACAGGTCACCCGTGCGTTGGAGACAACAGGTTCTTGTGGAGGATAGAGCAGAGCACGAGGACTTGGAGCCTCATCTGTGCAGCTTCCCGTTGTGCATAAGCCTGCCTTGAAGGCATGCACCGATCAGTACCTTTCTGGAAGGAGAGTTCATGTGATAGTGCCATTAACTTCCCAACATCTCGAGAAGGTAAGAGAGAAAATTAGCCTTTGCCGTCACAGCAGTTTGCCAGTTCTAATGAAGAACAATTACTGCTGGGGAATAGTAAATGTTTCCCATTGGCAGGTTTCCTTCTCGCAGCCCACAGCTCCCCGTGAGGGTGGCAGCCACTTGCTTTGCCTAAGCTGAGAGCCAGCCTTGGTGAGGGAAATGATATTCAGGTCTCAGCTATCGTCGGTTCTAAATCATTTGTGCCCGTTTCAACCCACAGATGGATTCCGGTTAGTTTTACAACATGGTCTCTTCGCTGCCTGGGAAGAGCTCGCTTACTCATCTGTACCATTGAGAGCCATCCGGTGATGCAACGTTCAATAAGCTGTCCGTTTAGATGGTGTTAGGACTGCCAGCCTAGAGCTGAAGGCTGATAAAAGAAAGATGAGATGAAACGGAATGAAAGATGATTGATAAAAATATAATTCCGCTGATAATTCCATCTGTCAGTCTAACAACTCGCCCGTAATGTTTTTTTAATAATAATAACTTGTGCTTACATAACAGCTCCTATATGCGGCTCTTTAAGCAGTTTGTAAGTATTAATTAAAGCCCAAAACAGCCGTGTGAGGCAGGTGGGAATTCACATCGAATATCGCTATCATCACTCCCTCATTCCACAGGCAGAGAGGTTGGCAGAGCTGGCTACAGGCTTTGCAGCGCTGCGGGCAAAATTCAGTTTGCTCTGAACAAACTAGTTCCCCTCCGCGGGATGCAGGGACGCAGGCATGGAGCAAGGTCAGATGAGCAGGCAGGAGGGTTTGGGCCACCTCTTGCCAGCATTTCTGTTCAGACTTCAGATCCAGCAGTCCCTGGGGGGAGTCTCTGCTGTCTTGAGCCAGCATAAGCTGGGCAGAGCTGTGGTCGCCGCTGTGACCTTCAGAATTATCTTCGTCTTGCTCGAAGCTCAGGTTCTGCTGCTCTAGGTAACCACCTACTTTATGTCTCAAGACAGTGCTGTCAACTGGGAAGAAGTGGTGGGTATAAAGCTGTAATCAACCCAGAAGAAGAGTGGGTTCTCTTCATACACATCCCTGACTTACAGATAACCTTTCTGCCCACTGCTGTCCTCCTGAGTGGACAAGAAAAATGCAACTGGCCCTGAGGTGGGTGCTTAGACAACCAGTTCTCTGTAACTGCTGTGCACTTGAAGCGAAGTCCTGTAAATCCTCACTTTCAGTCCCTGGACTCCCTGCGATGACTTAGAAATCGCAATATGTGGTGTTATCTGGATCAGTCCTTTATTATTTTTTTCTTTGTTATTTGGGTCCTGGCTATAGTCCAATAAAGAAATGGTTCCCTTTGGGCTTCAAGCTACAGAAACACAACTTCAAGGCATTTGGTCTAAGCTGAAAGACAACAGGCACACAAGATGACCCCATTTTACGTGTCTACACATGGGTGCCCGCTTGCACGACAAGCATCCGAGCTCCCGTGTAGTAAATGGAAATCGGGCAATGGAGCCTAGGGAGTGATTCACATCCCCTGAAATGGGTGCTTATACTTTATCCGCTCTTCTTTATACCGTCTGAGCAGATCAGGTGTATGTGGGATCACAGACAGAGAGCCTGTTTATACCAGCATAGAACTTCATCTACTTATTTAAAGAAAACAAATTTGTAATTGCCCTCTGCAGATTCTGTTTGCTGAACCAAATATCTACAGTGTGTTCTTTCTCAGGTTTTAAGCTCTAATTTTTAGTTGCAAAGACAAAATGAAAACCCACAATGCAGCCTTAGGAGGGGTCATCATCCGCTTACGTTGCGGAGGATCGTCATCTCCTCATTTATATCCCTGAAATCCCGGCACAGAGATTAAATGTATAGCCCATCCCCACCTATTGACCCTCACTTTCCTGGTGAATCACTTTGTCTATGCTACTTCAACCTTTTCATGTTCTCCCCCGCTCCTTTCAATATAGAAACAAATCTAAAATGGTGATTGATTTAAAAAGTGCATTTTATTCCCTTTCATGCCTGTTCGGATGATGCCAAGTTGGTATTTCACACACGCGCGCATTGTCAGAGCCTGTTACCAAGAAAGCATAATGTTGACTTCTGTCTGGCAGGTCACTCCTCGTGTGGGGGTTTATGAATCAACACTTGAGAGGTGTAAGATGTCCATCCTAATTCCTTGAGCTATCTCAGACGTCTGAGAGCCTGGCTTCCTTGGAAACAAGGCTTAGGTGACTATGCATGCATCCGTCTGTCTGTTCATCTTCCTAATTTTAAAGGAATAAAGTAATAACTGGCTGATAGCCATTGGGCAGCTTCAACCAAATGTTGTGAATGTCCCAACCATGGAAAGATTTTTATAGAGTCTGTTAATTAGAGCCTTACGAGACACCGGGGGACCCAATTAAGAGCTACAGCTCTGTGGGACATCAGACTTCACTGGTTCTACTTATCACTGCCCACCTTGTTCACTTACGTGGTTCATCACACTTTGTGGGCAAAGCTCACCATGTGTGGAGGTCTCACTTTCCCAGTATTACACTCAACTTAAACCTGAGTTAACTTGAGTTACCTGTCAGGCAAAGAAGTCGAGCAAGAGTTTGTGCCCCACAGTAGCTCGCTCTTTCCCGCCTGCAGCCAGCACGCCTTTGTCTGTGTGGAGTGTTAGGCATGGGTCCAACCCCCTCTCCAGAAAAAGAGCCTCTGCACCGTTGGGAAGGACCATGCTCTAGTTCATGCTCTCCAAACAGAGTATGAGGCCAAATAGACAGCAACCTCAAGAAGAGTATGAGGCCAAATAGACAGCCACCTGCCTCCTCAGCAGATACCCCAAACAGGACTCATCCCAAGCTGGAACAGGCGTTCAGCCCAAGCTACAGCCTGCAGTGGGAAAGAAGAGGTGGGAGATCTTGGTATGCACAAGGCTAGTTTTGAGCCTGCTTCAGCATCTGGTGCAGAGGGTTTGGTGCCCTACAGTTGCCTGTCAGATCTAAGAGGGCAGTGCCTGCTGATGGATTTAAATTCCGAAATGCTGGGCTGAGGATGCAGGGCAACCCATCTGAGGGCACCGATGTGTTGAGCAAGATGCCTCTTTGCCAGCTTGCCTTTGTTAGAGATACTCTTCCTCCGAGCTCAAACACAGGCTGCCACCCTGTCCCGTCCATGACCTACCTGTATTGGCGCTACTTTCATCTTCCAGAGTATTCTTTATTTGAGAAGTTACCCTTTCCACCTCCATCTCCTTCTCAGCTTCTCTTCCATTACATTACCCTTTTCCCTATTTGCTTTTGGTTTCTCCTTGACATGCCCACGATATGCCAACACTAACTTCTTGATCTTTCACAGTGACTAACGCTTCCGTTTTGCCAACCGTTCTGAATCATTCTGGCTGGTTCAGCACATATCCACAGAACTGACACACATCATTATTCTTGGACGCAAAGTTATATGAAGGAATTGCGTCCCCTCAGGTTGCTTTTCTAGGTGCCATTTTTGGCTACAGGATCACCCGGAATTTGCATGCAAAAAAAATATGGTAGCCTATGCGTTGTGGGTGTGTTACAGTTTTCAGTAATTTTATCAGCATGATTTCTGTATCTTTCCATCTGTGAAGCAAGATGTCCATGATTTATACATTTGTCATCCGCTCAACTAAGATTTTAGAAGCTCCTTTGAAAATCCGTGCAACCCAAGTTCAAGCTTTGCTATTGCAAAACAAAGCCTGCCGTGGCTAACCACAGACCTCTAGAAGACCCTGGAATCCCACTTCCTTAGAAAGAGAAGACATTTGCTTTTTGGGTTCATTCACTACTGAAACAGAGCTCAATCGCAAAGGCCAAAATGTCCATGTTTTTGACCTTGGGGCAGGGCAATCCTTGGGAAGCAAGAGGCAAGACTCCGCACAGTGCAGACAAGTAGTAAGTGCGCCTGTGTTACAACATTTTGCCAAGGCCAGTCTTGCCGGTACGGAAGCCAAATGTTTAAAATGAAGTTTGTTTCATGGATGCAAAGCTAAAGAAATGGTTGCTGTAGATAGCGTATACTGTCCGTGGCTGGTTCCTCTTGCTCCAGCTGCTCTGTTCATTACGGCAGCCCGGCTTTTCCCATTTCCAACGCTTGCTTTCTGTTGCTCAGAACTTTTGCCAAACTGTAAGTGTTTGGACAAGAATTTTCTGGGACAAATGTCTCTCTGCAGCTGAGATTTTGTGTAAAGTTTCAGATGAAACAGTTCTGTGGTTTTCAGGAATGAGGGGAGGAGAAAAATACATTGTTTTACCAGATTAAAAAATGTTCTGGAGTGTTATAAAATGTGTTATAAAATGATCAAGGAGATACCTGTCCCAGGAAAATCCACCTGAACATGCTTATTTCACCTTTGAAAAATCTGGCTTTTTTCCTTGTGTTCAGCGAGATTTATGGCAAATTTGCAGGCACGTTCTGTGAACATGAATGAGTCTATCTCAGCCCTCCACAGCTCCTAAATGTGACCAGCATGTGCTCTGCTGCCTGCTCCTACAGCACGTGGGACGTATGTTAGGAATAGAGGAGCTCGGGAGAGCTTTCTTGGCCAGTGCCAAGCATGATACGGGCAAGAGCTGACATGAATAGCAGGAGTCTGTCTGCCTCTTCCCAAGGCACCACGGAGGGGTGAGAGACATGTCCCATATAGGAGACCAAAGGGCTAGGGAGGAAAGGAGATTGGGAGAAAGGAAAGAGAGGGAAGATAAGCTGGGCAGAAATGGAGTAGGTAATAGAAGAGACTGGGGCAGGAATCAGGAGCTTACAGCTTGGCATTTGGTGTCCTGACAGGGTGCCCTGCCTGAGCTCCACCTGCCACTCCAGGAGGGCACAGGTCTTCTGCAGACCGTCCATCATTTCTGGAGATGTCAGGGGACACTTCAAATGACTCCATATGCTGATGTTTGGGCAGCTCAGTCCTTCTCTAGGAGCAAACAGCTCGGGTGCATGAGGTAGAAAGGAGGTACGCCGCACAGTACCTTAACGTAGGTAAGGTACTCTTACCTACCTTAATGTAGATCTTTTGGAACCGGGATCTCAAGGCATGCTGTACCATGTTCCTGCAGTTTTGATGTCTCTGGTGTCACCCTGCAAAGGACCGTACAGGCAACCTTATTTCTGGTGTTCCCGGTTTGGGACAATCTGTTCTGCGAGGTCGTGTGCTGTGCGTGCTGCAGGCAGATAGTGTTTGCATTGCTGGAGGAAATATCTCTGTGAACGGTGGAATAACACGATTGGAAGCACTTAATGTACCCATTGCCTAATTTTCCTTCCAAATTACCCTGATCTAACAAGTGCTGGGGTTAATAATGAAAAGCAAATACAGACGTTCTGGCAAAGCACACGATAGGATTTTGAACATTGCTCCGAAGTTAAAGCCTCAGCTTTCAGTCTTCTCTGGAAGAGTAATTCAACACCAGCCAATTTCATGAGTCAGCTTCTCGCTTAGTGTCAGTTGGTTGGCTCCAGTGACTGGCTTGGCCCTGTGATTCAATGGAAATCCAAATGTAATGCCTGTTTTTCATGAACTTAAACATGACAAAGGGGAAGTGAAACCTGACAGTCAGAAACAAACATTCCAGGCTCAGTTCAGGCAAGAACCTGACATTTGCAAAACAGCGCGGTATTTTATTTAACACATCAGAGATGTATCAAATATTATTAATCACCTTATTCTGTGACTGCAGAGGAACCTGGAGAGGTTATAACCGCCGAAGAGAAGGAGGAGAAAGTGCTGAACCACCGTTTCTGATGTAATGAACCTCCAAAGCGTTTCACCATGGGAAAGTCACAGCAGTGCCAACGAAACGTGGCCTCATTTCATCTCCTGGAAACAACAGACATGTTTCTTCTTCTGAAACCTTTGAGTTTCCAGTGCTTTGTGGATTTTAGAGCTTTTACTGTCACTATTTGAATCTGAAGTCTAAAAAGAGGGGGGGAAAAAGAAGAAAATGGCATGTGGAAGTTAAAATAGAAAGTATCAGCACGTTCTGTACCAAAACTGGTTGCATTTCAGAGTTAAGAGTAAATACTTGTGATTATATTCAGACCCTGAGGGCAGCTGATTATGTCTAGGACAAATCAGGAAATGAGTATTTCCTGAGAAATCAGCTTTATTTATTTCATCGGGAGAGAAGGAAAGGAAAATTCAGACCAAACAGTCATGAAACAAACACAACTGTAGAGAGGATCAAATGTCTCTCTGTGTGTAAAGTCCAAGGTAGGGCAGAAACCTGCTAGAAAGGTTGGTACCCTTGAAGTCAACAGCAAAATTCCCACCGGCAAGTTCCTACAGAAACCAGGTCTCGCTCCTCAAGTCCTTTTAGTTACAGCTCTGCAGGTGACTGGCGGCGTGCATGACCTTGGGCAGAGGATTTTCACCTCGTAGTCCCTTCTAACACACTTCTCAAGCATTAATGAATTAAATCTCGCAACGTTCCTCTGCATCAGGTCATTATTGTTACGACGGCAAATCCACCCCCCGCCTCTGGGGCCACCTGGCAATCGCTCCATCCTCTCTGCGTTACAGTAAGCAGTTACGTTTCCCAGCCTGGTCTCAAAGGGAGTGAGGGGCTGTAGCTCTGCTCTTTCCTCCTGTTTGGTTTTATTAAGACAGGAAACAACAATCGAATAAATCTTCCTGATTTTGGCTGCTTTCTGAGTTAGCACAGGTTGGGAGCTGTGCCAGGGAATGTTCCCAGGAGGCGGTTTGCAGGAAAACCCCTGTTTTGAAAGGTAAGGAGTTTATTAACCAGCTGGCCTCGGTGCCCAAGTTCCCATGCATGTTTAATTCACTAATCATAGAATCATAGAATCATGGAATCCTTAAGGTTGGAAAAGACCTCTAAGATCATCATGTCCAACCGTCAACCCAACACCACCATGCCCACTACACTATGTCCCTAAGCACCTCATCTACACGTCTTTTAAATACCTCCAGGGATGGTGACTCCACCACTTCCCTGGGCAGCCTGTTCCAAGGCCTGACCACTCTTTCAGTAAAGAAATTTCTCCTACTGTTCAATCTAAACCTCCCTTGGCGCAACTTGAGGCCATTTCCTCTCGTCCCATCGCTTGTTACTTGGGAGAAGAGACCAACCCCCACCTCGCTACAACCTCCTTTCAGGTAGTTGTAGAGCGCGATGAGGTCTCCCCTCAGCCTCCTCTTCTCCAGGCTGAACACCCCCAGTTCCCTCAGCCGCTCCTCATCAGACTTGTGCTCCAGGCCCTTCACCAGCTTCGTTGCCCTCCTCTGGACACGCTCCAGCACCTCCATGTCCTTCTTGGAGTGAGGGGCCCAAAACTGAACACAGGATTCGAGGTGCGGCCTCACCAGTGCCCAGTACAGGGGCACGATCACCTCCCTGCTCCTGCTGGCCACACCAGTTCTGATACAGGCCAGGATGCTGTTGGCCACCTTGGCCACCTGGGCACACTGCCAGCTCATGTTCAGCCGGCTGTCAACCAGCACCCCCAGGTCCTTTTCCTCCGGGCACTTTCCAGCCACTCTTCCCCAAGCCTGCAGCGTTGCCTGGGGTTGTTGTGGCCGAAGTGCAGGACCCGGCACTTGGCCTTGTTGAACCTCATACATTGGCCTTGGCCATCGACCCAGCCTGTCCAGGTCCCTCTGCAGAGCCTTCCCACCCTCCAGCAGATCAACACTCCCGCCCAGCTTGGTGTCATCTGCAAACTGACTGAGGGAGCACTCGATCCCCTCGTCCAGATCGTTGATAAAGATGTTGAACAGGACCGGCCCCAGTACTGAGGCCTGAGTCATGCGAGTCGCATCTGGAGTCCCCGAGCCTCAGCCAGGCGGACCGGGTAACCCCATGGCCATAGAGCACCTACATGCATTTCCTCTCTATAGGCAACCAGGTCATGGAGGGGAGGGGTGGAGGGATGATGTATAACCAGGTCTCTTCCCTCAGGGAGCTGAGGCATGATCAAGGCACAAAATAAACCCCATCTAATTAGCAGAGACTGAAAGGTTGCAGAGGGAGTCGGGTCCTGACCTGCTGGGAGAGGGATGCACCCCGGCTAACTTTGGGCAATTAAATGGGAGCTCAAATCTCACTATTCAGCTGATAGGAAAAGCTGTTAATTCCAGGTGGCAATTCAAAGTGCCCAAATTTGCCACTGAACTCACTGGTTTTTTGTTTTATCATGGGATCCTGAACCCCCCAACACCGAAACGGAGTAGTCGGAGCTCTCTGCAGCTCAGTATCCTCTCTGGTGTACCCAGGCGCAGGGGATGAGGAGGAGAAGAGGGGTAGGTCGGTGCGTGCCCAGGGAGCACCCTGATCTGGAGCTGGGATGGACCCAGAGGGTGGGAGAGACCGGCCTCAGGACGTCCAGAGGATTTCCCAGTTAAAATATAACCTCAGTTAGGTGCGTACTGTCTAACCTAGATTCTTGCAATCACAGCGGTCAGAGACAAGTGTGAGCACTGCCTCGAGACCCAAAAGCAGAAAGCAAATTTAAACAAAAAAGAGACCAAAACTTTCTCTCTCTATACAGATCTAGCAATCTGGGGAGTCACCTTTGTGTTTCCTGAACGCTTTGGGTCCTCAGTTCTTTCTGCATCCTCGTCTCTGGGTATTTTTCCTGACCGTATGGGAATAAATGTTTATTTTTCACAGGAAATCATTGATTTGCTGATTTTTCCTGGGCAGAGGTTTAAAGGGCCAGCACTGAAGGAGGTGATCTAGAAATGCCTCCACTCGGGAACATCGCTTTTTATTTTTTATTTATCTATTGCCCCACAATTCCTTGAAGCAGACTCAGCTCCTTCTTCTGCTTATTTTTAGATGTGAACTGGAGCAGCGAAGGAGAATTCGGTGCGAGCTGAACCCGCATCTGTCATCACTAGCTGTCACAACACCAGAGACGCCGTGTCCGTCCCTTGCCTTGCACCCGGCGGTGTCTCCAGCGATTACATCCCACTTTCCTTTAAAAAAAAAAAAGAGAGCTCAAACGAGGAAGTTTACAACATCAACAGGCTACAGCATTATTCTTGCCGTCGTTAAATTAGCGTCAGGTTCTCTTGTCAGGGGTTTCTATGGAGACTGCACTGTCCTGGCAGGCAGTTTATGCTTCGTGCCAGTTATATTTATTTCTATTTGTCAGTGAGCCAGAGTGGGCCAAGCCCCGCTCTGTCCGTTTGGAGTAACACAGGATTCCCACTGGATCCCTCCAGCAGAGCTCTGGGCGCCGAGCAAGAAGGCCCACTGTTTTTGTCTACTAACGCTTTCTTGTAGGGCTTATTTAATTCTTTGCAGCTCTTGGCCAAGTCTTCTGCAAAGAGAGGAGAGTCCTGGAAGAACAACTGGCTGCAAACCTGTCCCGTAGCAGAGTTACGTTTGGTCCCGTGCGGGATGCATTGGAGCTGCGGGAACAAGGGGTGCCACAGAGCCCGCAGCATTGGATGAGTTGTTTGGGATGGTTGGACACGTCCCATAGGCTGCAAGTGGGGTGTCCCTGCTCCACAACAACCTGTGTGCTTTGCGAATGGCACTCTCCGTTGGTGACTGCCTGCAAACCACCTTGTTACATCCCAGTTTTATATCACTGGTAATTTCTCAACTGCTGCGTTTATTTATAGAGGGATGTAAACTGCATAACTGACGCTAATGGCTGTACTCGTTAACTGAGGAGGACTTCCACGCAAATGAGCTGCCATCAAGAGTCCCAGCTGGCATCACCAGCTTCAGGGGATGATGGGAACAGGACAAGCAACCGAGGAAGGCTTGGGGACCAAGAAGGAGCTGAAAGGTACCATGTAATCACTAGCTGATGGCTAAAGTAGAGAGTTAAGACAAGAGGAGACTTGTCCATCATGTGAACCTGCAGAGTAAGGAATGTCCTGGGGCCACCGTTAAATGGACTGCTCTGTTCCCTGCAGCTTCTTGACAGAGACCGCAGGAATATTTACTGATGTAAATGTACAAGTGCACAGGACGGACAAATGCTGTCTTCTTCTGCCTGTCCATCTCCCCACCCTGCTGCTGACAAACGCAAAGCCCTTCTTCCAGACGAGGGGAATGAGCAGGGAATGAAGGCAAAGGTGGATGCAAGCCAAGGAGTCAAGGGAGATCCATCAGGAGCACAACCAGATTCCAGGACATGAGTAACCTTGCAAGAAGCTCTCCATGATGTTCTCATCCTGCAGGTTCCTGTGTCGAGGTGGGACGTTCAGCATTGCTTGAATCCTTCTTCCAGCAGATCCAAGGGAATGAAAAGACCCTTCTGTTAACTTCAGAGAGGAGCTGAAATCAAAGGCACAAACACAAGTAAATACTGTCGCTGGTGTGTGGCATCGTGATGATTCATATGTTTATAGGAAAGTTTCAACCCCTGAACCTCACTTTCCAGCTCAGACTGCGGTTTCCTCACCACATTATTTAATGATCTGCTCCCAGCTCCAGCTGATCCTAGTAAAAAGGTGATGTATGGCCCAGAAAGCATGGACCAGCCACCGGCATGGTGTTCTCACCTGTGCTCTGCAGCCATAAATTTCCAGGTTCCTCTAGAAGGAGCTGCTCTGGCCTGCACCCTGTGGTGAGGCTCTGCTCGGAGCCTGATCGAGAGGGGATGCATCGGTCTTCCCCGTACTGGACTCATGCAGAAACAGTGTTGACCCAGATGTGTGTTTGAGTGCAAATATAGCCACACGCGATGCAGACAATTTGTTCTCCTCGGCACACTCTGGTACACCTTAGCCACAGTAGTCCATGTTGTTCCCTGAAGGACAAACCTTGGAGTGGAGAGTTATCCTCTTCTCAAACGGGACTCGAACACATTGCCAAACTGGATGATGCACCAAAGTCCAGATGCTGCCGAGTGTGCGACCTCAGCACGAGATGCTGGACTGTCATAAAACAACCCGGGAAGGTTTCCTTATTCCTGCACCATAGCAATGGGATGATGTCCTGGAGCAGGAACGTCGGCTTGGTCGCTTTGAGTCAAGCCAAAGATCCATCTAGCCACGTACTTTGTCCCCTTGACAGTGGCCACTGATGGATGCCTACAGGAAGGTACAAGGGGCATCCTTCTGCGCTCATATTCCCTCGGTATGCCCTTCCAGGTTCTGCCAATCTGGAGCAATGGGCTGCAAAATGCGGCTTGAGACATTTTTAAGAGGAGGTAGAATCAGCGTTCTCCCATGGTATTTTGGGGTAAAAAATGCACTCCAGCATATACATTTTAGAGTGACACTTTTCCCATTTATGCCTGGATTGGACAGCCTGATTCCTGCAAGTGAGATGGCAAATTCTGCTCCTCTCATAGCCGAGCTATATAATAGATATAACTAGTATTAATTTACATACCGAGTATATTTAAGAGTTTTCCTAATGATATGCTGAGAGACCGGAGCAGTTAATTTGAAGAGTTCCATGCATTTCCATGCACTTCCAACTTTTGGCATGAATATCATTAAGTTTTATTAACATAATTAATACTAATGGCAAAAAAAGGACTGCTATCACTTCACTCTTATATTTTGGATACGAGTCGAGTTCACGATACTGTAACCACAAGCAACAAATCAGAACTTGATAGATGGATTTGCCTTCGTTAGCAGCTGACGGTGACAGCCTTAAAATTTACTTGGGAGGAAGAATTGATGGCATAGAAAGCTGACTTCGGAGGCTGATGGTTTTATTTCATGGAGAGGAGAGTTAATAAATCTTCATGCTGCTCTGATTAATGATTCTGGAAAGCATCTCTCCAGATTCTTGGAAACTTTCCTGAAAAGGAGCAGTGAACTGGTCAAGAAAGCAAGTAACACTCACAAATAAAAAGCTGTCGGATAAATTCATCTCCGAGCAGGCACTGGGCCAGGTGTGCGTCCCCCCCGCTTTGCAATCAGAGGGGTAAGTAATTGAGCACGGTTCACGGGCACGATTTGTGCAGTCAGCGGTTAGAAAAGTAAGACGGGCTGCAGGGAGCATGGACTTAGCTCCAACCTCCGCAACAGGCTCTCTGCAGCATCCTTGGTCAATTCACTTAGTTCGCACCGGTGGGTACAAAACCAGCCCTTTTAACTCCGAATCTCTGGAGGAAGCCCCCTGTCCGTTCCCAGGGTCGATACCAGTTCCCAGTAATCCCCATGGGCACTGGGAAACTGGGTCTCGAAACTGGCCGGGTGCCCGGGGTGGAGGCGAAGCAACCTCAAGGCTTTCTTCCTTTCCCTGGGCAAGGAAACGCTCTCCTCCCTCTCCAGCCAGCTTAGCTTTTCGTACCTGCCCTTCTCGAAAGGGATTTTATTCTAATGGTTTGTTAATGAACGCCTTTATCTGATTGCAAGGCAGCTCTCTTTCAGGTTGACGACACCGGCGGTAAAGGGGCCGACATTTGTTTGTGTCTCATTCGGGGCATGCGTCCCGGCACTCCTCCTCCGTATCGCTTGCGAAGCCGGAGCCCGGAGGCTGCTGGGCGCCGTGCGAGCCTCTGCTTGCCCTAACGAAACCTGCCCGGGCTGCGGGACCGCGGCGAGGTGAGCAGAAGGGGCCTAAAGACAAACAACCCTCTTGGTTTTCGTCTGCGATGAGGATTGAGTCCTGCAGCCTAATGAGGATAGAGCCTAACGATGCTCAGGGCTTGTTTCGGAGCTCGAGCTCCTTTTCAAAGACCCCTGGAAACTAAAAAAAAGTCCAAATGTTTTGCTTCAGGCTTTTTCTAAATAAAACGGTCCAATAATTTGGTTTAGAGAATGCTTTATTTAAAAATATAAATAATTTTTTTAGAGGTGATTAAAACCAGTGTGAGAATGAGTGGAGAAAGACTTATTTGGGGCTCAGTGAATCATTTCATTCAAACTGGAAGGCAAGCTTGCTTGGAAATGTTTACAGCTTCCCAGTCAATACATCAAGGCAAACAGACTCTTAGAAAAAAATGTGAATTTGGAAAGAAGTTGAGAAAATCGTCCCCTCCTGCTTTATTCCTTTATTACAGCCAAATCATTGTGTTCCTGACAGCCCCAGCCTCAGCCCTGTGCTTATACTGAGCCCAATTAATCTTCCTGCCCCTGACCAACGCATGCAAAAGCACATGCTAAAAATATTGTGATTAGGACATGTGATGAAGGAGAGAATAGAAATACCGCTTCTGCTCTCCGCCGGCTTCTCCGAGAGCTCACAGCGTTAGCACTTTGCCTTTAGTATTGGGTTTGATTTTATTATTCAGGGGGCAGGGGGGAGCAGGGAATGAGATTATTTCTGTCTGTAGCCTGTGTTTAGGAGGCGATGCGATCGCGGGCGCTGCAGCGGCCTCTCCGCTTTGGCAAGCTGCTCTGCCATCCCCGTATGCAGTCGCTGCCAGGCTGTAATTCCCCTCGCCTAAACTGCAGGTAGCAGCCAAAGCATCCAAATTTGAGGGATTTTACCCCAAAGCTCAGCTGCTTGTGATAAAAAAGCAAGGCTGCAGGAGAAGCGATCCGTAAATTTTAAGGGCAGGAAGAGCCATTATCATTAGCTGAGCGCCCGGAGAATATGGTGATGTGCAGCAACATAAAACCTGGAGCGAGATAGCCATCCGCCTCGACCTCCCGCTGTGCCCAGGCTCTGAAATTCCAGCCAGCGATTCCTCCTCGTGCCTCGTAATTAAAAAAAAAAAAAAGCCCCTTTTTGGCAGGCATTTCATAGAGCCTCACGTGCTCTTTAAATCTGCTGAGGCCGCCTGGGCATGCCTGAGGAAAGACGCTCTTCGGCAAAGGTCCTCAGAGCATCCCTTCGCCGCCGCCCCGGGGCTGGCAGCACGGCCGGGAGGTGGTGGTGATCTTCTTCTCGACCTCTCCGGGTTGTCTCCTCTGTCACACGAGCATCCCCTCCGCGGCGCCAGGAATAGGTACGCGGTGGAGACGGCACCGCTGGTCGCGTGCCAGTTGCCATGGAAATGCAGAGCGATGTATTCTAGAAGTTTTCCTGGAAGGGGAGATGGTTGGAGCAATCGGAGGAGGAGATGGAGGACAAAGAGATGAGATCCAGCGGCTGGGCTGTGACCCATCGACATGCCATCTGCAGTGCCCGTCCCAGGAGGAATCGCTGCTCCGTCACATCGTGCCATCCACCCTCCCCATGCAATCCGCTGCCAGCTTCAAGATTTTGGGATGCTGCTCCCTTCTCCATCTCAGAGGCCTGGTGGAGGGAGGTTTGGGGTGGTTTATAAAGAATCTGGGCTTGCTGGTTGGCTTTTGGTGTGTTTTTTGGTGGGGGTGGTTTAAAGGAGATGCTATGCATCCAAAAGATGGGAGTCACGAAAGGTAATTCAGGGGTTCGCATGGAGCACGGGGTGGTACCGGCAGCTTGTGAGCCCTGGGTGCTCATAGGGCAGCTGCCCCCTTGGGTGCCCACCTCTGTCCCTACCCCTAACACCATGGGGGAAAGCAACAGCACTTCCCAGGGGGATTTCTTTAAAATACCCAATTCCATCTGCTGCTCAGCCCCATCTGCAGAGCAAACCTGAACAACAAGCAGAAAATCCAAGGGACACCATTGTCCGTAAGAGCTGGAAATGCTGGGGAGCAAGGGGAGGTGGGCAGTGCTGCGGGGTTGTTGCCTTTTCCCCAACTTCCAGGAGAAAAACACTTTCGAATCACGGAAGCATCTTCTTGAATATTGAAAACCAGCGGCTCAGAGTCAACAGAGCCACTTTCTTGCCGGTGGGAGAAGCCCTTGGGAGGGGTTAGCGTTACCAGCAGGGAATTTCCCAGCTATACCCATCACCACAGAGAGATTTTGATCACCAGGAGGAGGGAATTCATCGCCTCGTGTGAGCAGCCGGCAGATTTATCGCACGCACACCCATTTGCTCGGAGGCTTTTCTGAAGTTGCAAGCGTGGAGGTGGTGGGCACGCTCCAAACAAACAGAAAGAGAGATTTCTTCACCTAAAACTTAGCTCATCTCACAGCGCAGAGGATTCTGAGGGTTCAAAAAGAAATCAGACAGTGGACGAATTCACTGAGGACTATTAAATATAGGGCATCAGGTCGAATGCAGAAGGTGCATGAGCCGTGAATACTTGGGGCTTGGAGAAGACACATGGAAATTATGCTTTTCCCTAGATATCTGTCGGCTTTGAGCACACGGGCCCAAGTTTGGCTGCCAAAGTAGTATTGCCGTGAACCAATACTCAGCCCATCCCTTTGGAAAAATGAATTCCAGCCTCAGATCAGCGCTGTCCATCTCTGCCCTTGCCAGCGGCGCCGGGGCTGCCTCCTCTTGCCCAGCCTGCGTGCTGCGGTGAGGAGAGTGCTCCCCAGACCTTCTCCCAGCTCCTTGTTGGCTTGTGGCAAGGCAAGGCAGGAGGACGAGAATGTTTTACCTCCTTTCCACAGCATCTTCTCCCTTCAACAGGGCTGGAATTCCCAGGAGCGTCCAACCCCCTGCCAAAATCTCCCCAGACTGTAGGGAAGACCCCAGACCAAGCCCCCAAAGATGAGAGCTAGGGGAAAAACAGGGGACAAAGCCAAGAATTAAGGTGGGATTTCCATGCTATAACCCCGACTGGGAGAGCAGACTGGGAAACTGGAGGGAAAGGAAGGCTGATGTGCCATTGCAATGGATTGCACGCGGCGTGGTGGGACGGTCAGGAGAAGGATGACCCCTGGGACCAAGCTGGCCCCCGGCTCTGCAGGGGAAATATCTGGGGGTATCAGCAGGAGCCAGCAAGGAGCTCACCCAGCGAGGAGCTCGCCAAGCAAGCGCTCGCCCTGGCTGGCGGAGGCGGGCAGGCGCCCGGGGACGGTGGCTTGTGCCAGCTGGTTCCAGATGGCAGGTGACTGGGGGAGTCCCGGGCTGGCAGCCTGCGCGCTGCAGCACGCTTGGAGGGCTGGAGTCCTGGGCGAGCTTGGGGGCGAGCTTGGGGCTGAGCAACCTGTGCCCTGTCAGAAAGCTCAGAGACGCCTTTCGGATTCCCAGCATCACTGGAGCAAAACTGCTCCTTCCCTTGGGGTCGTCACTTGCTGCCCCAAGGATGCTCCCACCGCGCGGAGGGCGCACGGAGGGAGCGGTTCACCCTTCTGCCTGGGTGAAGCTTTGCTGCGCGATGCCCCGCGGACACACACGGGGCTGCCACAGCGGCTTTCCAAACCGCTTCAGCTTTTAAAGACGTTAAGCTTCCTGCAGCATCTCAGGGACCAGAGAAAGAGAGGGAGGACCCAAAAACGGGGGCAGAGCCTGAGCTCCGGTACCTCCCCGGGGTGCCCGCATGTGGCGGGGGGGACCTGGCCGCTGCACGGATTTCCTCCCTGTATTTTTATGACGACACATTTCTCCCCAGGAAGGCTATCCCGCCTCCTCGCCAGCCAAGTGTTCCTTCTGGGAAGGGAAAGGTTGTGCCAGCACCTGGTCCCGGAGCTTGGCTTTAGTCGTGGTCACGTTTTCCCATTACCTCATGCGTGGTGTCACCTCCACGGTCGGAGCTAACACAGCCACACTCTTCCCATGGAAACTCCCATCCAAGAGGGTCACTTTAGACTGTTTTTTTTTAATGTAAGTGGGTCTCTATTTATCTCAGGCTTAAAAGAAAAAAGCATTCATCCAGAGGAAGAGGGCACATTAGACAGTACCTATACAGCCACCCCTTATAGTCAGCAGCGCTCTCCCAGGCAGACGAGGCGTATATAAACCACGCGATAATTGTTTCTTTTCTTGTCTGGGGAACTGAAATATCGCCATTATTTTAGGATCATCTCTGAGGATGAAGAGAGGTTTACGAGAGCTGCTTCTGCCCCGCGGCGGTAGCAGGGAACCTTCTCATGGCACGTTAGGCTGGCGTCGTATAAAAGGTGGGACAGTTTTTTCCATCTTCAGGAGAAAAGGAGATGGCAGCGGTTGTCCCAGGGATGTGCACGGCAGCAGGCGAGAGCGAGGATCTGGACCCCAGCTCAGAGACTGGAGGCCCTACGCATCCTAAAGGCTGACATCCCAGTTAAAATGTGGCACAGCCAAATAAAATAAGAGCGACCAAGGTCTGATGGGTCCATCTAACGCAGCCGAGGAGAGGTGAAGAAGAGAGTAAGGACCCCAAGGTCCATCCCTTGGTCATATCCCACCGGCATCCAGCAGATCCCCTAAGCAGCAGGTTGGGGTTGTGTTTAGTAGCCACAGATGGACTATTTTAAACCTGTTTATCGTCTTGGTCCCCATGATGGCCTGAAGCGCTGAGTTCCAGTTTCGTCGAGCACTGCAGGGCTAAGTATTGCCTTTGGTTTGCCTGAAACCCACTTTCTGGCCATTGCACTGGGCTCCCCCCAGCTCCTGTCAGATGAGAAACGGTGAATAATTGAATCCCACTCACCATTTCCACACTCTGATAATTTTCTGGATCTCTCTTCATCCCCTCTTTTATTTCCAACCTGAACCTTACAGCTCATTCCCTGACACTCCCTGAATCACCAGCCGGGCTTAATGCTTCTTTGCACCTCTTCGCCAGCGATCGCGGTGCATTTTGCAGAGGCAACGATGAACAGCCTACCCCCAACGTGGGGAAGCGCTGCTAGACACATTTCAGAGTGATTTGCCCAAGGTAACGCAATGAGTCATTGCTGGAGCCAGGAATAGCACCGGAGCAGGGCCCCGCTTCAGCCGCTGCGCCCCGGCTCGAGCATCGCTTGGCCCCGTGGACGTGGGTGCGGGCATTGCTGCACGTCCCCAACGGATCTGGCCTTCCAGCAAGGGCTGTAAGCACAGGGAGGCAGGGAAAACATGCAGGTAGGGGGGCTGGGGAGAGGTCCCCTCCTCATTTCTAGCTCCTTTGCAGCCCACAGCTTTCTCCTGCAGCCCCTGTTGTGGAGGTGACCTTCTCATCGGCCGCCTTATGCTCAGAAGCGGCAGGTAAATATTTTTATAGGTGTGTTTTATAGTGGGCTCTGAACCCAACAGCCAGATTGCCCGGAGAAAACCTTCCCCTCCCCATCCAAGCTGCCTGTGCTGGATGCCGGTGGCGATCCCCTCCCCAAAACATCGCCAAAGCATCGTCCAGTTTTGGCTCCGAATCGATGTTGGAAATTTGGAAATCTCCAAACAACTAAGCAGGGAAAGCAACAGCCTCCAGCCTTGCTTCACTGGAGGCTTCACCCCACCGCAGCGGCTGGGGGGTCGGGAGGATGCTCAGGGCACCGTGGCGAGGGTGGAAGCACTGCCAGGATCCTTCCAAATCACTGCTTGTGTTGAGTCCGCTCTTAAAACATCCCCCTTCGACGAGCCGGTGGGATTAGCACTACGGATCTGCCCTCTCCCAGCCCAAATCCGTGCCTATCGCACGCCGGCCTGGGTGGGAGCCATGAACTCGGATGACTGAAACGCGGCGAGGGAGCTGGCCGCAGCGTTTGCCTTCTCTTTTTTGGCCGCTTGCTCGATCGCAGGAGGAGCCGGCATCCACTTCACGGCTCCAAATCAAAGCAAATACGAAATGCCAGCAGAAAGTATTGCAAAATCAGGCACGGAAAGGAGGGGAAGGGAGGGGGGGGGAATAGCAAACCCAGCACCTTTCACGCTTCTAGAAGGAACAAGAGCAACAAAAGGCATTCACAGGGAAAAAAATAGCATAAGGCGAATAAGAGCCTGGGGAGATGTAAATCTGGAAGAACAGCAGCCCACGTTGGGAGGGGAGCCAAAGCCCCAGCGCATTGCTGCGGCGCAAGGGCCAGATCCGGAGGGGTGCCCAGCATCCCCCCCCCCCAGCCCTGGGAACTGCAGGGGCAAAGCTGAAGCTGGAGGAAAGCAAAGGCTGTGTGAACACGCGTGTGTGCTTTGCACACGCGTGTGCACGGGTGTGTTGATGCAGAAGGTGTGATGGGGGGATGCGGGCAGGATTGCAGGGGGGTACGGGGCGGGGGAGATGCTGTATACACACACACAGAGCAGCAGCCGCGGGCCCTGCAGCGATTCGTTAAAAATATCGCGATTATTAGTTAAAAAGAGAGAGATGGAAGAAAAAAAAAAAAAACAAAAAAAAAACAGAGAAGGAGAGAAAAGGGGGAGGAGAAGGGAGGGGGAGGGGAGGGAGGGGGCAGCGCGTCACGGGAGAGATTTCCTTATTGGGACTCCCTAGCCTACATCCTGAGTCCATATATGGGCATTTACGTCACGGCAGCCTCACTGGGGACTCCAGAAATGGCTGCGGCGGAAGGTCGGAGCAGCCCCGCTGCAGCTATAAAGGGGGCGGCGGGGAGGGAGAGCCGGGCGTCCGCACGGGCTGCCGCTGCTGCCTGCCCCTGCCTGCCCCCCTCCCCCCGGGACCTGCCCCCCCTACCCACCCACCCTGGGGCACAGCACCCCCCGGCACCCAGCCCGACCATCCCCCGCATTGCCCGGAGCACCCCGGAGCATCACTCGGATTGCCCCAAGCACCCCGGAGCATCCCCCGGACGGTCCCTGGCACCTACCCCCAGCATCCCCCGGATCAGTCCGGGCAACCTGCAGCATCCCCCCCGGCTCGCCCCGCATTATCCCCCCCGGCTCGCCCTGAGCATCCCCCGGCTCGCCCCAGCCCGGCCCCGCCGCTCCGGCCGTTCCTCCCGGGAAGATGCTCAACGTTATGGATTTCTCCTGCCCGGACCCGCTTTACTCTAAGTATGAGGAGAGCTGCGAGATGAAAACCGGAGACCTGCAGGGCTTGGGGCAGCCTGAGCAGCAACTTCTGGCAGAGGCCGATTTCCTGGGAGGTAAGGGCAAGGGGGGAGCCGGGCAGGGATGAGGGACCCCGCTGGGAGTGATGGCTCCAGCCAGGAATCGGGCATCTCCCCCTCCTCTGCCCCCAGCCTGCTCCCAGCCCCTGGCTGTGGGTTCAACAGTCCCCCGCTAGCCCAGGGTGGGGGTCCTGGTGTCCTGCTGGGGAAGGGGGGTGATGCCCAGGGCTCCCTGTGTGGTCCCGGGGACCCGGCTAGGACGGGGACCTCACAGTGACGCAACGTCAGCCTCCCGCTGTTCCCCCGTATCCCGCCCCCCCCCATCCCCGCATCCCTCCATCCCTCTAACCGCCGTCCCCTCTGCGTCCCCAGGTGAGCTGCTGGGCGCCCCGATGAGCGGCGGGGCGCTGGATTACTCCCTCCTGGGCAACCAGCCCTCCCCTTCCCTCAGCTACACCGGCAGCTTCTTCATCAAGGCGGTACCGGAGCATCCCCAGGATCAGGAATCCCTCTTCAATCTGATGTCAGGGATCCTGGGCATCTCCCCTTTCGCCTCCTCCGAGGGCCACCAAAGGCACCTGGATGCTCTTTACCCCTGTCCCGAGGTGGCTCAGAGCCAGCTGGACCTTTACGCCACCTGCCAACCCGAAATGAACGGATCCACCCAAGCCCCCTTCCCGGAGCAGGGCTACGGTGGCTTCCCCACAGCGGATGGTGCTCAACCCCTCCAGGCACAACCCACCTTAGGAAACACCTCGCAGTGCTTCTTCCAGCCCAAGCTCCTGGACAACAAGCAGGACATCAAGCTGCCTTCTGCTTCCCCATCCCTGGACAAGTTTAAAGCCTCCTGCGCCCAGTGGGAGCCCGTCACCCAGCATCAGGCCTACTTGCCCACCGGCTACCATTCACCTGAAGCCTTCCCGGCTGGGGAGAGCAGCCAGGGGCTCTTCCACCCACTGGGCTCCAAGATGGAGAGCGTCTTGTCCGTCAGCTGCCAGTCGGAGCTCGGCAGCCTGGCAGAGGATGCTGCCTGCTTCGGCACCCATCTGGGCTTCGGCTGCGAGCCAGAAAACTTCCCGGCCCGCGGGGACTTTGCCGACACAAAGATCCACAACCTCCCTCCTCCATTAATGCCGGAGTTCGATGCCTCCTTGGCCCAGCCTGAAGTCCTGCCGGGTCTGATGAGCTCTGCCGAGCTCCTCCATCCCCACCCCTCGCCCTCTGTCCCCCCCCCGGACTTTTTGGGCCACCCCACCTCTTCCTCCATCCCTTCCCTGCTGCCCGCCAACCCTCCTGCCTTGGCCGAGCCCAAGAAGAAGACCCACCGGACCAAGTGCTCTTCCAAATGCTTCTGTCCGAAACCCCACGAGAAGGCTTTCGCCTGCCCGGTGGAGAACTGCATCCGGAGCTTCGCCCGCTCGGATGAGCTCAACAGGCACCTCCGCATCCATACGGGCCACAAACCCTTCCAGTGCCGCATCTGCCTGAGGAACTTCAGCCGTAGCGACCACCTCACCACCCACATCCGCACCCACACCGGCGAGAAGCCCTTCTCCTGCGACACCTGCGGCCGCCGCTTCGCCAGGAGCGACGAGAAGAAGCGCCACAGCAAGGTCCACCTGAAGCAGAAAGCCCGGACGGAGGAGAAGCTCAAAGGTTTGGGTTTCTTCTCGGTGGGTCTCTCCTTCGGGACACTGTGAAGCCCCAACCTGAACGCTGGGAGACGGCGTTTCCCGAGGTTCCCCGAGCATCTCACGGGAGAGCCGGGGTGGGAATATCCTCCTGGGGTGGCCCCGGAGAAGATGACAGCAGATCGGGCCGTGCCAGGGAGGAGAGGGGCACGCGGGAGGCAGAGGCGATGCCGCGGCGCTGGACCACTGGCTGCAGAGAAGGGATGTGGCAGCTCCGGCCACCCGGAGCCATCTCCAAACCGCAGGGACTGAGTCATTTTTATAGCTCCTATTCCACGGAGGGGGAAAAAAAAAAAAACAAACCATGTACAGAAAGAAATCCCCGCTGAGATGGGTTTTTTTAATATACCCAAACCCACGGACATCCTGTGTTTGTAGTGACCTGACCGTGCTTTCCCCTGCCAGCACTTTACGCGGAGCTCCCGACCAGTTATTTACCGGCCGGCACGGTCGGGGGCTGCGGCTGCACCGGTCCTTTCTCCCGAAGGAGAGAGATGCCGCCGGGCTCTGGCAACCGGTGCGTAACGGTCCCTTTGGAAAGGTGATGTCGTTATTATTATTATTTTCCTGTTTGTTTAAAAAAAAAAAAAAAAAAAAAGAAAAAGATTCTTTTTTTTTTTCTCTCTATCAGGAATATTAGAAAATTGTGTCTATTTTTCTAATTAAAGATTTGAACTAATCTCAGACCTTGCCGGGGTTGCTCTCTGCCTCTCAATCCCATATAGCAGCCGACGCCGGTGGTATCTCTGTTACGTTTTTGACCTCTAGCTGACGCGTATGGGGAAAAAGGTGCTTAAATAATTAGCAGGGAGAGAAAAATCAATCAGTGCAGTGGGTGGGCTGGCGACCCTCCTCCTGAGCACCCCCAAATCCCCAGGGTGGGTGGCTTATCCCGGGAGAAGGGTCTTGTCCCGGATAGAGTGGGGAAGGGATCCCCACTCCCTGCTGGTGGGTCCCCCTCTGAAAAGGGGGGACGTGGCCCTGGATTTATTCCGATGGGACCGAGCCCTGGAGGGATCTGTCCTACTTGGATCCAGAGCCATGGGGTCCGCTGTGGGGACCCCAAAGCCCAGCCTGGAGCCCCCACCTTGGGCTCCTGGTCCCTCATGGATGCCCCATGTGCTCTGGCAGGCTTCACCCGTGACAAACGGGGTGACTCCACACCCCATCTTCAACCTGGCCCATCCCCAGGGCTGGAGAAGGTCCAGGCACCATCAGGCAGAGGCAGGCAGGATGCGGCCTCCTGCGAAGCTGGGGTGGGGGCTGTTTGCTCCCTCCCTTTCGGCTTTTTAGACGGCCGAGAGATGCCGTTTCCCTCCTCCTGGGACCAGCCAGCAGCCGGATGGCTCAGGAGGAGATTTTACAGCCTGGAAGGTGCTGCTGATAGCAGAGCCTCCCTCCTCCAGCAGTTAAAAATCAGCCAAACCCATAGATCCCCAAAATCTCCTCTTTCTAACAGGAGATGCTCACTCGGATGGGGCATGCCGGTCTTTGCTTTTAATTAATCGGGAGGAGAAGGTGTCTGTGGGGAGGGAGGGAGCTGGGCAGCGGGGACGGGGTGGCACGTCCCTGGCTCGACGATCGTCATCAGTGCTCGGGCGTTTTGGGGATTATTGGCATTTTCTTGCAGAGGGGGAAACTGAGGCAGGGAAGGGGTGCTGAGCATGGCTGCAGATCTGCTCTCTCCGGTGGATTTTATCCCCTCTACCAGCCCTGGAGAGGGGGGTTCTACCCCCCAACTGTGTTACAGAGGAGGGAGGTCTCCTTCCCCAGGTCCCCTCATGCCAGCACGTGGGCTGGAGCATCCTGCGGCTAAACTCCAGTTGTACCATGATCCCAGCAAAATCCACTGCCTGGCACCAAGCTTGCCATGGGGTGGGAGGAACCAGGGAGATGGGGTGGGAAGCTGGGCAGGGGACGTGGGGTCCCTGAGGACTGTTAGCAGGGATAGGATGGGGAAAGGGGGCAGAGGGAAATCTGCTTGAGGGGGAAATCCTAAATGTCCCCTTGGACCTGTCCCTAAGAGCTCGCACCTCTGGTGGCAGCCAAGGATGCTCATGCCCCTCGGGTGGGCACCCACTAGCCCCAAGCACTGCTAGCCCCAGCAGCCAAACCATCCCACGTGTGCGAGAGCCTGATCCTGAGCGAGGACCACTCGGTGGGATGCAGATGACCCCAGACACCAGGAAAAACCTTTTCTCTTGGGGGACACCCCAGATATTGTTAATAATAGCACCCAGGTTTCCTTCAGGAAGAGGCGTCTTTTGGGCACCTCTCCGTGGGACGTCAGCTCTCGCCGGGCAGTAAACAGCCTTGCTTTCCCCCGCGCCGCTGGCCATGCATGATGCATGAGGCCTTTATTAATACCCCTCCGAAAGTGCATCTATTATTGATGTTGAGTCTGAAAGCTCTGCGAAGGCACCCGGGCTCGAGCCTTCACCCTCTGCTCCCCTGGCCGGCGCTGCCGAGGGAGGGCAGGAGGGAGGAGGGCACCCAGCACGGCAGCTGGGTGCAGCTGCTTCTGGGGTGGGAAGGGTCCGAGCATGCGTGCTTGTGTTTTTAGGAAAGGAGGAGCGATTGCACCCCAAAACCTGGGGCTACTCAGGGATGGGGACACCCCCAGACTGGCAGCATCCTGGTCCCAACGCTGCTGTCTTCTCCTGTGTCCACATCAGAGATGAGAAAAGCCATCAGTGCTGGATGCCTTCAGCGCTGAGGACCAAGCTGAGGTGCTCGGGGACTGGATCAGGACCAAGCCAGGGATTAAGCCAGGGTGATCGGGGACCGGATCAGGAGCAAGCCAGGGACAAAGCCCAGGTGCTTGGGGACCAGCTGCGGACCAAGCTGGGGACCAAGCCAGGGTGCTCAGGATCTGGATCAGGACCAAGCTGGGGACCAAACCAGAGTGCTCACGGACTCAATCAGGACCAAGCCAGGGATTAAGCCAGGGTGATCAGGGACCCGATCAGGGACCAAGCTGGGGTGCTCAGGGACTGGATCTGGACCTAGCCAGGGACAAAGCCCGGGTGCTTGGGGAGCAGCTGCGGACCAAGCCAGGGTGCTCGGGGACCAGAACAGGCCCAAGCTGGGGTGCTCAGGGACTGTCTCAGGACCAAGGCAGGGTCCTTGTAACTGTGGGTCCAGCCCAGGATGGGGAAGGAGCAATGCAGGTGCCCAGGCTCGGCCACGCACCGGCTGGCCCCCCTGGGGGGATGCTCTGGGGTGATCCCAGCCGGGAGCCTGCCAGGGGCAGGGGCTTCAGTGGTGGGGGCGAGGGTAGGATTGGGGGGCAGGGGAGATGCAGGATGAGGCCGGCGGGCTGCCGCATGGCAGCAAGGCCCGGCGGAGGGCCCGCGGTGTTCGTGGGGAGACAGGCAGAGGGAGCTGTGAAGGAGGAAAGCGGCAGAGAGAAACAGTCCGGGCTCAGGCTGCAAAGGAGGAGGAGGCGGCTGCTAGCGCTCGCCCTCCCTCCTTCCCTCCATCCCTCCATCCCTCCCTCCCTCGCTCCTGCCTTCACCATGCATAGCCCCCCCTGAGCCCCGCAGCACCCCGGGGACCCGCCGTCCCCAGGGTACCCTGCAGCCCTCACCCACTCACCACCCCACCGGGGCCGTCGGCCTCTGTCCCCTTCTTCCTCCTCCTCCTCCTCTCCCGCAGCCACCACCCTCCCTCCTTCCCCAGGGCCTGGCTGGCATGGAGGTGCTGGCCGCAGGGAGCCGGCTGCTTCCCGCGGTTCTTGCCTCCTCCCCGGGCTGCATCCCTCCTGCCTGGCATCCCTCCTCCCCGACAAAGCCCTGAACCGCTCCGCAGCCGCCTCCTTTGTGCACCGGAGCGGGTGTGCGTCCTCCGTCCCCCACCCCCGTAGCCCCCCGGCTCGCTCCGCTCGGTGGGGACGGTGGCAGCCGGTGGGGAAGCGGGAGAGATGCTGCCCTCGCCGGAGAAGCCAAGCGCGGGAGGTCGGCGGCGAGAAGCAGGTATGGGGAGAAGCGGGATGCTGCGCTGGGAGGCGGTGGCTTGTCCCCAGGCTACTCCTCGCCCGGGGTCCCCCGGGGAGCAGGGGGACGCAGCGGGGACAAAGCCACTGCCAGGAGGCGAGGAGGAACCCGCTGTTCCTTGCTCCAGGTGCTGGGGGGCTAGATGCACCCCGGCTTTTCATGCCCACCTCCCACAAGCCCCCTGCGCCTCATCCCCAGCCACCCTCTCCCACCGCGGTGCCCCCACCCCGCTCCTTCCCACCCCGCTGCCATTGCAGCCTCAGCCGGGGAAGGATGGGGACCAGCGGGGACACGGCACCGGCAGCATCCGCCGCCGCCACCCCTCTTCTCCATCCCCCCCTTCCCTCTTCAACCAGGCAGTGGAGCTGCCTGCTGGTAATTTTTTTTTTTTTTTTTGGGGGGGGGGCAGGAAAAATGTTAAACAATGCGAAGAAAGGATCCATGATGAATCGCAGGTAGCGGCGCCGAAGCAGCCCGGGGATGGGTTTCACCCGCTGCTGCAATCTCCCGGCGCCTGGGAGCGCTTCCCAGCTCCGGATGCCGGTGGGCTTTATTAGCGTGGCCGTGGTAGTAATGACTCCGCTAATAATTTCCTTAAATCCTGGTCGTTGTTAGGGGGGAGAGGTTTTGTGGGCAGGGTAGGACCTGCCCAGGATGGGGACCGGGCGATGGGTGCATTCAGACCCTCCTGGGCCGGATCCTGCCTTGGCTTATGGCTGGGAAATACGGACCGAGGCTGATCGGGTACCCCGGGAGACGCGGGCAGGGATCCAGGCCTGAGCTATCGGTGGCACGATGCTGTGGCCCCATCCCTACGGTGGAAAAGCGCTTTCTCATCCCATCGGCAGCAACCGAAGTTGCCGGCGGTGCTTTGTGTTCGCCAGCTTTCGGCCGGGCTGGCGCCGGTGGTCGCCCAGGCGGGGTTAACGTGTGAGGGTGCATTTTGTAATGACCCCAAAACACAGCCAGGCAGTTCCAGAAATCCTCCCAGCACATTTTATTTTTATTTTTTTGCATGGATTTCTTGCCTTTACTGTTTTTTCCCTAAAAAATGGTTTTCCAAACCTCGTGGCCCGGTTGTGCCCTCCAAGGGGGGTGCTGAGCCGCGGGCGATGCTGCCCAGAGCACGGGTGGAGGGTTCGGTGGTGGTTTAACACTCGCCAAGGCTGGAGGTTGTGGGGTGCAGAGGGGCTCGGAGGGGTTTTAGGGTGGTGGGAAGAGCCATTTGTGGAATATTGCAGAGGGACAAGCCAGGGGTGCTCCCACCCGTGGGTGCCCTCGGTGCTTTGGGGTGAAAGCATTGCAGCAATGCACCCTGATGTGTGCTTGTGCCGCCCAGGCTGGAGGAGACCACGGTGACCTCCTAGGCTGGATTTTTGCTGGCTTATCCCATTTCACAAGGGTGGGGTTTTCCCCCCCCGCCTTGACGTCTTGGAGGGTTTTGTGAGTGGGGGATAAACCAGGTCCCCGCAGGACCCTCACTCACCAGGCGTGGGAAGCCTCGGAGTCCTCTGTATCACCGGGACGGCACAGTATGGGGGGTCCCACAGCCCCGGAGGGGACCAGCGATGAGACCCGATGGTTGTGGTGAGGGGCTGGAGAAGTAACTAATCCTGCTGCGAGGCTGCGCAGGCTGATTTAGCAGGACTGGGTCACCCTTTGCTTGGAGGAGGTGGCTCCCAGCACCCCGGCCCCTGCGTCAGACACAGGGATGCTCCCGGGGCCTGGAGACCCCTGGCACTGCAGGGGCTCATTGCATGGTGGTTGGGCAAGAAAGCACATGGGTCACCCCTCTGCGGCAAGCTCAGGGTGGATGGAGAGACATTTCCCATGGGTTGTCCACCTTCCTATACTCCTCCCAAATGGTTGTGAACCTTCCCAATGGTTGTGCACCTTCCCAAGGGGTGGGGGACCTTCTCAACGGTTGTGGATCTTCCCAAGGGTTGTGGGTCTTCCCAAGGGTTGTGCACCTTTCCAAGGCTTGTGGATCTTCCCATGGGTTGTGGGTCTTCCCAAGGGTTGCCCACATTCCCAAGGGTTGTGCGCCTTCTTGAGCCTGGTGCACCCTCCCAAGAGTTGCGCATGAGTGGGAGGATGGAGGCAGAGAGTGGAGCAAGAAGAAGGACCGAGGAGGGACTTCTGAGGACCCTCCGTCCTTGTACGACTAACCCCTCTATCTCTTCCAGCGCCTGGCACCGGCCGATGCTGACATCCCCCCCAGAATTGCCGGACCCCCTGCTTCCGTCCCAGGGCTCTCACCCCACCATGCCCCAGCGCAGCCGTGGCCCCACCACCCAGGGCTCCCCAACCCATCCCACGTGCCATCGCTCCATCCATCCCGCGCCATGAGCGGGGCCGTGCGGTTCCCCTGCGTCAGGGCGTGTAGCTGAGGGATGGCCTCGCTGGACCTGCCCTACCGGTGTCCGCGGTGCGGGGAGCACAAGCGCTTCCGCAGCCTCTCCTCGCTGCGGGCGCACCTGGAGTACAACCACACCTATGAGACCCTCTACGTCCTCTCCAAGACCAACAGCATCTGCGATGCCGCCGTCTTCCCCCTGGCCGCCGACGGGGCCCTGCTGACGCCAGCCGCTCGGCGGGACTACTTTGAGAGCACCTCCTTCCAAGGCAAGGACCAGCGCTTCTCCTGCGACCTCGTCCCCGCGGAGGAGCTGGAACCGGCCCCATCCTCCTCCCCCTCTCCCCGCTATGTCCACGAGATCGAGATCCCTCTAACGGAGATCTTCAGCCGGGGCAAAGCCGTGGCGCCGGCCCCCACGCCGCCGGCCACTATGGACGCTGCCTATGAGGAAGGCTTGGCCCGCCTGAAGATCCGTGCCTTCGAGAAGCTGGAGGTGGACAAGCGGCTGGAGAAGCTGACGGAGGAGGTGGAGCAGAAGATCGCCTCGCAAGTGGGCCGGCTCCAGGTGGAGCTGGATCGCAAGAGCTCGGAGCTGGAGAAGGCCAAGCAGGAGAGCCTGCGGCTCAGCCGGGAGAAGCAGGAGCTGGAGGACCGGGCGTCCGAGCTGTCCCGTCAGGTGGACGTCAGCGTGGAGATGCTGGCCTCCCTCAAGCAGGACCTGGTGCAGAAGGAGCAGGAGCTCACCCGAAAGCAACAGTGAGTCCTTTGCCCCCTCTCGTGGCTGCAGGGTGGGGGGAAATCTGTCCCCAGTGGCGAGCCCTGAGGAGCCCAACACCATCACCAAACCCTCAGACCAAGTGCTAGGGCACAATCCCCTCAGCAATGCTCATGAGCATCATCGCTCATCAGGTTTGGCATCTTCTCCCACATGGGCACTGTCCACATAGACCTGAGCCCCTCCATGTCTGTGACCAACCTGACACGTCATGTCAGACCTTGTCCCAGAGCCACCAGTGCCCCCAGGACATGGCCAGGCTGGGGATGCACATGGCCATCCTGCTGTCCTGCAAAGGAACATGGTGATGGGCTGCAGCCCATCTCTAGTACCAAAGAGTGTCCACCCAAAACCAGGGCTGGGTCATCCCCTCTGGCTCCACAGCTGAATCATCTGGCCCTGTACAACCTGAGCAATCCCATCGACCTGTCCCATGGTTGTAAACATGAGAGGAGCCACCTTGGCCCTGCCTAATACAGGGTTTTTCTCCCAAAAGGAGAAAAACTGTCTAGGGTGGGATAGCCTGAGCAGTATGACCTCCCTCTGCTGTTAGGACCATGGCACTGTCATCCTCATTTTCATTCCACATTCCCCACTCAACACCCTCTTCCCACCCCAGTGCTGCTCCTGAGTTTCCCTCCAGTCAAGCGTTGGGTTATTTTGCCCATTGTTGCTCAAGCAAACTAGACCTTGTTCCTCAGGAGTTTCTTAGCAAAGCTGGAGGCCACCATGGAGTCCAGAAAGTCAGTGAAGGGCAGGTTAGTGGGGGACAGTCATGGTTGTGCTGGGCTGGGAGAGCTGGTGGGATTCCTCAAGGACTTGTCTTGATCCCCACCATCCTTAGCATGTTCATTAATGAAGTTGACCCCAAAATAATGACTGCAGCTCAGAAACAAGGTTCACAGGATTTGCTGGTGGTGGAGATGGTCCTGGGGTGAGGAGTGGGATGACGCTGGGGCTGGATAAGGGCAACAGCTCTTGGTTTGGATGCGCGTGTATGGGACAGGCAATGGGGAGGTTTGGGGGCTGCCATCAGCTGCCTCGGGGGCGTTGTCTAGGGGCATCTTGGGGGTGCGTGGTGACAGGGTGAGGGCCAACGGGGTGGACAAGTCTGGAGCAGGGCCTGGACAGATGTGAGAGAGGGCAGACGGAGGGTGACCGATGGGTCAAATGTGTCTCGTTCGGTCCATGGCGGAGCCTGGACACTGTTGCCACCTAAGAACCTAGGTTTATACCCCAAAACTATGTCCTGGTCCTCCCTTTCCTTAGAGAAACCCTCCTGCCCCTTGACTGTCCCCATCGGTCCCCAAGCTTCTCCAGCCAGCGTGACAAAATCACTTGCCAGGTTGCAGAGGGAGCACGGGAAGAGCTGACGAAAAGAGACAGTTTTTTCCTGGATGTGGGGAAATCATCGGAAATCATTTTCATCAGCAAAGCCGGGTTCACCCTTCCCCAAGAACAAAACATTGCCCGGGACATTTCCCAGCCCTGCCAGCTCCAAAACGCCGCAAGGCCATCGGCCCCACGGAGGCTTTTTGCTCCTGGGCTCCGTTTGCGGTGTTTTTCCACCCTGTCCATGGGAATGAGAGATGCGGGTGATAACCATCAGCGTCACCTTACGCCCGCCCTGCCAGCGCCCCGTTTGCCTTCCAAATCTCCGGGGGCCCCTCACCAGGAGCCTTCCTAAATCATTACCGGGGAGCGCCCAGGCTCACCCTGCAAATGGCAGGTTTGGGGGCAATTAATTGGTAATTAAATGGCAACAGGAATTATGTTGCTAAGGGCTGCCACCTCCTTTTCCTTCGCGCTCCTGTGCAGATTGGTGCCGCTGGGCGTGCGCGGTCGGGTGTGCACGGTCGGGTGTGTGTGGTCGGGTGTGCACGGTCGGGTGTGCGTGGTCGGGTGTGTGTGGTCGGGTGTGCACGGTTGGGTGTGCGCGGTCGGGTGTGCACGGTCAGGTGTGTGGTTAGGTGTGCGTGGTTGGGTGTGCGTGGTGGGGTGAGCATGGTTGGGTGTGCGTGGTCGGGTGTGCGCGGTCAGGTGTGCATGGTTGAGTGTGCGTGGTCGGGTGTGCATGGTTGGGTGTGTGCGGCGGGTGTGCGTGGTCGGGTGTGCATGGTCAGGTGTGCGTGGTCGGGTGTGCGCAGTCGGGTGTGCATGTTCGGGTGTGCGCGGTCAGGTGTGCACGGTCAGGTGTGCGTGGTTGGGTGTGCGCGGTCAGCTGTGCATGGTTGGGTGTGCGTGGTCAGGTGTGCATGGTTGAGTGTGCGTGGTCGGGTGTGCATGGTTGGGTGCATGCGGTCGGGTGTGCGTTGTCGGGTGTGCACGGTCAGGTGTGCGTGGTTGGGTGTGCGCGGTCAGCTGTGCACGGTCAGGTGTGCATGGTCGGGTGTGCGCAGTCGGGTGTGCACAAGACAGATGTGCAGAGCTGTTTTTGTGCGTCTGCAGGGGTTCATGGATGCTGAGTGAAGGTGTGAGAGCAGTTGTGCACGTGTGTGTGTGCACCGTCGACTGCGCGGGTGTGATCGGAGCTGCCACTCACTGTATGTGTGTCTGGGAGGGCGTGTGCACGTGCGTGCTCGTCACGCTGCCTGCACGTGTGCCGGTTGTGTCTGGCTGTGCGTGTGTGTCGGGGTGCACGCTGTCCCCTCTGTATCTGTGTTTTCGTGGTGCTTGTGCACCCGGGCGTGGGCTGCACTTGTGGGTGCGCACGACGGCTGTGCGTGTGCGTGCCTGGGTGTACCCGTGTGCATGTGCAGGGCTGCAACGGCCGTGCGTGTTTTTGGGACGTGTGTGCTCGCGGGGGTGTGACGGCTGCGTGTGCCCGCGTGTACACGCCCATGTTTTTGGGAAGCAGATGAGGTCGGTGGGGGCGTGTGTGCCTGGGCACACGCGTGTGCGGGGCGGGACGGGGCCACCTCGGGTCGCTGAGTCGCTGGCTGCATTTCGGGGATGACATCTGCAGGCTGCCCTTAAGGTCTTTCCTTTGAGTCTGCCCCGAATGAGGCAGGGTACCACTGCCACCTCCTCCATCAACCCGCCGCACCATCATCATCCTCCTCCCTCCGGTCCATCGCGCTCAGGGGCCTGACTCCAGTCCTGGGAGCGATGTACATCCCAGTGAAGATGCTGGGGACGTCACCCCCCCAAAACAAGGTGGCCACATCCACCCTGCATGCCGGGAGCATCCCTTGGTCCCTGCTCTGCCCCGAACCATGCCCAGGAGCCATCTGGGCTGGCACAGACCCAAATCAGGCTGATGGTGGACCGATCCGGATACGTACGAGCATGGGACAGGGATGGAGGTGCTTAACAGGGACGGGTGGGAAAGGATTGGGGTGTCACCTACTGGTCCCTCCATGCAGGGAGGTGCTGCAGATCGACCAGTTCCTGAAGGAGACGGCCGCCCGCGAGGCCAACGCCAAGGTCCGCCTCCAGCACTTCATCGAGGAGCTGCTGGACCGGGCGGACCGCGCTGAGAAGCAGCTCCAGATCATCAGCAGCAGCTGCGGCACCACCCCAAACGGCAGCCTGGGACGCTGCGGCACGCCGGCGGCCAAGGCCACCGGCCGACCGGTACCTCCGCGGGCACAGGCACGGGCACCCCAGCGGCTTCGGGCATCCACCCATGTGGCTTCTCTGAGGGCTACAAAGGGTTGAGCAGGGAGGTGTAGAGACCCCCATCTCATTCCCATGGGGAAATGGATAATCCTGGGTGGGAGGATCCCAAAGAGGAGTTGCTTCTCCGTGGGTCTGTGTTTCCGTGGCGAGTGTGGGCAAGGCACTGGGGCGATGCTGGAGATGCTCTTCTGCATCCCATTTGGATATGGCCTCACCCCAAAACGCAGCTGGCACTGGGTGGGTTATCGGGGTCGTCTCCCTCAGCTGCACCACCCACATTTTGGGTTTTGCCACGTTGGCTCCTCTTGTCCCGTCTCCCTGCAGAGAGACCGGCACCCAGGGCTGGCTGTGCATGGTCCTTACGGCGTGTCCAACCAGCGCTCCTCCTCCAGCACCGGGTGAGTCCCCTATCCGTGCTGCCTGTGGGATTTTAATGGGATGCTCATTTTTTTGGTGGGCGAGGGGCTGACGGGAAGGGGATGCACACCCCGGCGAGCACTGAGGTTGGGCATCCCTGTCCCCCAGGGCCTCAAGCCGGGCGAAAGCCGTGTCGCAGAGCTCGGGCTGCTACGACAGCGACAGCGCGGAGCCGTGCCCCACCGATGACACCGCCGACGGGCATCCCTACCCGGCGCGGGACGGCGCCCGGGGCTCGGGGCTGCGCCGGCAAGCCATCCAAAACTGGCACCGCCGGCCCTACCGCAACAGCACGGAGGGCGAGGAGGGCGATGTCTCCGACGTGGGCTCCCGCACCACCGAGTCGGAGGCCGAGGGCTGGGAGCCGGAGGCACCCGGATCCGCTGCATCCCGACCCGCCGGCAGCTGCCGGCTAACGGGTGAGACCGCGCCGGGCTCTTCTGGTGGGGTGGGAGGACGGGGAGGCTGGAAGTTGGGGGTCGGGGATGACCCCTCAGCTCTGCGAGGAGCATCCCTTCCCCGCCGTCCTCCCTGGCCGCCAGTGGCAACTGACGGTGGGTGTCCCACAGCCAGGACCGAGGGGGCCGGGGGCAAGGTGGGCCGGCTGGAGAGGGGCAGCCCGGGCCACTCCAGCGAGGTGATCAGCCCCGAGATCCTCAAGATGCGGGCGGCTCTTTTCTGCATCTTCACCTACCTGGACACCAAGACCCTGCTGCGGGCAGCCGAGGTGTGCAAGGACTGGAAGTTCGTGGCCCGGCACCCAGCCGTGTGGACGCGGGTGCTGCTGGAGAACGCCAGGGTGTCCTCCAAGGTACCGGCGATGGGGATGGCACTGCCCGGGGTGAGACCTTTCTTCCAGAAAGGTGAAGCTGTACAAGCAGCTCATATGTGTTGATGGTCACGGGAAACGTGAGTGCACACAGCTGTGTGCTGGATGCATTGCACGTTCACGCGTGCATGCTTGTGGGCGCGAGCTCACGTGTGCACGCGTTTTCACGTGCTTTTGTGGTCACAGCCGTGATTTTGTTGCACGCACTCTTACATCACCTCCTGTGTGCATTTTCACATATTTATGGCGTGCGTGTGTTTGTGCATGCCGAAATGTGTGTGTGCTGTGGGATGTGTGCACAGATCTGCCCAAGACAGCCAAGGATGGGTGGCATGGGGCACGCCGAGGGTGTCCCCCTCGGTGACAGCCACCCCTGTCCCCCCAGTTCCTGGCCATGCTGTCTCAGTGGTGCACCCAGATGCACTCCCTCACCCTCCAAAACCTCAAGCCGCGCCAGCGGGGCAAGAAGGAGAGCAAGGAGGACTACATGAAGAGCACACGGTGAGTCCCCGTGTCCTGGGCACCCTCCTCCCACAGCCGGAGCCGCTGGTCCTCAGGGATGACGATGCTCCATGAGCCTCAACGTCCCATTTCCACTGACGGACGTTCATCGCACACCGGCTCCTGCTGTGGGTTTCGGGTGTCCTGGAGCCACGAATCCCCGTGGGACATGTCACCCTCTTGGGGTGGCCCCGGCGTGGCCATGGGGTGCGTGAGCGCGGGCGCCCGTGCCTGACCCTGCTCCGTCCCTGGCAGGGGCTGCCTGGAAGCCGGGCTGGAGTCCCTGCTGAAGGCGACGGGCAGCAACCTGCTCATCCTCCGCATCTCGCACTGCCCCAACGTGCTGACGGACCGCTCGCTCTGGCTGGCCAGCTGCTACTGCCGGGCCCTGCAGGCTGTCACGTACCGGTAAGGATGGCCACCGGCATCCCCCCTTGCCCATGGGGACAGTGTGGTTCCCTGGCTGGGATAGGGCTGGGAACATCCATGGGATGTGCTGGGACTCCTCTGATGCCCATCCCCATCCCCTGTCAGAACGCAGCCCATCTGGCCAGCTGCGAAGGACCCACCTTTCCGTGTCCCCAGCCCAACGGCAGCCCCAGTGTCCAGTGGCCCCAGTGCAAGCTGTCCTTGCAACTCTCATCCTCTTCTGGCATGTTCCCATGCAGATGTTTCCCTTCCAGCTCCATTCCCACCAACCTGTTACCTATCTCAGCCCAGCTGGAGGCGTGACCGGGGTCTTGGTATGGGGACACTGCTTTATGTTAGAGAAGGGTGAAGAAGAGGTGCACCAACACCAGGGCCCAGTGAGGTCCCACCTGACTGTCACCCGCTGATGAAGGCTTCTAACGGGGAGAAGAGACGTTGGGGTCCCTCTGTCCTGGGAGGGAGGAACAGCTCTGCCACGGGATTGCTAAGACCCAAGACCTTGGGCAAGAGCAAGGACACAAGGCCCATGATGGTGTAGGTCCTGGAGGAGGTCACAGGTCCTGGAGTTAATCACTGACTGCTCCTTGGTCTTGGCCACCTTCCAAAAAGGCTCTGCCTCCCGTGGAGACAGGATTTAGCTTTCCTACGCTCTCAAGGAGGATGATCCTTGCTCTGCTGTGCCCTGCAGATGACCACTTCAGCCTCTGCATCCATATCACCTACAGCCAATGGGTGTCCTCATCCAGCCCAGGATGGAGAGTTCTTCAGGTGGGAAAGCACACCCAGCCAGCTCCTCCATGTTGGACCAAGCAACCTGATCTGGGGATTCCACACCATGAGGCAGCCCAGTGCTGCCGGGTTTAACCCAAAGACTCCTCCATCGGCCCTTCCAAGGGCGTTAGAGCAAGCCCAAGCGCTCCTGGCACATTGCTAACCTGTGACTCTGACTCACGCTCTAATTAACCCGCCGCGCTCGCAAGGGGCTCTTGGCAGGCGTCTTCAGTGGAGACGTGTGAAACGCTCAAGATAACACCCATCACTTATTTTTAGGCTTGCCTGAAGTTTTGAAATAGGTCATTTAGAGTTAGGAAGTGCGGCCTCGGTCTTCGGGAGGGAGCCCAGTGCAGTGAAGCAGCCAGTGGCCTCTGTCCGAGCTGGTAGCATCACGACGACACTCTCTGACATCTCTCCTCCATTGGCTCGGTGCAGGGAGCCAACGGCATCAGTGAAAGCTCCTCTGAGCCAGTGGCACAAAAGTTGGGTGGCAGGCAGCGTGGCTGCACTCCATCAGTGTCATGGCTCATGATAAACTTACACCTCCACTATGCCCCTGCACGAATCCAGCAGCATCCCATGACACCTCCAAAAAGACCAAGGAGGAGCCCACAGCAAACCTCTGCAGCGACATTTGGCCAACAGCCAGCTACAGATGTGGTAGCACAACCATGGAGCTGGTACAGGGGCCATGGAGCAGCCACTTCCCTTGGCTGGAAGTTACCACCCATCAGCTGAAACATCTTCGCCACCTCCTGGCACCTTCCCCATCCAAGCTGGGCAGGTGGCAAGTGAAACCAACCCAATGGGATGTTATATTTGCTCTGCAGGGGTACATGGCCTGGCAGTCTCAGTTCAATCACTTGCCACCTTTGCATCTAGAAGACTTCTGCCTTCACCTTCAACCTCACCTTCAACATCAACCTCACCTTCAACCACCAACCTCACCTTCAGCCTTCTTCAGCCTTACCTCCAAACTCATCTTCAATCTCACCTTCAGCCTCACCTTCAACCTCACCTTCAGCCTCACCTTCAATCTCACCTTCTTCCATTATTCTTGACATTGCACATCCGTAGGCACAATTCCAATAACAACGCCTTCAGCCTTCCTGCATGGGTTGGTGTTGGGACTGTCTGGTTCATGGGCAGATCGTGGCTTATAAATAATGACCAGATTTGTACCTCCAGGTGCAGAGAGATGTAGCAGCATGGAGACTGCAGACACAACCCCTGGGGCAGCATCACTGCTGGTGGGGGCCACCACGTATCCTCTGTGTTGTTCCAGGAGCTCTACGGACCCCGTGGGTCATGAAGTCATCTGGGCCCTTGGAGCAGGTTGCAGGGACATCATCTCCCTCCAGGTCGCACCTCTGCATCCATGGTAAGAATCGTGTTAGGAGGAGGCCAGGCTGAGTGTGAGGGGCACCACTGGGTGCCAGATCCAGATTTGCTTGGGGGAGGGTCCTCGTGGGATGAACAGCAATCCTGGAGGCCAGTCTGGGGACTGGGAGCTCAGCCCCATCCCTCCCTGCGAAGGCTGGGGGCTGTTGGGTGTAGGCACCTCCCTGCCAAGCCGGGAATGTTTCTGGGGAGGCTGCTAACACCAAAGATGAAAGGGGAGCCATGATGGGTCTGGTAGGTGACGCTGAACATCAAACGCTTGTCTGAGCTCCTCACTGCTCATATCATAGCAGCCCTAAAGGGCCTGGATGTTTTTAAGAAGGTGTCAAGTCACCACTTAGGGAGATGACTGCAGTTGCTTTCGCTTTGGAAAAGCATTTTGGGGGTGTGAAGATGCTGGTGGCTCTCCACCCAGCAACATCTGGGTGTTCAGGAGTTCATGGCTCACCGGGCAGGTCACTTGGGTCCTCACCTCCATGCCATGGGGCTGCCTTCTGGGCATTTCTTCTTGTCCTGTTGCAATGTCACATCCCCCGTCAGCCTGGATCGAGGTGTACAGAGGGGGATGCCTCTTAGCAGGAGAAGTTGGATGTCAAGTCCTGATGGCTTGTTTCTTCCCTGGGGAAAACACCACATGGCATGTAGGCTTCTCCACCTGAGCTAGAGGCTCCTGCTACTGGTTTGATCACTCCAAGCAACGGAGTTCAGGGCCTGATTCAGATCTCCAAAGGTGGAGGGTTTGGGGCAGAGGGACTCCACTGAGTGCATGGACCTGCCCTGTCCTGGTTGCAGCACAGCCCAGGGTGGTTGCTCAGATGGAGACGTTTGCTCTGGAGACACCTCCTTGCAGTGTGCCAACCCCTGGGGGTGGGAGAGGTCCCAATCCCACACCACTTGCAGGACTGCTCATGGTGGGGGGCCGAGCTTTTCTGCCAGCCCTCCCCAGCAATTTTTTCTTCATCTCCCCAGCCAGCAGCCGACGCGCTTCAGCAACCGCTGCCTTCAGATGATCGGCCGGTGCTGGCCGCACCTGCGGGCGCTGGGCGTTGGAGGGGCAGGCTGCGGCGTCCAGGGACTGGCGTCCTTAGGTAGGCAGCTCTCCTCTGATGGGACAAGGAGAAGGGGACCTTGGGAGGCAGGGTATACCCCTAGAAGATGGCCCGTGGGGATCTCAATGGAGAAGCCCATCCCAAGGAGCATGGGTGCACCCTGCCCCTCCTTGCTGCCACCCATCCTTCCTACCACCCCATTCCCATCGGCTGTCCTCATCCCTTCCCCGTGGGGTGCTGACAGCGGGTGCTCTGTCCCTCCAGCCCGAAACTGCATGAGGCTTCAGGTCCTGGAGCTGGACCACGTGGCGGAGATCAACCAGGAGGTTGCAGCGGAGGTGTGCCGAGAGGGGCTGAAGGGGCTGGAGATGCTAGTGCTGACCTCCACGCCGGTCACCCCCAAAGCCCTGCTGCACTTCAACAGTGAGTAGCAATGCCGGGGGGAGTGCATAGCATCGTCCATTGACCAAAAGGCCACCAGATATCCAGATCCAGACTCTGCCTTCCAGCCCCACCCACAGGAACCCACTGCCAACACTGGAAGGTGCTGGGAGCTCCATGGTGGAAGGTTTCTAAGCGGGGATCCAACAGCCCCCTGTCAAGGATGGGTTAAGACGAGCTGATCTTGCCTTGGGCCAGAGGCAGGATGGAGACACTCCCTCCATGCTCCCTTCAGTGTAATCGAGGCCTCAATGTCTGTGGCACACCTGAGGTTCACCCTGGGGTGTCCGAGTTTGGAGTCACACCATTTACTGAAGCCATTTGCTAGGGTGGGAGCTCCGGGGAGATAGGTCTGCAGCCAGCAGGAGGGTCCGTTGGAGGTGCCGTTCCTGGTGGTCATGGCACATGTGACTGTGGTCGAACTTGCTGGGAACCCACCTATCTAGGAGGAAGAGTAAGGGTTTCCCAAGTAAGACGTAGGACTGCTGAATTGGGATGGGACAACTCGGAACCATCTTGTAGACTACCCCTCCCTACAGAGGTCTTGGTCACCCAAAGCGGGTCTCCTCCATCTTCAGGGTGAGGTCTCCCGAAATGCATAAGGCCTTGAGGAGCACTGGGTGGGTTTTAGGGTCCATCCTGGCTGCGGGGAGGCTATCTCCCCACCAGGTATGGTGAGGCCAGGCGGTATCTCTGCCCCCAGGTGTGTGCCGGAACCTGAAGTCCATCGTCGTGCAGGTGGGCATTGTGGACTACTTCAAGGAGCCCCACAGCCCTGAAGCCAAGAAGATGTTTGAAGAAATGGTGAACAAACTCCAGGTAAAGGATGCCATTCTCAGGTCACCCGTGTGTCACCAGTCTCATGTCCCCATGGGATCTGAGGACAAATTCTTGCCCACCACTGAAGTTCCTTGGTAGAGAACATTTTAGCTCACCAGGCACGTCCTGAAGGCTCACTATCCTTCACACTTGCCCCAAAGGTTGAAACAAGATGTAACACGCTGTGATTCCTTCCCATTGCTTTAACCAGGACTGCTTCTCTGGGGGTCTCTTCCCTGGGGGACAGAAAAGGGCTGTTGCCTCCTTCGCAGGGCCACTTACTTGCCAAACACCGTGAAGTGATTTAAAATCCACCCGTGAAAGCAGAAATAGGGTTAATTTTAGTTAGGCTGGGTTGCAGACCTTGCTTAGCTTGTGATGCTCTTGGGCTGTCCTTGATCTGGTCAGGGTCTCCAAGGCAGACATCTCCATCCGTGTCCAAGGGGAAAAATAGTTGTCTCCATTTCCCTTCATCCTCTGGTTGACTTCATCCTGCAGCGGGTTGGGTTCCCAGGGGGGCGTAAGGCAAAACTCCCGTGAGATGCAAAGCGGGACTTGGGGACGGAGGCCCACCAGTGCAGTTGGATGGGGTCAGATGGCTCATGCGGTTCCTGCTCCACCACCAAGCCCTGGCATGGGAACAACAGTAGGCAGTGAGACAGACCCACATCTACCCCCAGGCTGGGGGTCACCTTCAGAGAAGAGCCATCTTGGAAGGGCTTTCCTCACATGGCCGCCCACCACTGTGCTTTGCAAATCCCACCTGCCCCTGCATGTTGATGTCGTCTGCCCCAAACTACTACTGTCCTCTGAAAACAGTGTTTTCTGCTCCTCTGGAGCAGAAACCAAATCCAGAGCTAGCCTCAAGGGCATGGGATTAAGAGGCGTTGAGCCTGTCCTGCAAGGAAGCCAAATCCCCGTGGGATGCGATGGTGGGGATGAAACCAGGGTGGACCCCTTCCCATGGTGGGGATTCAAGATGTCCTCTCCTCTCTCTTGCTCAACCTGTGGGGCAGCAAGACTGCCAGGTCCTGCACCGACCATGCTCTCTGCTCCTCTTCCAGGCCCTGAGGAAGAGACCCGGCTTCTCCAAGATTTTACACATCAAAGTGGAAGGAGGCTGTTAGACCTTCAGGGAACCACAAAGCACATTCCCTCCTCTGCCCGGCGGAGCCAGAGGCCCCGCGAAACCAAACCCACCGTCTGCCGCTCATCCGTTGCCGGACCTGGAGCACGGAGACGCTGGCCCATGCACAAAAAAAACCCAAACTCTTGCAGGCTTCAGTGACTGGCAGCCGGCGCTCGTCCCCGCGGCCAACTCGTGGGCGAGAAGGTGCTACTTAAGGAAATTTTTCGGCTGCCTGAGAGGCAGGGCTACGTTCTTTCCCGGGAGGGAAGATGGCTTTGAACCCCCCATGGCTGCTCGTTGCCAAGGATCCTTGTTTGGGGAATGTCTTTTTCTTCGAACTCTCTTTCTGGGGGGTTTTTTGGCCGTTTGATGGTGTGGGAGCTGAGGATGGCTCAGCCCATCCCCGTGGGCTCTTTGCAGAGCGCTGGGCTCGGCGCTGCTGCGTCACGGCTGGACCGTCCCCGTCCTCTCCGTGGGCTGGTGGAGGTGGGGTGGGAAGGGGCTGTTCCTCCGGAAGAAATGGTGCCCAGCATTCCAGCAGGGTTTCCGCTCGTTTTAATTTCATTTGTTTAACAGAGAGGCACCCAAACCTGGGTAAATACTGCCCAGAAACCAGCAGCCACGACAGCACAAGCCCGGATGGCAGAGCTGCATCTCGGGGGCTGTAGGAGCCAGAGGACACCAGGAGAGATGGTTGCTCTTCCAGAGGTTTCCAGCCTCACCTCCTGTCCACCTTCCTGCCAAGGCAATAAACCATCTCCAAAATCCTCGTCCACCAGGAAACACGGGTCATGCTTCTGTCCCCACCAACATCTATCACCCGCTCAGGCTTCCTCCAGAGCAAGTTGTCCCACACGGAGAGAGGGACTGGTATGGGACACCCACGTTTGCCATCTCATCGCCTTCCCAAGCAGCCTGGAGAAACCCTGGCCAAATTGTCCTGAAATCCAAAGCTGCTGGTGAAAGCACCAACCCAACTGCCCTGGTAGATCCCTTATCTATGGCCATGGCTGTCTTTTTAATTCTGCTTTTCTCTTCTGGCTGTCTTCTGCCTGCAAGGACATCATCCCCCACCAAAATACCCTTCTTTTTCCAAAGGGTCGGGCATCTCCATCCTCCACCCTGGGGAGAAGGTGCCAGGAGGTGCCCATGCCATGGGGAACACCCGTCACAGCACTGCCAGCAGCAGGGACACACCGGTCCCTGCCACCCCGAGCCCCAACCAGGCGTGCTTGGACCCGACATGCTGAGCTGAGAGGAACTGACTGGGAAAAGCAGATTTTGGGGGTTTGTCCTCTTCTCTGGACCATCATCGGAGGTTTCGGTGCCTGTTGGCCAGCATGGCTGCGAGGAGACAGCCCTTCCTGAGACATCTCCCCTTCCTCCAGCCCTCCCAGGGTCATGCGCTGCCATGGAGCATCCCACCAGGAGGGAGAAGACTGCAGACCCATCCTGGTACCACCTTCCTCATCCATGTCACGAGAGCTGCAAACCTCAGCGGGGGGCTCCCAGCATGCCGACAGCCTGTGGGGACCCTGACAGAAAATAAAATCTATTCCAAATTGCTGAAGCTGATGGTGGGCTGGAGGCAGCTCCTGGGCCTCCAACCCCAGAAGGAACCTCAGGAGACCATTTCATCCACCCCTCATCCCATCTATGCTGTCTCCTCCAAAGCAGGGTAGGGTTTTTTGGCCATAATCCCCCATTTGAAGCACCTCCATTCCCCTGCTGACTGCAGCTTTCCAGGAGAAGGCTGTTCCCCATATGCACCAAATGTGGGAGCCCAAAAAAACACCTGCGAGAAACTACCACGTCCCCCACCATGCACCCATGGGCAGCGTTCGACAAGCTCCCCAGCACCGGGGACAAGCTTCTTGCCGTGCCCGCCGCGGGTTTACCTCCACCCCGGGGGGGCTGGGACACACGTAATCCAGGGGCAAGAGGAGCAAGGGATGCCCCAACCAGCAAAAAAACCCCATCCAGCAAAGCTACAACCCCCTGGGGACCAGCCGGCCACCATCCCACGAGCGTGGTCCCAGAGGAGATGTCACCATTCAAAACAGCGCAGAGACTTGCAAAATTCCCTTAAAAAAACAAAGTAAGTATTTATTTCTATAAAGAAAAGAAGGAAAAAAAAAGATTTTAAAGGAAAATTATATACTCAGCATGTTTATACACTCTATGCTTAAAGACTATCGTGTTGGAGGGTCGTGTCTGAAGACTGAAGGTGGCTGCTCCAGGTTTGCTGCTAGCCCGTGCCTGGCCCCTTGCCCGGCTCCTCCAGGCCATGGGGAAGGCGAGGACGGGGTGATGGAAAGCAGGGGGAGATGTTGAGGACTCTTGGAGAAACCTTCTGTGCTCGCCAGTGAGGCCAGACTGGCTGCCGGTGCCGTCGGTGGCCGTGCCTGCTGGTGGCCGCGGTGGTGTGGAGCGTGGGTGGGCGTGCGACGTCCCCGTCCCTCCGCTGCCGCGAGGGTTTTGTAAGTCACGGCAGGACAACCTCACCCGAATTTGGTGCTTCGGTGCGTCGCCGAGACCAAACCATCCGCCTCCCCTTGGGGCATCCCCAAAAAGTCCAACTTCTGGCTTAGCAAAGCCACATTTTTACAAAAATCCTGCGATGACACAAGACCTTGAGCAGTTCAAGGATTAGAAGATGGAAAGTGGGGGTTTTTCCCCCATTTTGCCTGGGCTTGGACAGGACCCTTCCTCCTCCTCCTCGGCTGGGGATGAAGGTGGCTGACACAGTGACACAGGCTTGGTGGTAATGAGAGCCCTGCATCTCCCTGGCCCTCCCAGTGGCTAATTGCCCAGGTTGTTAATGGCAACGAGCTCATTAACGGCTCCGTATTTCTTCTGCTGAAATGTCATATCGATGGTTTCCCTGCTGCTTTCCCTCCCCATCCCGCCGGCGCGTGGCCCCGTTGGGATGCTCAGGCAACACCGCCCGTGGCCGTAGGATTCACCACGTCGGTTGTAGGATTTCAGCCCCATTTCCTCTGGAAACGATGGAGATGCACAGAAATACCAAATCCTCCGGGAAAGCCTTGAAATCACGCAGTGTATTCGGGTGCTGGTAGGGAAGGGACTGCTGCAGCCTGAGCTCAACCCCATACTAGACCCTAGAGAAGCCCCAGAGGGGCTCTGCGATGACAATCCCCAGCAAAAGCCCGACCCGGGGCGGGCATCATCGGCGAGCAGCTTTCGCTCGGGGTCGTGGTGATGACCGGATCTGGCAAGGGCTGGATGGACGGCGCTGCCGGTTCCTGCCAGACCTGGTTCCCATGGGACCAGTTTTGGGGGGGATTTATTCCTTTTCTAGTGAGTTTGCCCAAAGTTTCCCCATGGCCAACGCTCGCGACATTCCTCTTCTTTTGAATTTGGGTGCCGGTCAGGGATCTCAAGCGGAACAACACCAGCAAAGCCAGCTCGGGGGCCAAATTTATCCCAAATCCATGTTTTTCTGTCTCCCTCGTGTGTTGGATTTTGCTCGTCATCCATCGCTCCGAGCCCCCAGGAGCCGGGGATGCTCCGGGGACCGGCTGCCTCCTCCTGCCTTCATCCCTGTGCCCCCAGCTTGGGGGGCTTCAGGGGTGTCAGGTCTCCAGGAAGGGGGGAGCCCCCCAGGTTGGCTCCATCCCAGGAGGTTTTTAAATCTCTTTATTAAGCAAAGGCGGCAAGAAAAAACATCCCACCTCTCGCCGTCTGTCACGGTCCCAGCTGCCACCCAAGGCACAGCCACGGGCCGGGTCTTGGATAGCTTGTTTGGATCCTCCGAAAGGCTCCAAATTTAGTTAAAACAGAACAAAAAAACCCATGAAAAGTGTTGATAAAGGCTCTTAAAGAGGTTGAACAATGTTTTTTCTCGGCTTTTAGAGCCCACCCCAGGAGCTGGCGCATCGCTTCAGCCTCCCATTTTGGGTTGAAAACCTGCAGGTTGGGGTGGAGCAAAAGCATTTGGGAATCGGTGCCAAATGACAAAATGCTTTAAAAAAAAAAAAAGAAAAAAAAAAACAAACCAAACAAACCAGGGAGTGAGGGGGAGATTTTAGCAACCAGAGATGGTTTGTTGTGACCGAAGCATCGCGGGGCGTTGTTGCAAGGTGAGTGGTGGCGATGCACGACCTTCCCCATCGGTGGGAGGCAAAATAATCCCCGCGGGGGGCGAAACGGTCCCTCCTGCGCCAAGGAAAAGCTGCTGCACGTCCTTCCCCGGTGCGCAGCAGCAAGGAGAGGAGGGAAAACCGCCCAAAAGCAGGAAAAATGGGATTTTCTGATCCAGCCTCGGGATTGAGCCCCGTGGAGGGGGGGACGAGGCGGGCTGGGGCCGGGGACAAGCGGGTGCAATGGTGCGGGATGGCTTTGGGGAAGCGAGCGCGGTAACGCACACTTGCTTAGAGATAATCAGAGGACACGCTCCCCGCGGGGAGAGAAATATATATATATATATATAGACAGGAATCGCAATCGTTTCCCTAAAGCATTTCACAGTGGCGTTTGCTCCGGCGCAAGCTCAGCCCCGGCGAGCGATTTCCAAGGGGCCCTGTACAGCGACCTCCCCCTTCCCGAAAGGTAGCGACTTTGCCTCCTAAGTTATTTTTTTAAATCTATATAAATTTAGGTCTATTTTAGTCTTTCGCAGCGATGTGCCAGTGTCTGGAGAACCAAACGTCCCTTTCCCCCCCCCCCTTCCCCGCCCCACGGTCCCTTGATGCTAAACCAGGTCCTCGATGCTAAATCTGCCGGAGGATGCTGCCCTGGAGGAGGGGGGAGCGGCGGGGATGGGGGTGCAGCCGAGATTGGGGTGCAGCCGGAGGCGGGGAGGGGTCAGGGGAGGCTCTGGGTGGTTTTGTTGGCAGCAGGGTCCAACGGGGAGAGCGGGGGAGGCGGCTGCTGCCCGTCGGGGACCATGTTTTTAGCACTTTGGTTGGTACTATCACCTGTAGACGCACTTTGATGTTGTTGCTTTGAAACTTGGCCGAGTGTAAACAATGTGTATTTAAAGAATTACAAAAAAAAAAAAAAAAAAAAAAAAAGCTGTGTAAAGAGCTATTTTATGATTCAGTGTTGAATAAAGACTCTTGAGATTGAGGCGGGGTTTTCGCTCTCCTGCGAGCCACATTGAACCCAGGCCAGTGCCGGCCAGCTCCAGCACCAAACCAGTGAGACCAGTTGCTGTTTGGGGCTTACTGGAAGCATCCCTCCTCCTACCTCCCTCTCCCTGCAGGCACAGGGGTTTCAGGGCCCATGGTCTCCGCTGGTCCAGCCCCGTGGGGCACAGAGACAAAGCGGGGTACAGGGGGAGCAGCCGCCCCCGGGTCTCGGCTGCACGGGAGCATTTGGCAGCGCAAGATGGTGCCGGGGAGCCCAGAGGGCTACAGGAGGGCTTACGAGAGAGACGTGACTCCCAGCCCCACAGCCTTTGGCAATCTTAGACCATTGCAGAGGAAAAAGTCGAGTCTGAGGTTTTTTGTGCCAGTTCTCTGCTGGGCAAGCCACCGGCCGCCTGCACAGAGGGCCGCAGGGTCAGCCCCCACTAGTCCCGCTTTTACCCCCACCCCGGGCTGCAGAGCTGCGTTTTCTCTTGGGAGCTTTCATCTTTAAACGCCACCACTAAGAAATGCCGAGAGGGTTTTACAGGAAAGCTGTAACTGCGCTCACTGTTCAGTACGACCGCTCACACGCTGCCAAAACGTGCTTCAGATGAGATGAACGGCCCGCGGGCCACGTTAAGGGATGCGCCGGATGCCTCTAACGGGGCTCGTACTGGCAGTCGCATGGCAGCGCTTCACGAACAGGGCAGAAGTAACACATTTTGTGGTGTAACGGACCATCGACTTGCCTAATTAAATGAGATCTCAAAAGGCTGATACCGGGTAAATACCGAATTTCTTCCGTTAGCACTTTCAACCTAGCAGACCCAAGCCTCCCCAAGAGAATTGTCCTGCCAGAGACGCCCCAAGCCCCAGGATCCATCCCCGAAGCACCACCAGCCCCACACATCCCCTCCCCATAGCCCCTCACCAGGGCCGGAGATGTCGGACACAGCTGCTGCCCTGAACCAGGCTCCACGAAGCAAAAGGCGAGATGTAAATGGCCCATTAAGCAAAAGCAAGTAGAAATGTCACTGAGCAACAGCGCAAAGGCGATCCGTCTTGGAAGCACAGGGAACTGGGGTGCAGTAGGAGTCGGTCCTGCTTCCCAGCAGAGCGCCTGCTTTTAAACGGGGCAAATACCGGTTTGAAAGGTTAATATCTGAACTCTAACCATGAGCTACCACCCTGCGGAATGAAGCGAGCAGCAGAGAGCAGAGGAACCCCCCAGTTTGCCACTGAAACAAAGTCATCTTTTTATTGTATTTGTGCCTGGGTTCAAAACCCCCAGCAGAAAGGGGAGGAGAAAAAAAAAAAAAAAAAAAAAAAAAAGAGTATAAATA